>NC_057727.1:7991833-8036131 GCF_004010195.1 Chiloscyllium plagiosum
AGCTTTCGGAGCGGCGCTCCTTCATCAGGTGATTGTGGAGGGCTTGATCGTAACACAGAATTTATAGCAAAGATTTGCAGTGTGATGTAACTGAAATTATACATTGAAAAATTGATTGTCTGTTAAGCCTTTCATCTGTTAGAATACAGTGATAGTTTCACTTCTTTCATGTGTAAATCACAAAACCATTTTTTTAAAAAGTTGCATTCTCGGGTTAGCTGTTAACAATTAGATTAGATTACAGTGTGGAAACAGGCCCTTCGGCCCAACAAGTCCACACCAACCCGCAACCCACCCATACCCCTACATTTACCCCTTACCTAACACTATGTGTGATTTAGCATGGCCAATTCACCTGACCTGCACATCTTTGGACTATGGGAGGAAACCGGAGGAAACCCACGCAGACACGGGGAGAAAGGGCAAACTCCACACAGTCAGTCGCCTGAGGCGGGAATTGAACCCGGGTCTCTGGCGCTGTGAGGTAGCAGTGCTAACCACCGTGCCGCCCACAAAGGTGATAACTAGACAATATGTTGAAGCTGTTGGCCCCCTGTTTTCTCTGTCTATGCCATGATGTTTAGATTGATTCTAATCTAAAAAGTGAGATAAATTCATGCAGTTTTTGAGCTCAGAGTTCTGCATGAATGTATGTAGTTTTTGAGCAAAGTACAACGTAACCCTGAAAGTACAAATTCACCCCACAAAATATATGTGTGCATGTGGGTCTTTGTCTGTGTGTGTCTATCTGGGTTGGGGGTTGTGAGTGTGAGAAAGTGTATGTGTGTGTGTGTAGTGAGTGCAGAGTGTCTTAGGTCTGTGAGGGGGTGCATGTGTGAGTGTGGGAGTGTGTCTGTCTGTGTGCGCATCTGTGTGTATGTGTGTCCGTGTGTATGTGCATATAGGAGTGCCTGTGTGTGAGTGTGTGTGTGTGTGTAGGAGTATCTGTGTGTGTGTACAGTGCAATGGTGGTCACCTGCAATGTGACAGGAACCCAAGGTCCCAGTTGAGGTCCTCCCTATGGGTACTGAACTTAGCTATCAGCCTCTGCTCAGCCACTTTTCTCTGCTGCCTGTCCCGAGGTCCACCTTGGAGGATGGTCACCCGAAGATCCGAGGCTGAATGTCCTGGACCACTGAAGTGTTCCCCAACTGGGAGGGAACCCTCCTGTCTGTTGATTGTTGTGCGGTGCCCATTCATCCGTTGTCATAGCCTTTTCTCAGTTTCCCCAATGTACCATGCCTCTGGGCATCCTTGCCTGCAACGTATAAGATAGACAACGTTGGCTGAGTCACATGAGTACCTGCCATGTACAAGGTGGGAGGTGTCCCCACACATAATGGTGGTATCTATGTCCACACTCTGACACGTCTTGCAGCGTCTACCGTGACAGGGTTGTATGGAGTTGTCCTGAGGGCCGGGCAGCTTGCTACGAACAACGATCTGTCTGAGGTTTGGCGATTGTTTAAAGGCAAGTCCATGGTAGACGCTGCAAGACATGTCAGAGTGTGGACATAGATACCACCATTACGCGTGGGGACACCTCCCACCTTGTACATGGCAGGTACCCATAGGGAGGGCCTCAACCGGGACCTTGGGTTCATGTCACATTACAGGTGACCACCATTGCACTGTACACACACACAGATACTCTTACACACACACACTCTCACACACACACAGGCACTCCTATACACATATNNNNCCACATGCACACATATATTTTGTGGGGTGAATTTGTACTTGCAGGGCTACATTATACTTTGCTCAAAAACTGCATGCATTCATGTAAAAATCCGTTATCTCACTTTTTAGATTTGAATCCTGTTCCCTGGATGCTGCCTGACTTGCTGCGCTTTTCCAGCAACACATTTTCAGCTAGAATCAATCTAGACATCATAGCATAGACAGAGAACACAGGGGGTCAACACCTTCAACATATTGTCTAGCTATCACCATTGTTAACAGCTAACCTGAGAATGTAAGTTTTTAAAAAAAAGGTTTTGTGATTTACACATGAAAGAAGTGAAACTATCACTGTATTCTAACAGATGAAAGGCTTAACAGACAATCAATTTTTCAATGTATAATTTCAGTTACATCACACTGTAAATTTTTGCTATAAATTGTACATGGCAGGTACCCATAGAGAGGGCCTCTACCGGGACCTTGGGTTCATGTCACATTACAGGTGACCACCATTGCACCTGTAATGTGTTAGGATTGAGCCCTCCACTATCACCTGATGAAGGAGTGTCGCTCCGAAAGCTAGTGTGCTTCCAATTAAACCTGTTGGACTATAACCTGGTGTTGTGTGATTTTTAAGTACACCCCAGTCCAACACCGACATCTCCAAATCATAACTTTATCACTTATCACTTGTTCACAAAATAATGTCTTGGAGGTGGTGGTATTGGGTGGACAAAGTTAAAAATCACACAACACCAGGTTATAGTCCAACTGGTTTATTTGGAAGCACTAGCTTTTGGAGCACTGCTCCTTCATCAGGTGGTTGCAGTGGTTAAGATCATGCTCACAGAATTTATAACCAAAGGAGTCTAGTGTCATGGTGATGTGATACAGTAAGAAACCTGAGATTAAAACTTTCATCTTTTATAATGGGATATGCTGGTTTCTGTTCTTTGATATGTACATCCCAGAACTGCTTTTAAATTTCATTCTCAAGATAGCTCAGCTTTTAAACCAATAGGTGTGAAGTCTGTCTGTGTCCCAATGCTATATCAGACTGACAAACTCTCTGTATTTTATAGAGTTTTACAGGGATTCATGCAGTTTTTGAGCAAAATGATTATAAATCCTATCTCTTATAATCCTTTCCAAAATTTTTCCTTCAACAGACATAAGGCTCACTGGTCTATACTAACCTGGGTTATCTCTACTGTCCTTCTTGAACAAGGGCACAACATTTGCAATCCTTCAGTCCTCTGATACTAAACCTGTAGACCATGATGACTCAAAGATCAAGGCCAAAGGCTCGGCCATCTCCTTCCTAGCTTCCCATAGAATTCTCGGAAAAATCCCATCTGGCCCAGGAGACTTATCTACTTTCACACAACTCCTCCTTACTATCCTCAATCCTTTCAAGTCTAATAGCCCATATCTCAGTCTTCTCCTCTACAATATTCTCCTTTTTCTGAGTGAAAACAGATGAGAAATATTTGTTTAGCACCTCTCCAATCTCCACAGGGTCCACACACAACTTCCCACTTCTGTCTTTGATGGGCCTTATTCCTATCCTGGTCATCCTTTTATTCTTCAAATACCTATAGAAAGCTTTAGGGTTCTCCTTTATTCTATCTGCTAAAGACTGCTCATGTCCCCTCCTTGTTTTTTTAACTCTCTTTTTAAATCCTTCCTAACTAATCTGTAACTCTCCATCGCCTGATCTGATCCATCTTGTCTCAACATCACATAAGCCTCCTTCTTCCACTTAATAGGAGATACAATTTCTTTACCTTATCACTCCCTCCCTGCCTGACAGGGACATACCTATCAAAGACACGCAATATCTGTTCCTTAAATCATCTCCACATTTCAAATGTCCCAATCCCCTGCATTTTGCTAAACCATTCTATACCTCCTAAGTCTTGCCTAATCGCATTATAATTGCCCTTGCCCCATCTATAACTCTTGCCCTGTGGCATGTACCTATCCCTTTCTATCACTAAACTAAATGTAACCGAATTATGGTCATTCTCTCCAAAGTGCTCACCTATCACTAAATCAAACACTATCTCGGTTCTTTACCAATAACCAGATCCAGTGTGGCCTCCCCTCTTGTCAGCCCTTTGATATACTGTGTCAGAAAACCCTCCTGCACACATTGGATAAAAACTGATCCATCCAACATATTAGAGTTATAACATTTCCAGTCAATGTTGGGGAAGTTAAAGTTCCCCATAATGACCACTCTGTTCCTTTCACTCTTGCTCAAAATCGATTTGCCAATCCTCTCCTCCACATCCCTGGAACTTTGTGGAGGCCTATAAAAAACTCCCAGCAGTGTGTCCTTTCCTCTCCTGTTTCTAACCTCAGCCCATACCACCTCAGTAGACGAGTCCTCATCAAATGTTCTTTCAGCCACCATTGTCCTTGACTAAAAAAACCACACCTCCCCCTCTTTTACCACCTTCCTTGATCTTAATGAAAGATCTAAACCCTGGAATTGCAACATCCATTCCTGACCCTGCTTTGTCCATGTCTCTGAAATGGCCACAACATTGAAGTCCCAGGTACTTATCCATGCTGCAAGCTCACCTACTTTATTCTGGATACTCCTGGCGTTGAAGTAGACACACCAAACCAGCTTGCTGTCTGCCAGCACACTCCTGTGACCGTGAAATCCTGTCCATGTCCTCCCTACTCTCATCCATCTGTGCACTGGAACTACAACACAGGTTCCCACTCCCCTCCTACTTTAATCTAAATTCCTGTGGCTTTATGACGAGAATGGTGGATGCGGGTACAGTTATTACACTTAAAAGACAATTAGATATGTACATGGATAAGAATTGTTTGCGGGGAGGGGAAAATGGGCCAAGCACAGGTATGTGGAACTAGTTTAGTTTGGGATTATGGTTGGCATGAACTGGTTGAATCGAAGGGTCTATTTCCGTGCAGCATGATTCTATGACAGTGGTTCATGAAAATAGCTCATCCCCACCTTCTCCAGGACATTTAGGGATGGGCAATAAATGCTAGCCTAGCCAGTAAAGCCCACATCTGAGGAATTAATAAATGATGATGTTTCTGGTTATTAATCCAATAACATTATCATTAGCCCTACCTTGACATTACTACTTTGAAAATCACCTTCAGCTTTGATTGGTCAAGGCTCTGCTGATAAATACCTGAATATTTTATCCACTTCCTCACTTCACTTCCCTTTAAGTGTTGCTACCCTTTTTGCGATACACACAACTCTCTACATTTCACTGTTTCAGATAGGCATGAGAATTGTGAATCATTTTACAACAGAATTTAGACAATAATGAATAGGAAAGGTTTGAGGAATATGGGCCAGGACAAGGTTGGTGGGATTATGTTCAGCATGGACTGGTTGGAGCAAAGGGTATATTTCCACGCTCTATGATTCTATGACTGAATAAAATTGTGCTAATTGGTACATAGAACTTAAAGGCAAGATTGGAGTGGTGCTGGAAAAGCACAGCAGGTCAGGCAGCATCCAAGGAGCAGGACAATCGATGTTTCGGGCAAAAGCCCTTCTTCAGGAATGAGGCCTCTGCCCGAAACATTGATTTTCCTGCTCCTCGGATGCTGCCTGACCTGCTGTGCTTTTCCAGCACCACTCTAATCTTGACTCTAATCTCCAGCATCTGCAGAACCCACTTCCACCACATCGAACTTAAAGCAATTCTTAAAACAATACAAACTAAATTAGCCATGGTGCCAATGGAAAAGCAAGGGAGGAATTCATCTATCAAACGAAAAAACGGAAAGGGTACTGTGGATGCTGGAAATCTGAAACAAAACAAAGTGCTGGACAAACTCAGCAGGTCTGGCAGTATCAGTACAGAAACAGAATTAACATTTCAAATTTGATATGACTCATCTTTTGCAAAGAAATGATCTTTTCGTTTGGATTTAAATTGTATGACAAACAATTGTAACAATCATAAGAAAAATTTCAAGAATGTGTAAGTTAAACATCAGGCTGGTAACAGGAGAAAATGAACCAGCCCCATGAATGTACTACTCTTCAGTGAGATCATGACTGACCTGTATTCTACCTAACTGCCTTGATTCCCTCTACCTTAAATTCCATGAATATCAAAGATCTATCATTCCCAGTTTTGTAATTTTCAATTCACCCCCAGCCTCAATATAGAGTCATAGCCATAAAGGGCTACAGCACAGAAACAGGGCCTTTGGCCCAACCTTCCCATGCCACCCAGTCTTCACAATTTACCTAATCCCATTTGTTTGCGTTTGGTCAATATCCCTCCATACCTATCCCATCTATCTACCTGTCTGAATGTTTCTTAAATAAAGAAATTGTACTCACTTCCACCACTACCTCTTGCTACCATTCTCCCCTGACCAATAAAGGAAAGCATACCAAACCCCTTCTTTACTATTCTATCTACCTGTGACTGTACTTTCAAGGAACTTAATCCTCTACGACAAGTACTCAAGCTTGGTTTACGCATGCAGTCTTTGTAAATTAACCTTTTAAATCCTGATATCATGAATCACAGAAAACTAGTATGCGGGTGCAGCAGGTAATAAGGAATGCAAATACATATTCGACATTTATTACTCAAGGAATATATTATAAAAGTTTTTGAGAAGTGTTCCTGCAACTGTACAAGGCTTTAGTGAGACTGAACCCAGACTATTGTAGACATTTTTTGCCCCCTTACTTGAGGAGGGATGTCGTTATATTAAGTTCAATTGATTGATTCCAGAGATGAGTGGTTTGTCTTATGAAGAAAGATTGACCAATTTTGGCCTATATTTTCTGGAGTTTAGAAGTATGAGAGGAGATCTAATTGAGGTAGATAAGATGCTAAAGGAATGGGCAAAATAGAGGATGATATTTCCTCATGTGGGTCAGTCTAGAAGTGTCAAAACATTGAAGGTTATGGGTCTAGTGGAGGAAAGTGGGCTAGTGTACGTTGTGGTATATTTGTGGCTACACAAACATGATGGGCTGAAGGACATTTTCTGTACTGTATTGATCTATGATTCTATGATCCTCTAGTTCTAAGATTCTATAATGCAAGGTTTTAGGATGAGGGGTAGCAGATTTAAAACAGAAATGAGGAGAAATTCCTTCTCTCAAAGGCTTGCGAACCTGTGGAGCTCACTATCTCAAAGTAAAGTGGATGTTAGGACATTAAGTCAATTTAAAGAAGAGATAAAAAGATTTTTATTTACTAATGGGTTGAAGGGTTATATGGGCAGAAAGTGGAGTTGAGGCCAAAATGAGATCTACCCTGACCGTATAAGTGGCAGAGCAGGCTTGAGGGAGTGAGGACTGCAAATGCTGGATACTAGAGTAGAGATCAGAGTGGTGCTGGGAAAGCACAGCAGGACAGGCAGCATCCGAGGAGCAGGCTCCTGCTCCTAGTTCTTATATTTATCCAGCAATTCCGTGTTGCACATCCCCCAAAATTAGTCTATCGTTCCTGAGGTATGGAACTGAATGCAGTAAAACACTTTAAATGTATTTGCTACATTACAGTAAATCACTGACATTGCTGAATTCTGCTCAATAACATTTGAATAAGAAACCAATAAAATCTTTAATACTAAAAGATTTGTACTCAGATACTCACAAGCTGACATATTTACTTGGTATTCATAGTCATTACCTTTCACGATGCATTTAATGACTTTCTCTACATCTGATACCATTTCCAGGACCTCTCTGACATCACTGTAATATAAACAGTTGGAAATTTTTAAACATTTAGAGGTTTCTTTCTTAAGCAGAATTTCAGAACTAGGACCATTTAACTCCCTTCCTCTTCTCTTTAGTTTTGTGGCTGACATGTCATTAAACAAAAGACTGATCAACACCAGAGACTGGAAATTCCAGGTGGAAAATTATTCATTCTTGGCACATATGAAAGTTGGTGTTAATCACCCATCACTAAGTCACTTGTGAATTAGCATCAAGCCTCTCACCATCCTGACTTGGAAGTATGTTACAGTTCTTTCACTGTCACTGCGTCAAAGTCCTTGAATTTGCTCCTTAACAGCATTGTGCATGTTGTCAACACCTCTTAGGCTGCAACAGTTCAGCAAGACAGCTATTAACCACCTTCTCAAATAGTAATTAGGGATGGGCAACAAACGCTGGCCCAGCCAAGGATGCCCACATCCTGTGAACAAATAACAAAAAACCTCAGTATCAGTTAGAGGGCAATTATAGAGTCATAGAGATGTACAGCACGGAAACAAACTATTTGGTCTAGCTTGTCCACGCCAACCAGATACCTTAAGTTAATCTAATCACATTTGCCAGCATTTGACCCCATCCCTCCAAACCCATCATTTCATGTACCCATCCAGATGCTTTTAAATGTTGTAATTGTACCAGCCTCCACCACTTCCTCTAACAGCTCATTCCATACACGCACCACTCTCTGCGTTTAAAAGTTGCCCCTTAGGTCCCTTTTAAATCATTCCCCTCTCACTTTAAATGTTGATGTGGGATTGCAATCATAGGTTTCCTTCCCCTATGGGCATGAATGAGCTGATGCCAGATTTCATTTCCAGTTTGAAAGAAAATGTAACTAAAACTCTCAAACTGTGGATTTTCTGCTCTTGTCCGTGCCCTGAATGGCACTGTCAGATAATCTGTCATTGTATTGACATTGGGAAGAGTAGAACATTGCCCTCCTTTAACAAAAAAGAGCAGAGTTATTTTCCTTATTCTTTAATAGGATTTGGATGTCACTGTCTGGTCCAACATTTGTCGCCTATCCTTAATTGTCCTTGAACTGAGTGCCTTTCTCAGTTTCTCTCAGTAGCTTTCCAAAAGGCAGTTATGTATCTGACAGAACGTTGTGGGTCTGGTAGGCCAGACTAGGTAAGGGCGACAGATTTCCATCCGTAAAGTGGATCAGATGGGTTTTTACAACTTTCAGTGATAGTTGTCCTGGTCACCATCATTAAGACCATCTTGCAATTCAAAATTTTATTAAACACATTAAAATTTCACTTGCTCTGAATTAGCAGCTCAGTGATAATACCACTATTTCACCATTCCCCTTATATCACTCTCATGCATGACTGCCAGATGTCCCAAAGCAGTTAGTGAAGTTTACTTATTGCTGTATTGCAGGAATTGTGACAGCCATTTATATAAGCAAGCTCCTACAAACAATTAAGACAGTTTTTTGACTGATGTTGGTTGAGGGATATTTATTGGGCGAAACATTAGAGGAGCTACTCTGTTCTTCTTTGAAGTTGATATTATTAAGCTGGAGATGGTTCAGAAGAGATTTACCAGGATGTTGCTGGGTATGGGAGGTTTGGTTTATAAAGGAAGGCTGGATAGGCTGAGACTTTTTTCACTGGAATGTAGGAGGTTGGGAGGTGACCTTATAGAAGTTTATAAAATTATGAGTATAGATAGGGTTAATGGTAGGTATCTTCTCCCTAGTATAGGGGATTTCAAGACGAGGGACACATTTTTAAGGTGAGAGGAGAGAGAGATTTTAAGCAAAACATGAGGAGCGATGTGTTTACGTAGAGGGTGGTTCGTATGTGGAATGAACTTCCTCAGGAAGTGGCGGATGTGGGCACAATTACGTTTAAAAGACATTTGGATAAGTAGATGAATCAGAAATGTTTGGAGGGATTATGGGCTAGGAGCAGGCAGGTGGGAGTAGTTTAGTTTGGGATTACTGGACTGGCTGTACCGAAGGGTCTGTTTCTTTGCTGTATGACTCTATGACTATGACTAATGGCATAGGGTATTTTATGCCTACTTACCTGGGCAGATGAGACCTCAGTTTAATAGCTCAAGCAATAGCAGACACCAGCAACAGTGTAGCACTCTGCCAGCACTGGTATGGCAGTCTGGACTATATGCTCAAATGTCTGGAATGCGACTTGAATTCTCAACTTTCTGAATCAGGAACAAGAGTGTTGTGGCTGACACAAACCCCCTGGAGTTCCCAGAATAATACACTTGCACCCGTTCACCTTTACCCCCTCAACCCTACCATCAATAAAACTGACAGTTCTGCTCATCCTATGAGACTATTGCTGACAGGACCACAGTCTGCCATTTCCTAGTCTCAACAGAACACTGCTGGATGTTTAAATTTCTATTCGTGAAGGGAGGACAGCTAAGACCGCAAGACATGGAGACAAGTTCGCTCCGTGCACCTACGCAAAGTAGAGACCAATCATTGTTGCAAAGGTAAAGTGATGAAAACCACTGTGATCTGTGTGGCTTTGCCTCACCCATTTCCTGGTGAAATCTGCCAATCACAAACAACAATGAGGTTACAGCAATAGCTCCCACTGATGAGCAATGCAGCCAGACCCTGTGGGGGCTTGTGATAGAGTCTCTAATTCTGAACCAGGAAACCTAGGTTCAAGTAACACCTGCTGTAGCGATGTGTAGTAACATCTTTGACCAGGTTAATTAAAAAGTATCTATGCCTAGACCCTCCTGCAGCATAGGTTCTGTTGTTGCCTGTGGTCTCCAAGTTAGGAAACTGAAGCTATTTAGAAGGTTATTGCACAACAGCTTGCATTTATGTAGCCCATTCAGCACAGTAAAGCATACCATGCCACTTCACAGAATGTGTTACCCTAAATAACTTAAGGACAGAATAAAGAACAAAAGCTTAGTCAAAGAGGTAAGCCAGGGCAGGTGGATGGAGATAAGAATAGCTATGATCTCATTAAATGATGGAACAGGTCCAAGGGGTGAATAGCCTTCTCCTCCTGTACTCCTAAGCACAGAACTAAAGCTCTTAACTGAATTCAAACATTCCTAATTAATGTGCATTGTACAACTGAAGGTTACCATTGGATCTATTATCCATGCTCTGGGTCTCTCTAACAGTTATCCAATCAATCTCACTTGGCCTATCTTTCTACACAACTCACAAATGCATTTCAAAAATGTGCCTAGTTCTCTTGAAAATAACAGTTAAATCTGCTCCCACCAATCTTTCAGGCAGCTTATTCTAGATCACAACAGTGTGCTGTTTAAAACTAATTCTGAATGGCTCTTTTCCTAACTATCTGCCCTCTGATTATCAGCCCACCATGTTCTGGAAAATACTTTTGTCCATGCATCTAGATTGGAAAGTAGCTTTTTTTCTTGCCCAGCCTTAGTTTATTGCCCAGCCTTAGTTGTCCTTGAGAAGGTGTTGGTGAACTGCTGCAGTCCATGTGCTAATTTCCTTATTCCTTTTGCATATCTACCTAATAAGTTTGGTGGAAGCAGATAAAACACATAAGAACCCCAAGTCACAAATTGTAGACTCTCCAGTAATCCTTTGGTTTGGATCTTTCGTCCATCTCTTACACAGCCAATGATGTCAGGTGTTGATGGTCAACACTCAAGGACTGTCTAGGTGTCTCCAGAAGAAAGATCATTGGAACATTGTGCATTGTTTTTCATTTTCTTTCCACACTCGTCATTATAAAAATGGAATTTAACTATCTCTCTATTTTGGTGCTGGCCTGATGTCTCTTTGTTGATTTGCAGTTTTGTCTGGAATGAAGGCCTGGGAAAAAAAACAGTGTGAATGTTCCTGCAACTGATGCAACAGGGATAGGATGGGGGCGTGGGTTTGGGTGGGATGCCGTTCAGAGGCTAGGTGCGGACTCGATGGACCGAATTGCCTGCTTCCACAATGTGGGAGTTCTAGGATTCTATGATTCTATGAACTGATCTGGCAGGAGGTTGATTTCTCAGGTGAATTTGATGTTCAAAGAGATTAACAGACAGAAGGCTTTGTTTTTGTCTCAAGGTATTGCAGAGTCATAGAGTCATAGAGCTTTATATCTTGATAAAAGACCTTTTGGCCCATCATATCCTTGCCAGTACCAGCACTTGGCTTGTAGCCTTGCATGCTATGGCATTTTGAGTGTTCTTCTAAATAGTTCTTAAATGTTCTGATCATTTCCACTTCTGCCCCTTTTTCTGGCACTGAGTTATAGATACCCATTATCATCTGGATGGAAAATATCCTCCCAAAATCCCCTCTAAAATTCCTTCCTTTATCTGAAATCCATGCCCCCTAGTTATTGATTCCCCTTTGAAGGGGCAAAGTTTCTTCCTATTTACCCTATCTATGCCCCTCATAATTTTGTGCATCTTAATCAGCTCTCCCCCTCAGCTTTCTCTAAGGAAAGATACTCTAGCCTAAATGCACAAAGAAATAAAGATGTCCTTGTCAACACATCACTGATGTTTAGATGCAGCAAGCTATTATGAAGGCGAATGGAATGTTCATCTTTATTGCAAGAGAATATAAGTCCAGGGATAGTGACGTTTTGCTTCAGTTGTTTAGGTGCTTGGTTAGACCACACCTGGAGTATGGTGAGCAGTTTTGTCACAGAGTCATAGTCATAAAGGTCCTTCAGCCCATTAAATCTGCACTAGTCAAAAACAAGCATTTAAGTATTCTCATCCCATATTCCAGCATTTGGTCCATAGCCTTGTGTACCTTGGCATCTCAAGTGCACATCTAAATACTTCTTCAACGTTACAAGAGTTTCTGCCTCTCCCACCCTTACAGACAGTGAGTTCCAGATTCCCACCACCCTCTGGGTAAAGAAACATTCCTCACATCCCTTCTCAACCTCCTGTCCCTTACCTTAAATTCTATGCCCTGTGGGCATTAATCCCTTCACCAAGGGGAACTTTTCCTTTGTTGCCTCCCTTACCTATGCCCCACTTAATTTTGTGCATTTCAATCATGCCCCCTTTCAGTCTCTTCTGTTCCAAGAAAAGCAACCCCAGTCTAACCAATCTCTCTATATGACCATAACAGTACAGCCCAGGCAACTTCCTGGTAAATCCCCTCTGCATCCTCTCCAACGCTATCACATCCCTTCTATACTGCAGATTCCAGACTAAGTAAAACATAATATCAGGAAAGATATTATTACCATAGAGGGAGTGCAACTAAAGTTCACCAGGCTTGTTCCAAAAGTTCACAACCCTCTGTGTAAAAACAGATTAATAATTTTGAATTACCAGTTACTTGCTCATTTATGGGGAGGGAGTGAGTAAAAGGGCATTGATGTGATCAAACAGCCATGTTCATATTGAGTGATGGGGTGGATTAGATGGGCTGAATAGCCTACTTCAGTTCCTCTGTCCCTAAAAGCAACCCCCATCCATGTTTTAAGTTCTAGACCATTTTTAGCTAGTTTTGGTAGTTTGTGCAGAGTGAATAAAAGATAAAACCAAATTTATATACATTTCATATCTTCAGAATGTCCCAAAGTACTTCTTGCTGTGGAAATTCAATGTTTTGATGTAGCCCCAATTAATAATTTTTGTAATTACAGTGGAAGGTGATTAATATTGACTTCCTTTTCTTTTGTTCCATTCATTTCTATGTCTTTTTTTCCATTTTCCAATTCTCTTGCCTTCTCTCTTAAGGCTAGGGCCATGTGCTGGAGGCGTACAGCAGAGATGCTGGATATCCTTTTGCATCTTACCCAACCTTGTTGGTTTCTGAGTCCAGATCGTGACACTCTGTAAACTTTTCAGCAGGATTAGGAAGTAATGCAGGAAAGCCAACTGTGCTCACTCACACTCTTTCCAATGGTGGGGGAAGGAGTCACTGATGGTAATCAGCAAAGAGATTTTTTTTGCTGAAATCAGTTGAATACAAAACTATGAATCCCTCTGGTTTGTATAGATCAGGGAGAGGACGAGATGTTAAACCTTGACTGCTTTTTCAAATTAATGTAAAGATCCCATCGTACTATTTTACAGAAGAGTTGGGGAGTTCCCTGTTTCATGGCCAACACTTGCTCCTCAAATAAAAGCTACACAGTTTTTCCTGATTTAATCTCATTTACCAAATAAGACATGGAGGATTTCCAATTCCTTTTTGAAGTCAGTTACAGAGAATCAGTTTCAATATCCACTAGAAAGAGGGATTCTTTGATCTTGCCTGTGGAGATGAGGAAAGTGAGAAGGTAATGTCAGCAGTGACCAAGAACTTGATATAGACCGTAAAACCCCCATCTGTTATTTCCCGGTTTCCACTGAAGTTAGTATTGCACAACCGAACACATAAGGTCAGAGTGGTTTCCTGGGACTTTGAAGGAGCTACATTGGGTCCAATCATTAAGAGTTTTATAACATCATTGTTTGACAGGTTTTATTGATTGCTTACCCTCCAGTGATAAAACTCACCTGCGTCATTCTAATAAATCAACCTCTGCTCAACCAATTTTAATCAGGTGCTGCTTCAACAAAACTTGAACTTCACAAAAACTAAACACATTAGAGCTGTTACATTGTTGATGGAATTTCTCCCACATTATAAATCCATAAAGCAGGAACAGGGAGGCATGGATATGTTTGTATCCAGATCTTTGACAGGACAAGTGAAGATGACATTTGGGCTCCGTATCTTTATAAACAGAGGTATGAAGTACAAAGGCTACAGAAGTCTGCTGAACGTTTATAAATCATTGGCTAGCTCCCAGTTGGAAAGTATTCAATTCTAAGAATATAAGAAGTTGGACAGGAGTAGGCCAATCAGCCCCTCGTGCCTGGTCTGCAATTTGATATAAACATGGCCTCAACTCCACTTTCCTGTCTGCTCTCTGCAACTCTTTAATCCATTACTCTACAAAAACCTGTCTATTTCCTCCTTAAATTTATTCAACATTACACCACATTCTGGGGTGGTGCATTCAAGATTCATGATCGTTTGAGAGAAGTAATTTCTCCTCATCTTTGTTTTAAATCCGTGACCTTTTATCTTAAATCTATGACCTAGATTTCTAAATGAATGATTAATATGCTGTTTTAGTTCTCGATTACCTTACAAGTAGAAACATCCTCTCTGCGTCTGTATTGTCAACTGTCTTTAGCATCTCACAAACATCAATTAGATCTCCTCTCATTCTTCTATACACCAGGCAGCATGGGCCTAAACTGCTCTACGATTTATTCTTTAAACAATATGGCAAAGTTTTTGATAGGGCTCAAGTCAAATTTATGAGAAAACTGTCAGCAGTGTAGAACTTCAGATAATGGGAGACTAGAGAAACTGGAGTTGATTTCTGGAGAAAAGAAGATTAATTGGAGTTTTACTAGACATCATTAAAAATTTTGAAAGAGTAAATAAGGAATAATTGTAACCATTAGCAGGAATGTTAGTAATGAAAAGACACAAATTTAAGTAATTAGCAAATGAACTAGGGGGTTGTTGAGGTAATTTTACTTTTATGCAGTAAGTTGTTATGAACTGGAATGCATTGGCTGAAAGGGTGGTGGAAGCAAATTAAGTCAAACTTTCAAAATGATAAATAGTGGAATGGAAAATATTTGCAGAGAAAGAGCAGGCTAATTGGATGGCTCAAAGAGCTAGCACAAGCACAGTGGGCTGAATGACCTCATTCTGTACTGTTTCATTTGGCAATTCTATATCTCCAGTATATGAATATTGAACTGAGTCAAAAAGAACATATTAATCATTCATTTGGAAATTAATGATATATCTGTCAGTTTGGCATAATAGCAACATTCTCAGTTTTAATGAATGTGTATGTTCATGCCTAAATTCCTTCTGAACACTTCACTGACACTGAATATAATACTGATGGATCATTGGAGGTGTCAGCTTTGAGATGGATCATTACATAGAGACAGTACTTTGGTATGTTTCAAGGATGTGAAAAGTTCAACAGAAATTAAGTTATTTCAAATGAATGTTTTCCTCCATGTAGCAGTCCTGTGATATTTTCCATGGTAACCAGACGTTGTGTTGTTTTCTAGCACTGTACCATGTAACACCCAAATTGTTATTCCATTGGATATTTTAACTTCAAAAGAAAGAAGAATTGCACTTATACAGCATCTTATTTCAACTCTAAGACATGTCCTTGAGCACTTTAAATGAATTGCTTTTGAGAGCATGTTATCCTTTACATCCAATGCACAAAATATGGATGACTCAAGTTCAATACCCTACTTTCATTTGGAGTTACATCAAATGCAGAGCATAGGAACAAGTCTTTCAGCATAACCAGTCTTCATGATCCACAAAAGTCTCCTCTCTTTTATCTTCATCTCACCCCAACTCTATACTCTTCTGTCAGAAGATCCCAAAATTCCTGACAGCCAATGTGTTTTTTCAAAATATTGTCACCAGAAATAAATGTAGAGAACATGGAAGTCAATTTAAACACAGCAAGTTCCTATATTGAGCTCCAAGCAGTTTAGGAGCTCCCTCATTTCTGTAACCTTTAAAGAAAGAGCTATTGAGATCTATAAAGGAGAGGGGTTATTTCATGTATCAGCACCCATGATAGCTCAGCAAGCAAAATATTGGACATTAACTGGCATTACTTGTCAGTCCCAGCCCCCTACTCTATTCCTGCAATTCCCCTGCTAATCTACCTAGCCTCCACATCCCTGGACACTACAGACAATTTAGAATGGCCAATCCATCTAACCTATTTGGAATGTGTGAGGAACCGGAGCACGAAGAGGAAACCCACACAGGGAGAATATGCAAACACCACACAGACAGTCACCCAAGGCTGGAATCAAACCCCATCCCTGGCACTTAGTATTACATGTCCCTTAGCAAGGATATATTCAGCTTAGGATAAGTGTAGTGTAGATTTAGCAAAATGATAGTTGGTGAGGCAGCAGCACCAACCACTGAGCCAACATTGCCACCCTAAAGCAGCCACCTAACTATTCTAATCTGATTTTCCAGCACTTGTCCCACAAGCATGTGGCATCACGAGTGCACATCTAAATCCTTCTTCAATGTTCTGATGGTTGCTGTCTCTACCACCCTGACAGACATAAATGCCACCATCCTCTGGGTGAAAACCTTTTCCTCACATCGTCTTTGAACCACCACCCTTTACCTTAAAAGTATGCCTCCCTCCACACCCCAGTCATTGATATTTTGATTGAGGGGAATAGTTCCTTTCTGTCTATTTCTCTCATAACTGTATGCATCTCAATGATGACCCCACCCCTTAATCTCCCTGGCTTTGGGGAAAACAACCTCATCCGTCTTTTAATTCTACTCCTGAAAGCCCTGTCTCTAATTTCACTGACAATGTCCTCTCATCCTAGACCAGATCCTAACTAACCAAAATACTTTCTTCCAATCTATACTTCTGCTCTGCTTCATCATGGGGCATCCCAGAAATAGAGGGCATGGTGTGAGGGGAAAGATGTGAAAAGGACCTAAGGGGCAACTTTTTCACGCAGAGGGTAGTGTGCATATGGAAGGAGTTGCCAGAGGAAGTGGTGGAGGCTAGTACAATTATAACATTTGAAAGGCATCTAGATGGGTAGACGAATAGGAAGGGTTTAGCGGGATATGTGCCAAATGCTAGCAAATGGGACTAGTTTAGGACATCTGGTTGGCATGGAGGAGTTGGACCTAAGGGTCTTTTTCTGTGCTGTACATCTCTATGACACTATGACCTCTGTATCTTCTAAATTCCAGAGAGTACAAGTTCATATAATCTCTCATCACAATGTAAACCTTGAATGTCCAGCTAACATTTTGCTAAATCTACACTACACTTATCCTAAGCTGAATATATCCTTGTTAAGGGACATATAATACCAAGAACTGCACAGAGTACTCCATGTGTTATCTAACCTGGGCTTTAAAGAATACTTAACTGTGGGGGAATATTCCTTGTCCTCAGATTACCATCCATCATTTTGATATAAGCATATGTACAAATCTCAATACATTGCCACTACTGTTCTGACGAGCTTTCTGATGGTTATCTGATGGTGAAACAGCAACTCAGACTCCTCCAATGTTTGAACTGGAACAGAGACTAACAGAATTACAACATCATAAAGATTTGTCACTTCCTATAACTTATTGATGTGATTAAGTAATCAGGTACCAATATCTGTTTTATTACAAAGCAAATAAAACTCAATATTTACCAAGGATGTGCTGAGAGGACATTCTGAGCTTTAATTGCATCTTTTTCCTGAGGGTATGTATCCTTTGATTAATTTAACCTTGTTACATTTATTTCCCATTCCTTCCTTATTCCTTTATTAGCAATAACCTAAACAAAGAACCACAGATGCTGGAGATCTGAAACAAAAACAGAAATTGCTGGCAAAACTCAGCAGGTCTGATAGCGTCTACGGTGAGAAAGAAGAGTTAATGGTTAGAGTCTGGTGTCTCTTCATCACGAGTTTCACCAGCAATTTCTGTGTTTGCTCCTTTCTTAGAAATATGCCTTTAAGATCGTCAGCATAGTACCCATTCCCGAAAAGGAGCCGATGTTGTTTGTTTCATGAGCAGGATGTTGCTTATTTCAGTCACTCTTTTCCTCTTTCTACTGCAACAACTGCATTTATATTTGCATTTATAAAGCAGCTTTAATATAATAAGACCTCACAAGACACTTCTCAGGCCAATATAAAACAAAACATGACACAAAGCAATGTAAAGAGAAATTAGGTGAGATGACTAAAAGCTTGGTCAAGAGGTAGGTTTTGTTACGATTAGACGTTCAGTGAGACTCTCCAATATATTACTGTTCCAAATGAGATAACCAAATTTTCAAGCTTCATAGAGTCATAGAGTCACATAACACAGAAACAGACTCTTCTGTCCAACTCGTCCATGCTGACCAGGATCCCAAATTTAACTAGTCCCATTTGCCTGTCTTTGGTTCAAATTCCTCTAAACATTTCCTATTCATGTACCTGTCCAAATGTCATTCAAATACAGTAACTGTACTGTGAAAAAAGTTTATCAGAGAGTACAAAGAGACCTTGATCAGATGGGCCAATGGGCCAAGAATTGGCAGGTGGAGTTTAATTTAGATAACTGCAAGGTTTTACATTTTGGCAAGGCAAACCGGAGTAGGGTATGTACATTTAATAATAGGGCCCTGGGGAGTGTTGTTGAACATAGGGGGTGCAGGTTTATAGTTCCTTGAAAGCAGATCATGTGTATAAACAAGGTGGTGAAGAAGACATTTGGCACGCTTGCCTTCATTGGTCAGAACATTGAGTATAGGAGTTGGGACATCATGTTGCAGTTGTACAGAACTTTGGTGAGGCCACTTTTGGAGTACTGTGTACTATTCTGGTTGCCCAGCTATAAGGAAGATGTTATTAAAACTAGAAATGTTGCAGATAAAGCTTTACCAGAACATTGTAAGGACTGGAGCGTTTGAGTTTTAAGGTGAAGCTGGAATGACTGAGAAATTTGTCCCTGGAGCATCTGAGGGGTGACCTAATAGAGGTTTACTAAATCATGAGGGACATAACTAAGGTGAATAACCAAGGTCTTTTTCCAAGGGTAAGGGAGTCCAAAGGAGGGATGAACTGGCTCCTCTTCTTAAATCAGTCACCCCTCACTACTTTTCATTCATTCGTGGGGTGTGGGTATCACAGGTTGGCCAGCATTTATTGCCTGTACTTTGGGAAGGTGGTGATGAGCTGCCTTTTTGAACCATTGCAGTCCTCCTGTTGTGAGTTGACCCAGAATGTTCTTAGGGAGGGAATTCCTGGATTTTGAACCAGCGACAGTAAAGCAATTTGGACATATTTCGAAGTCAGGATGATGAGTGGCTTGGAGGGAAATTTGCAGGTGGTGATATTTCCATTTATCCACTGACCTTGATATTCTAGATGGAAGTGGTCGTGGGTTTGGATGGTGCTGTCTGAGGATGGTGCTGTCTGCAGTGAAATTCTTGTAGACAGTACACATGCTGCTACTGAGCGTCGGTGTGGTATGAATGGATATTTGTGGATGGGGTGACAACCAAGAGAGCTGCTTTGTCCCGGATGGTTTCAAGTTTCTGAATGTTGATGGAGCTAGCATCCATCCAGGCAAGTGTGGCGTATTCCATCACACTCCTAACTTGTGCCTTGTAGATGATGGACAGGCTTTGGTGCATCAGGAGGTGACGTATTCACTGCTGTACTCCTAGCCTCTGACCTGATCTTGCATCCAGTGTTTCTTTGGTAAGTCCAGTTGATTTTCTGGTCAATGGTAACTCCCAGGGTGTTCATAGTGGAGGATTCAATGATGATAATACCATTGAATATCAAGGGATGGTGGTTAGATTGTCTCTTATTGGTGATGGTCATAGTCTGGTATTTCTGTGCATGACTGTTACTTGTCACTTGTCAGTCCAAGCCTGGATATTGTCTAGATCTTGTTGTATTTGTACATGGACTACTTCAGTATCTGTGGAGACATGAATGGTGGTGAAATTTGTGCAATCATCAGTGAACATCGTCACTGCTGACCTTACAATGAAGCAGCTGAAGATGGCTGGGCCGAAGATACTATCCTGAGGAACTCCTGCAGAGATGCCTGGAGCTGAGATGACTGACTTCCAGCAACCAATACTGTGTGCCACGTATGATTCTAACTAGCGGAGACTTTGCCCCTTGATATCAATTGATTCCAGTTTTGCAGGGCTCCTTGATGCCACACTCAGTCAATTTTTTCCCAGAGGGTGGTGTGTGTATGAATGAGCTGCCAAAGGAAATGGTGGAGGTTGGTACAATTACAACATTTAAAAGGCATCTGGATGGGTATATGAATAGGAAGGGTTTAGAGGGATATGGACCAAATGCTGGCCAATGGGACCAGATTAATTCAGGATATGTGGTCGGTATGGATGAGTTGGACTGAAGGGTCTGTTTCCGTGCTGTACATCTTTATGACTCTGTGACTCTAAAAAGATGATTGTTGTGAAAGCACTGTTTACAGGACCTGATTGTGCACTAGTTTCAGAAATATTTATTTGGCAGAAAAACATTTTGAGGTGTTCTGCACTCAAGAATTGAATTAGCTGAAGACTGGTATCTGTAATGCTGGGGACCACGGAGAAGGCTGAGATGGATCATCCACTTGACACTTCTGGCTGAAGATTGTTGTGAATGCTTCATCTTTGGCACTGTTGTGTTGGGCTCTTCGATCATTGAGAATGGGGATACTTGTGGAGCCTCCTGCTCCAGTGAGTTGTTTAATTTTCCACCACCATTCACGACTGGATGTGGCAGGATTGCAGACCCTCAATCTGATCTGCAGGATGTGGGATCGCTTAGCTCTGTCTATCTCTTGCTGCTAATACTGTTCCTCATGCCAGTAGTCCTGTTTGGTAGCTTCAGCAGGTTGACACCTCACTTGCAGGTAGACACCTCATTTGCAGGTGTGCCTGGTGCTGCTCTTGGTATGCCTTCCTGTTCTCTCCATTGAACCAGGGTTGATCCACTGCCTTGATGGGAATGGTTGAGTGGGGGGATATGCCAGTCCATGAGGTTACAGATTGTGCTGGAGGACAATCCTGCTGATGTTGATGGCCCAAAGTGCCTCATGCATGCCTGGTGTTGAGTTGCTAGATCTGTTTGAAGTCTGCCCCATTTATCACAGTGATAGTGTCACACAACATGATGGAGAATATCCTCCATGTGAAGGCAGGGCTTCATCTCATAAAGACTGTGCGGTGGTCACTCTTAATGATACTGTCATGGACAGATGCACCTGTAGCAGGTTGGTAAGAATGAGATCAAGTATGCTTTCTCCTCTCATTGGTTCCCTCACCATCTGTGCAGCCCTAGTCAAGCAACTATGTCCTTTAGGACCCAACCAGCTTGATCAGTAGTACTGCTGCCAAGCCACATTTGGTGGTGGACATTGAAATCCCAGTCTATCCACTTCTCTTCATAACTAACACTCTCCAGTGCAAGCAACATCTTGGTAAATCTGCTCTGCACCCTCACCAGTACAATCATATCCCTCCTACAATGTGGATTTCAGAACTGCAGACAATACTCTTACATGTGTCCTAACTAATGTTTTATACAGTCCCAGCATCACTTGCCTACTCTTCAACTCTATGCCTGGGCTAATAAAGTCATGAATTTTATATCCCTTCTTAACCATTGTAGTTACTTGCCCTGCTACCTTGAGGGACTGGTGAACTTGCACATCGAGGTCCCTCTGATCCTTGCTGATTCCCAATGTCTAAAGAACCCTTGCCTTGTTTGTTTTGCTCAAATATAGCACCTCACACATATCCAGACTGCAATCCCTTTGTCACTGATCAGCCCATCAGTCTGATACATTTTGCAGCTATTGTGATCGAGAGAAAGAAAAATAATTTCAGAGATAAGGGAAAGGTGTGATGGGCTGCAGGGCCTCATTCTGTGCTGAATGATTCAGGAATAAGAAGGAAGCATATGTCAGATATAGTCAGCAGTAATCGAGTAATTCCCGAGAAGAGCGTAAAGGCTGTGGGAGTATACTGAAGAGGAAAATCAGGAGGGCAGAAAGGGGACATGAGATAGTTTGGCAAATAGGGTTATGGGGAATTCAAAGGGGGTTTACAAATACATTAAGGACAAAAGGGTAACTAGGGAGAAAATGGAGCCTCTCAAAGATCAGCAAGGCAGCCTAGCCTGGAACCGCAGGAAATGGGGAAGACACTAAATGAGTATTTTGCATCAGTGCTTATTGTGGAGAAGGATATGGAAGGTAGAGAACGTGGAGAAATAAATAGGGACATCTTGAAAAAGAGGTGCAAAAAATGCACACGTGCTACATTTAGGAAAGGCAAATCAGGGCAGGACTTATACACTCAATGGTAAGGTCCTGGGAAGTGTTACTGAACAGAGACCTTAAGAGTGCAGGTTCATAGTTTCTTGAAAGTAGAGTCACAGGTAAATAGGATAGTGAAGAAGGTGTTTGGTATGCTTGCCTTTATTGGTCAGTGCATTAAGTATAGGAGTTGGGAAGTTATATTGCAGCTATACTGGACATTGTTTAGGCCACTATTGGAATACCACATGCAATTCTGGACTCCCTGCAATAGGAAGGATGTTGTGAAACTTGAAAGGGTCCAGAAAAGATTTACAAGGACCTTGCCAGGGTTGAAAGAGCTACAGAGAGAGGCTGAATTGGCTGTGGCTGTTTTTCCTGGAGCATCGGAGGCTGAGGGGTGACCTTTTGGAGGTTTATAAAATCATGAGGGGGATGGATAGGATAAATAGACATGGATAGGGTAAATATTTTCCTTGGGGTGGAATTCAAAACTAGGGGGCAATAGTTTAGGGTGAGAGGGGAAAGATTTCAAAGGGACAGAAGGAGCAATGTTTTCATGCAGAAAGTGATATGTGTATGGAAGGGGCTGGCAGAGGAAGTGGGGGCTGGTACAAACACAACATTTAAAAGGAATCTGGATGGGTATATGAATAAGAAGGGTTTACAGAGATATGGCAAAATGCTGGTTAATGGGAATAGATTAATTTAGGATACCTGGTTGGCATGGATGAGTTGGCCTGAACGGTCTGTTTATCTCTATGACTCTAAATGGGCAAAGTAACTGGTGCACTATACTCTTTAGTGTAATTGGAGGCGTAAAAGAAATCCACTGTTGCATCAGACAACTGCCTGTGAGCTCACATCTGTGACTAACACATTATGTTTACAGTAAAAGGCACAAGTGGGCGAGAACTAGAGCCCAAGGCACATTCCTTTACACTGCACCCTAAGTGCTTAATTACTTTGTGAAAGGCATCCAAATACTGGCATTGAGTGGGATTGTCTGCAAGTTCTTTTATATAACCAATGTTTTTCCCCAAATGTTTTGTTTCTGCTGAAGCCTTTTGGAACACGATGGCCTGGAGGTTGGGTATTTGTTCTTCAGGGTTTAAATTCAACATCGGAGGACAAGAGGCATTTTCTCTAAGAAATTCACAACCTGATGCAGAATCCTGTGCTAATTTGTCTCCCCTCCTGGCTATTAACCCACCCTTTTAATAACAGAGGTGTACCTCTATGTTCTTGAATTTGATGAATCTGTGAACCAGTTCACCTTAAAAATTAAGCAGCAATTCTCAGCCTTGCCTTCCCTTTGTAAGTGAGCTGTGTTTACTTCTCCCTATCTGACCTGGGAAATGACCTCGGGTCACGCCAAAGTAGTCCTAAGACGTCCTAAAGAGAGCACAGACTCTGTCTTCTAGTTCTATCTGGTTTGAGACACAAATCACCCTGGCCCCTCACCCCAACAAAATGAAAAGCTGGCTGCCTGTTCACTTGGATGACCTCCCAGCCTCCTGCGGAACTGCCAAGTCTTCGTTTGAGTTTCACAACAACTCCTTTGCAAAACAAGTTTGAAAACTCAGCTGGGAAAAGACATCGAGTTAGCAGGATTGCACAGGTTGGTTACGATTGGAATAAATCTCCTGATCCACTAGGGAGATGCTCACTTTATTAAGTTTTTTTTTGCTTTCGCTGTACCAGGAAATTGACTAATTCTGGAATTTCCCTGCACGTCTGGTGTCTGTATCAAGTTGAGCAGACATAGGATCTGCCTGCCACATGAAGATTGGCCTTTTCAGTTTGTTGACTTCATGTGGAATGAGGGCAGGGTAATTCCACCATGACGGCAGGTGCCCAGCTCCATCAAACACTACAGTATAAAGTAAACACTCTAGTTCCCTCGAGTATAGTGAACACGTGAAGCCCTTATGAGACTGTGCTCTGAATACGTCAGTGTTTATTTCTGGAACCTCACTGCACCGGCAATGATGCATTTCATGGTTCAGCAGCTCTTTGACTCACACATGAACAAAAGTGGAGTGGCAATTAACAACCTCAGGATAGGCAATTAACCTTTACCACCATGGCAATACCACCCTTCCATTTTTAAAATTGCACAGTTGCATAGAGATGCCAGACTCTTTTGGGATAATCAATCTCTTCCAGTTTGGCATTTTGTTGTGGGAACCCCATTAGTGGTTTCAGTCAGAAGCAAGTGAAGTCTGTTCTCTCTCTCTCTCTCTAACCAGAGTTTCACTAGGAATGGAACCAAACAACTTACAAAAGGGAAATGGGTAGTTATTTTCTGAAGGATCAGAAGTTGCCCACAGAAATTACTGAGGTCACTTTTTCCACTGGGCCTTCCTCACTACCCATGGGGCAGTGCAGAAGAGGTTCACTTGGCTGTTTCCTGTGTTGAATGGCTTTGTCTTATGAGGAAAGGTTAAGTAGATTTGGCCCTGATGAAGGGCTTATGCCCAAAACATCGATTCTCCTGCTCCTTGGATGCTGCCTGACCTGCTGTATTTTTCCAGCACCACACTCTCAACTCTGATCTCTAGCATCTGCGGTCCTCACTTTCACCTAGATTGGGCCCTGTACTCATCAGGATTTTGAAAAATGCGAGATAATTTTCTTGAAGCATATTAAATTTTGAGACACCTTGGCAGAGTAGATGCTGAGAGAATGTTTTCCCTGGTGGGGCCATTCTAGGACTCGGGGGCACAATTTCAAAAGAAGGGATGTCCCATTTCAGACCATTTATGAAGAAGAATTACTTCTCCCAGAGGGATTTAATTTTTGAATTCTCTGTACCAGGTTCGGAAGTATATGCGACACTGAGTTGGACAGATAGATGAGGGAGCGATGGGTTATGTGGGAAAAGCAAGAAGGTGGATTTAAGATTATCAGATCAGTTAAAATGGTGGTGCAAATTTAAATGGGCCCAAATGGTCTCCCCCTGTTCCTATATCTCATGTTTCTATATCTCATGTTCCTATATCTCATGTTCCTGTCATAATATTCATCGCTCCCAATGACCTGACTTACTAGAGGCAATACCCTGGGAGAGATCTGGGTTTCTCGAGACATCAAAATAGTGGGACAGAATCTTCTTCGCCGTTACAACTAGCAATCTCCACCAGGGCTCTTAAAGCAAGTATGAATGGATGAATGGAGAAACAAACACAAAATAATTATATTTGTAATTCCCCCGCATTTGCTTCCAGCTATTGAATTGAGTAAAATTAACGTGGCAACATTCAGGGAGTGTGTGCACAGAAAATGTCCGTCAATCAGCACTATTCAAAATGTAAAGGGACAAATCTTAAATCCATAATAATGGTCAGTGTCTAGATATTTGTGTATGCACCGTATCAAAGATTGGATAAGGACAAAAAAAGGCTTATTTTTCTATCATTTCAGTGACAAAGCCTCATATTTGTCTCAAAACACTTTACAGCTCACAAAGTGAAGTGTAGTTATCCTTGGGAAGTGCCAGTCATTTTGTGCAAAGCAGGATCCCATAAACACCATTATAATAATAACCAGAATATGATTTTTGTGATGAATGTTGACCAATGCAATGGAGATAGATCCATTGCTTTTCTTCAACATGGTCCCAATAGGCTCACCCAAGTCAACAAACATGATTGAATATCTTATCCACAAGGCAGCCCCGTTGTAAGTGTAGCACTGCCTTGACACAGTGCTGACATATCATTGTAGGTTACATATTCTGACCTGAAACCTAAACCCCCAACCTTCTGATTAGTGCTGCCCACTGAGTTACCGATTGTATTAAGAGTTCTATAAATTCTACAACTTGATCAAATGTATCCCAGGACATTGTGGGAAGCTAGGAAAGAAATTGTGAGGCACCCAGTGGAGATATTTGTATCTTCAACAGCTACAGGTGAGGTGCCCAAAGACTAGAGGGTGCCGAATGTTGTGCCATTATTATTTAAGAAAGGCTATAAGGCGAACTACAGACTAGTGAGCCTGACATCAGTTGTAGGTAAGTTATTGGAGAGGATTCTGAGAGACAGGATCTACACACATTTGGAAAGGCAAGGACTAAATAGGGACAGTCAGCATGATTTTGTGTGTGGGAAATCATATCTCACAAACTTAATTGAGTTTTTTGAAGAGGTGACCAAGAAGGTAAAGGAAGGCAGAGTGGTAGACATTGTCTGACCTTTGGCAAGGTTCTGCATGGTAGACTGATTAGTAAAGTTAGATCACATGGGATCCAGGGAGAGCTAGCCAATTGGATTCAAAATTGGCTTGATGGTAGGACCCAGGAGGGTGGGGGTAGAGAATTGTATTCAGATTGGAGGTTTGTGATCAGCAGCGTGACACAAAGATCAGTGCTGGCTCCACTGTTGTTCATCATTTACATAAACGATTTGGATGACAATACAGGAAGCATGGTTAATAAGTTTGCGGATGTCACCAAAATTGATGGTACAGTGGACAGTGAAGAAAGTTATAGAGTCATAAAGTTATAAAGCATGGAAACAGACCCTTCGGTCCAACTAGTCCCTGCTGACCAATTTTCCCAAATTAAACTAGTCCCACTTGCCTACATTTGACCCATATCCCTCAAAACCTTTCCTATTCACGTAAATATCCAAATGTCTTTTAAATATTGTAACTGTACCTGCATCTACCACTTCTTCTGGCTGCTCATTCCACATGCGAACCACCCTTTGTGTGAAAATGTTGCCCCTCAGATCCCTTTTAAATCTTTCTCCTCCCACCTTAAAAATATGCCTAGCACAACAGGGTCTTGATCAACTGGGCCAGTGGGCTGAGGAATGGCAGATCGAGTTTAATTCATATAAACGCAAGGTGTTATATTTTAGTAAGATGAACTAGTGCAAGACTTGCACAGTTAATGGTAGGGACCTGGGAGTGTTGTCGAACAGAGAGACCTAGGGGTGCAGGCAAATAGTTCCTTGAAAATAGTGTCACAGGGAGACAGGGTGGTGAAGGAGGCAGTTGCCTTCATCAGTCATAGCATTGAGTTCAGGACTTGCAACATCATGTCACAATATCGTACAAGACATTGTTAAGGTCACATTTTGGAGTACTGCACGCAATTCTGGTCGCCCTGCTAAAGGAAGGATTAAACTGGAAAGGATGCAAAATAGATTTCCAAGATTGTTACCGAGACTGGAGAGTTTGAGTTATAAGAAGAGCCTGGATAGGCGGGGACTTTTCTCACTGGACATTGAGAGGTTGAGGGGTGACCTTACAGGACTTTATAAAACCATGAGGGGCATATATATGGCGAATAGCCAACGTATTTTCCCCAGGGTAGGGGAGTCCAAAACTGGAGGCCATATGTTTAAGGTGAGAGGAGAAAGGTCTAAAAGGGACCTGAGGGGCAACTTTTTCCTCGAGGATGGTATGTATATGGAATGAGCTGCCAGAGGAAGTGGTTGAGGTGGGTACACTTGCAACATTTAAAAGACATTTGGATAGGTACATGAGTAGGAAGGGTTTAGAAGGATATGGTTTTCTCCCTGCTCTTATTTATAACAGTGTCGAGGAGATTAGGCTTTAATTCCTGGAGAATCTAGACCAATCTCAGACAGTATTGCCTTGTTTCTGAAAAGAGGAAGAGGTAAGATAACCCAGAGAAAAACTTTAAGGAACAAGAAACAGTTAGTGTTTTAAGTTCAACATGATCTTGGGCTTTTGCCCGAAACGTCAATTTTACTGCTCCTCGGATGCTGCCTGAACTGCTGTGCTTTTCCAGCGCCACTCTAATCTAGACTCTGAAGAGTCATGTTCGACTAGAAATGTTAACTTGTTCCTCTCTCCACAGATAGTGACAGTCCTTCTGAATTTTTCTAGCATTTTGTTTGTATTTCAGATTTCAAAGTACTTTTGCTTTTTAGAAATTTTAAGGGTGAACTAGCAGGACTAGTTCATTGCTAAAGGCTAAATAGTCATGTCTTCATCTTCCTAAAATGGCAGAGGGGCATGGATAGGATAAATAGACAAAGTCTTTTCCCTGGGGTCGGGGAGTCCAGAACTAGAGGGCATAGGTTTCCTGTTTCCACACTGTAATGTAATCTAATCTAATCTAATCTAAATCTAAATAGTCATGTCTTCATCTTCCTAAAACGGCAGAGGGGCATGGATAGGATAAATAGACAAAGTCTTTTCCCTGGGGTCGGGGAGTCCAGAACTAGAGGGCATAGGTTTAGGGTGAGAGGGGAAAGATATAAAAGAGACCTAAGGGGCAACGTTTTCACGCAGAGGGTGGTAAATGTACGGAATGAGCTGCCAGAGGAAATGGTGGAGGTTGGTACAATTGCAACATTTAAAAGGCATCTGAATGGGTATATGAAGAGGAAGGGTTTGGAGGGATATTGGCCTAGTGCTGGCAGGTGGGACTAGATTGGGTTGGGATATCTGGCATGGATGAGTTGGACCAAAGGGTCTGTTTCCATATTGTACATCTCTATGACTGCTTACGAAAAGCTAACCAAAATCCAAAATACTTTTTTATGAGAAAATGAAATAAAATCATAAACAAAGAAAATTCTCTCATCCAACCTGGTACTCTAATGTTAAAAACTGACATGCCTTAGCATGAGGAACAAGAATGGTGTCTAGATTGAATCCTGGTGTGTCCTTGATTGAATAAATGAGTTCATCGTTTGGGGATTTAGAAGTCTGAGAGATGGTTGAGAATTCTGCACATTTCAATACAGAACTCAACAGGTTGGGTACTAAAGGTGACCTCATAGCTGCCCTTAAATTGATTTTATTTAGTTATTTAGCAATTATAAATTCCAGGAACCAAGCAATTGCCATTTCATTTATTGAGTTTAAATGATGATTAGTTCATCATTTATTCTAATCTCATTAATCCCAAAACACTCCTCTGTAAATTGAAAAGATAGCCAACAACTTTTACATTGTACCCAAAACCTGCTACAAGTCAGGACCCAAAAACACTTTGTATTGTGCCTGGCACCACCATTCACACAAGAGTCCCTGTTTCTAACACTTCAGTACTTATGAGTCCCTCGTGACTTTAATTTATAGCTAAACTGCAAACAGTTCAGGGAGAAGGTATTGATGTAACTGAGCTTTAAATGTACTCAAGTCCAAATAACCTCATCAGGGTTTTATCCCAGCACTTCTGGCCTGGGACTAGCACTAACTCTTCACTCGAAGGTAATCCAGTTTCACTATATTCTTCCTTTCTCAGGTCTACAGTTATCTTCATCCAATTACTTCACAGAACTGCTCAAAATGCAAAGTAAAAACAAGAAAACAATGAAATCTCTCCAAACCATGAGCATTTTCCTTAATCTTGAAACAAAACTTTCCTAATCTAAACGGACCTTAATAAACTTCAATTGTAAAAACTCTACCAATGTACACAATAACCCATTAATTCTAAAATCAGACCTCAAAAACTGTCTTAAGAGAAATCATCATGGCTGCAGGAATACTTACAAGTTAATACTAACTTCAGATACCCAGTAAAACATGTCTCTTACCAATCAGAATCCAAGAATCCAAACTGGTAATAAATGATATTAGAAATATATACAAGTGGTGTATGTTATATCTCAAAACTGAAAATAGCTACTGAAAACCAACATGTGGTATTTTGGTCCTGTCATAATTTTGTCCTCACTTTTAAAAAAAATATTTCTGTGGGATGCGGGCATCGCTGGCTGGGCAGCATTTATTTCCTGTCCCTGTTCCACTTGAGAAGGTGGGGGTGAACTGCCTTCATGAACCGCTGGAATCCACTTGCTGTGGGTTGACCCATAAGGCTGTTAGGGAGACAATTCCAGCAACAGTGAAGGAACGGCAATATATTTCCAAGTCAGGCTGGTGAGGGGCTTTGAGGGGAACCTGCAGTGGTGGTGTTCCCACTTAACTGCTGTCCTTGTCCTTCAAGATGGAAGGGATCGTGAGTTTGAAAGATGCTGTCTGAGGTTCTTTGGTTAATTTCTGCAGTGCATCTTGTAGATAATACACACTGCTGCTACTGGGCACCGGTGGTTGAGGGAGTGGATAAGACCATAAGACATTGGAGCAGAAATTAGGCCATTCAGCCCATTGAGACTGCTCCATCATTCAATCATGGCTGATAAGTTTCTCAACTCCATTCTATAAGACTATAAGATATAGGTGCAGAAATTAGAATGCTTGTGGATGCATTGCCAATTAAGCGGGCTGCTTTGTCCTGGATGGTGTCGAGCTTATTGAGTGTTATTGGAGCTACACCCATCCAGGTAGTTGGGCAGTATTCCATCACATGCCTGATTTATGCCTTGTAGGTGGCAGACAGGTTTTGGAGTCAGGACGTGAGTCACTCGCCATAGTATTCTTTGCCTCTGGCCTGCTCTTGTAGCCACTGCATTTATGTGGTGAGTCCAGTTGAGTTTCTGATCAATGATAACACCCAAGTTGTTGATAGGAGGGGATTCAGTGATTGTAACACCATTGAATGTCAAGGGGCGGTGGTTAGATTATCTCTTATTGATGATGGTCATAGCCTGGCATTTGTGTGGTGCTAATGTTACATGCCACTTTTCGGCCCAAGCCTGGATATTGTTCAGATCTTGTTGCATTTGAACATGGACTGCTTCAGTATCTGAGGAGTTGGGAATGGTGCTGAACATTGTGCAATCATTAGCAAATATCCCCACCTAATATTGTCAAATCACAGGTCAACGAAATGATCTTTCATTTTTAAGTTGTAATTGGGGTTAAGACGCAATTTCAAAGCCTGGTACACAAATAAATCCAGGTTGTACCATTATTGAAAATCTGCTGTCTTTCAGATTGAAATATTAAACTGAGACTTCTCAAGTTGGTGCATAAGATTCCATAGTATTATTTGAAAAGGAGCAGCGCAAATGTACTGGGCCAAATTTATCCCTCAATGAAAATCACTGAATCAGTTTATCTGTTTATTATCAACATACACAGCAGCATCCTATAAATAACAATCCGATAATGCCTAGATAATCTGTTTTTAGTGAATTGATTGATGGAAAAATATTTAAAGGATATTTGGGGAGAACACTCCTACTTTCTTAAAAATTGTGTCATTGGTTTTTTTTTGTTGTAATTAAGGGGGAAGACAGAGTCTTATTTTAATGATACACCCCAAAATGAAAGAACTGAGTAAATCATTTTGAATTTAAAATTGTTCTCATCACACCTGGGTGACAAGGAAGAATTTGTAAAGGCCAGAACATCTTGTTACACTAATGACCTGATTAATTTGACTAAATAGATCTATTTGGCAGTCATCCAAAAGGACTTCAGCTGGCATGTGTGGAGAAAGATTTGTAGCACCCCCAGTGGCTTTATGTCACAGCACGGTGTGGATTGCCGGGAAACCAGAACGTCCTAAATTCAGTAGCAGCCCTGGGTTGTTGGCTGTGCCCTGTCTTGTTGTGCAGCGGTGACCTGCCAATTTTCATCAGACCTAGTGCTGTTGCCATGAGATACTGCAGGGTGTTTAGAACTCAGCAGCAATAGGTAGAGAGGAGGTGTGGTTTGGGGAGGTGATGGAGAATACAGGGGATGCTCCACTGGGACAGAAATTGAAAGTTCATTAAAACATTGGTTTATTAAGAACAGACAAAGCGTGTGCAAACTAATGGTTGATTGCGATTCCAAATCTCTCTGTAAGTTAACGCACAGATCAGCTTCACACGGTTTGTTTAGTCTAATTCCACATTAGCCTCACAACAGGAAACTCCAGTGGGGCTAATCAGGCCACAGCTGATGACACAGTCTCCTCCACACTCCCTGACCTTCTTTTGGTTCACACCTGTCACACAAACATCATGAGGTTAGAATAACACTGTGTTGTTGGGATGTGACAGGCCCCTGAATTTACACATACCCTTTAATGCAATTTGAACATTGTTGACACCAGCTGCTACACAGTTCATTTTGCACTGGGGATGATTACTTGAGGATCAAGTAACTTGTGCAATGTTCTCAAGCACAGCAAGCTCCCGAATTAAAAGGCCCCTCTTCCTTTTTTCCTTTTGCTCGCTTTTGATGTAGCCCCTTAGAATCCAAGGTGACTTGTCTTCACTCCGGTTCGATGGGTTCCGAGGTAGTTAAAAACTCCAATGCGTGATCTGCAATTCTATCATCACAGCCATCTGTAACAGGGAATGTAGCAGTCACTCTGAGAGGGGAGGACAAATGGCTGCATCTGATAATCTGAAATGATATTCTAGTGAAGACAGACAGCATTGCTTAAATAATCCTGATGAAAATTTTGTTTAATGAGGTGATCAGGGATAAACACTGGGCAGGACACCATGTGGATTGCATGCTGAAACAGCAACGCAGGATCTTATAAGTTACCTGAGTGAGCAAGCAGGGCCTTAGTTTAACATATCACAAATATGTAAGGAGAGCTCAGTTACCTGCAAGCATAATCGAGTGGTTATGATAAGGGATTTTAATTTTCCAAATACAGAGGAACCTCGATTATCCGAACGAGATGGGCAGGCACTATTTCAGTTGGAAAATTGATTATTCGGTTAATTGATTTCCTCTGGGGCTCGGAGTTTTCTGTGAAGTCTGCTCCCCGTTCAGGAGATTAGTCAGCAGCATACTGCGCGCAAGACCCCACCCCACCTCTGCCTCCCAAACCCGCCCCCGACCCCTGCCCATTCCCATCTCCCCGCCCACCCCCACCCTCACTGATGAGGTCAGAGCGGTAGATGTGATCTATATGGACTTCAGTAAGGCGTTTGACAAGGTTCCCCATGGGAGACTGGTTAGCAAGGTTATATCTCATGGAATATAGGGAGAACTAGCTCAGAGGTAGAAGACAGAGGGTGATGGTGGAGGGTTGTTTTTCAGACAGGAGGCCTGTGACCTGGATCGGATTCATATAAATGATTTGGGTGGGAGCATAAGTGGTACAGTTAATAAGTTTGCAGATGACACCAAAATTGGAGGTGTAGTGGACAGCGAAGAAGGTTACCTCAGATTACAACCGGATCTTGATCAGATGGGCCAATGGGCTGAGAAGTGGCGGAAGGAGTTTAATTCAGATAAATGAGAGGTGCTGCATTTTCGGAAAGCAAATCTGAGCAGGACTTATACACTTAATTGTAAGGTCCCGGGGAGTGTTGCTGAACAAAGAGATCTTGGAGTGCAGGTTAATAGGTCCTTGAAAGTGGAGTCGTGGGTAGATAGGCTAGTGAAGAAGGCATTTGGTATGCTTTATTTTATTGGTCAGAATATTGAGTACAGGAGTTGGGAGGTCATGTTGTCACTGTACAGGACATTGGTTAAACCACTTTTGGAATATTGCATGCAGTCCTGGTCTCCTTCCTATCGGAAGGATTTTGTCAAACTTGAAAGGGTTCAGAAAAGATTTATAAGGATGTTGCCAGGGTTTGAGGATTTGAGCTATAGGGAGAGGTTGAATAGGCTGGGGCTGTTTTCCCTGGAGCATTGAAGGCTGAGGGGTGACCTTATAGAGGTTTATAAAATCATGAGGGGCATGGATAGGATAAATAGACAAAGTCTCTTCCCTGGGGGGGAGGAGTCCAGAACTAGAGGGCATAAGTTTAGGGTGAGAGGGGAAAGATATAAAAGAGACCTAAGGAGCAACCTTTTCATGCAGAGGTATGTGTATGGATGAGCTGCCAGAGGAAATGGTGGAGGCTAGTACAATTGCAACATTTAAAAGGCTCTGGACGGGTATATGAATAGGAAGGGTTTGGAGGAATTTGGGCCGGGTGGTGGCAGGTGGGACTAGATTGGGTTGGGATATCCATTTGGCATGGACAGGTTGGACCAAAGGGTCTGTTTCCGTGCTGCACATGTCTATGACTCTATGACTGAATGTCCCCATCCAAATCATTTGCATAAATGATGAAAAGCAGTGGACCCAGTACCGATCCTTGTGGCACACTGCTAGCCACAGCCTCCAGTCTGAAAAGCAACCCTCCACCATCACCCTCTGTCTTCTTCCTTCTAGCCAGTTCTCTATCCAAATGGATGGTTCTCTCTGTATTCCATGTGATCTAACCTTGCTAATCAGTCTACCATGAGGAACCTTGTCGAACGCCTTACTTAAATCTTTATAGATCATGTCCACCTCTCTGCCCTCATCAATCTACTTCATTATTTCTTAAAAAAATTCAATTTCGTGAGACATGACTTCCCATGCACAAAGCCATGTTGACTATCCCTAATCAGTTCTTGCCTTTCCAAATACATGTAAATTCTGTCCCTCAGGATTCCCTCCAACAACTTGGAGGTCAGGCTCACCGGTCTATAGTTCCCTTGCTTGTTCTTACCACTCTTCTTAAACAGTGGCAACCTCCAGTCTTCCGGTACCTCCCCTGTGACTATCGATGATACAAATATCTCAGCAAAAGGCCCAGCAAGCACTTCCCTAGCTTCCCCACAGAGTTCTAGGGTACACTTGATCAGGTCCTGGGGATTTATCCACTTTTATGCATTTCAGGACATCCAGCACTTCCTCCTCTGTAATTTGGACATTTTTCAAGATGTCACCATCTATTTCCCTACATTCTATATCTTCCATGTCCTTTTCCACAGTAAATACTGATGCAAAATATTTGTTTAGTATCTCCCCTATCTCCTGTGGTTCCACACAAAGGCCACCTTGCTGATCTTTGAGGGACCCTATTCTCTCCTTAGTTACTTTTTTGTTCTTAATGTATTTGTCAAAACCCTTTGGATTCTTCTTAACTCTATTTGCCAAAGCTATCTCATATCCCCTATTTTGCTCTCCTGATTTCACTCTTCAGTATACTCCTACTGCCTTTATACTCTTCTAAGGATTTCCTGTCTATTTTCTTCTTATTCTTAACCAAACCCTCAATTTCTTTAGTCATCCAGCATTCCCTACACCTACCAGCCTTTCCTGTCACCTTAACAGGAATATAATGCCTCTGAACTCTCATTATCTAATTTCTGAAGGCTTCCCATTTTCCAGCCATCCCTCTACCTGCGAACATCTGCCCCCAGTCAGCTTTTGAAAATTCTTGCCTAATGCCATCAAAATTGGACTTTCTCCAATTTAGAACTTCAACTTTTAGATCTGGTCTATCTTTTTCCATCATTATTTTAAAACGAATAGAATTATGGTTGCTGACCCCAAATTGCTCCACCATTGACATCTCAGTCACCTGCCCTGCCTTATTTCCCAAGAGTAGGTCAAGTTTTGCACCTTCTCTAGTAGGTACATTCACAATAGGAGGTATGGTTAATAAGTTTGCAGATGACACTAAAATTGGAGGTTTATTGGACAGTGAAGAAATTTACCTCAGAGTACAACGGGACCTTGATCAGATGGGCCAATGGGCTGAGGCGTGGAAGATGGAGTTTAATTTAAATAAATGTGAGGTGCTACATTTTGGAAAGGCAAATCAGGACAGAACTTATACACTTAATGGTAAGGTCCTGGGGAGTGTTGCTGAACAAAGAGACCTTGGGGTGCAGGTTCGTAGTTTCTTGAAAGTGGAGTTGCAGATAGACAGGATAGTGAAGAAGGCGCTTGGTATAGTTTCCGTTATTGATCAGAGTGGAGAAAGTGAGGACTGCAGATGCTGGATATCAGAGCCGAGAGTGTGCTGCTGGAAAAGCACAGCAGGTCAGCCAGCATTCGAGAAGCAGGAGAATTGATGTTTTGGGCAAAAGCTCTTCATCAGGAATTATTGGTCAGTGCATAGGAATTGGGAGGTCATGTTGCGGCTGTACAGGACATTGGTACAGCAACTTTTGGAATACTGCGTGCAATTCTGGTCTCTCTGCTATAGGAAAAATGTGGTGCAACTTGAAAGGGTTCAGAAAAGATTTACAATGATGTTGCCAGGGTTGGAGGGTTTCAACTTTAGGAAGAGGTTGAATAGGCTGGGGCTGTTTTCCCTGGAGCATCAAATGCTGAGGGGTGACTTTATAGAGATTTATAAAATCATGAGGAGTATGGATAGGGTAAATAGACAAGGTCTTTTCCCTGGAGTGGGGGAGTCCAAAACGAGAGGGCTAAGGTTTAAGGCAAGAGAGGAAAGATTTAAAAGGAACCTAAGGGGCAACTTTTTCACTCAGAGGGTGGTGCATGTATGGAATGAGCTGCCAGTGGAAGTGGTGGAGGCTGGTATGATTACAATATTTAAAAGGCACCTGGATGGGTATATGAATAGGAAGGGTTTAGAGGGAGGGGTATGGGCTTAATGCTGACAGATGGGACTAGATTTATCTAGGACATCTGGTCAGCATGGATGAGTTGGACAAAAGGGTCTGTTTCCATGCTGTACATCTCTATGACTCCATAGCCAGACAGACAGCAATTCTGACAATGTAGCATTGCTTCTGGACTGCTTTGTTGACATCAACCTAGATTTTGGGATCAAATCTCTGAAGTGGAACTTGAACCCATGATCTTTTTGGCTCACAGCCTGGAGAAGCCTTTTGGAGAATGTTTACCAGACTAGCACCTGAATTACATGTTTTGTTTTAAGCAGAAAGGTTGGGTAGGTTAGGTTTGTATCCACTTGAGTTTAGAAGAGTTAGATGAAACTTGATTGAAACATGCAGGAGTGGGATCTTCCCAACCCCTGAGTGACTTGAGCCATGATGAGAAATTTGGGAATATCAGGCGAATGTCTAGCGAGGTGCTTCTCTGTGTGAACTCCAAAAAGAAGTGGTAAGGAGGTTTCTTCTTTGGTGAGAATCCAGAACTAGACCATCACTGTTTAAAAATAATGGGGGTTGCCCCTTTAAAATAGAGCTTTGGCAAAATACTTTACTCAGAGAAGGTCGTGAATCTTTGGTATTCTCTTCATGAAAATGCAGATTGTTTTAATATTTTTAAGTCAGAGGTGGTTAGGTTCTTGGTAAACAACAGGATGAAAAGTTATTTGGGTAGGCAGGCATGTTGATTTATTGATCACAATCGCATCAGCCAAGGACTTATTAGATGGTAGATCAAGCACAAGGGTTGAATGGCCAATCCCTGCTCATTGTTTACATGAGATTGAAGCACCACAGCAGCACGTGGAAGTTCAACTGGTTTATTATAAGTAGGATTTAAGGTTTTAAAGTCCTGGTAATGATGACCATGATAATTGTCTCTGATTATCATAAAAGGAAGCTCTACTGCGAAACCTCTTCCAAGGATGCCTACCTTGAAGAAGTTCTCTCCTCTACCAGCATCTGATTGTCATAAAATCCTAGCTGCTTCACCAATGTCCTTTCATGAAGAAAATCAGCCATCCTTACATGGTCTGGCTGACATGTGACTCATGTGATTGACTTCACTGCCTCTGATATAGCATAGCAAGCTGCTATTTAAAGATAGTTCGGGACAGGCAACAAATGCCAGCTATGCCAAAGATATTCACATTCTCAACATGGCTGTCATGGTGGCTCAGTGGTTAGCCTTATTGTTTCACAGCGTCAGGGACCCAGGTTCAATTCCAGCCTTGGGTGACTGTTTGTGTGGAGTATGCATGTTCTTCCCGTGTCTGCTTGGGTTTCCACCAGGTGCTTTGGTTTCTTCCCACTATCCAAAGATGTGCAGGCTGAGTGGGAGAAATGCAGAGTTACAGGGTAGGAAGATGGGATGCTGTTCAGAGGGTTGGTGTGGACTCGATAGGCTGAATGGCCTGTTTCCACACTGTAGGGATTCTATGATTACCATGAAAACATTACAAAAGATATTAGAGCACAAGTCCAGAACCTTATCTTTTGCATTTCTACTTACTGGCCATGAGCTATGACATGAATAGCCATTTCTCTACATACACTGCAATATCAATAGCACAAAGGTTTCTCTGTTCTGTACTTTGCAGTGTAATATGTTTACACACTGCATTGTTCTCCTCAAAGTCAATCATTGACTATTTCTGTGTACTACTAATCTCAGCCTTCAACTCACTTAATGCTTTCTGTGGTTTATTTGCTTTATTAAAGGATTGCTTTATCTGAGATATTTTGCTGACGCATATGTGAAGAGACCAACAGAGTTAAAGTTTCGGGTCCAGTGACCCTTCTTCAGAACTGATTGCTGGGAAAAGGTTGGGATAGAAGCTGAAGATGGGGTGGTGGGAAGGGGGAAAGAGTAAATGGTAGATGGAGAGGGAACCCAGAAAGAGAGGAAAAACAGTTGGGCAGACAAAGGAATGGATAAAGGTCAGCCTGGGAGAGTTAAAAGCTGCTGATGGGGACTGTTAGTCACGGACAATGGGTTGTTTGCGTTAGCAACCCATGTGACAACTAGGCCTGGTGTGTGGGGATTGGGATAAGGACATGGGAGAAGGTATCATAGTCCTAAACCCATCCTATTCACATACCCAAGCAGATGCCTTTTAAATGTTGGAATTGTACTCACTTCCACCACTTCCTCTGGTAGCTGATGCCATACACACACCACCCTCTGCATGAAAAACGTGCTCCTCAGGTCCTTTTTAAATCTTTCCCCTCTCACCTTAAACCTACCCTCTTGTTTTGGACTCCTCTATCCCAGGAAAAAGACCTTGGCAATTCACCCTATCTGCGGCCCTCATGATTTTATAAGATCACACCTCAGCCTCCAACGCTCCAGGGGAAATAGCTCCAGCCTATTCAGCTTCTCCTTACAACCTGTAGGGAATGCAATGGCCTAGTGGTATGATTCCCTAGATTATTAATCCAGAAACTCAATTTATGTTCTGGGGACACGGGTTCAAATCCTGCTATGGCAGATGGTGGTATTTGAATTCAATAAAAGAAAATCTGAAATTAAGGGTCTAGTAATAACCATAAAACCATTGTCAATTATCAGGAAAAACCCATCTGGTCCACTAATGTCCTTTCAGGATGGAAATCTATCATCCTTACCTGGTCTGGCCTACATGTGACTCTTGACTCACAGTAATGTGATTGACTTTTATCTGCTGTCTGGGCAATTAAGAATGGGCAATGAATGTTGGCGTGTCCAGAGATGCCCACATCCTGTGAGTGAATATAAAAAACTCAATCCCTCCAGTCCTGGCAACATCACTATAAATCTTTTCTGCACCCTCTCGAGTTTAACAACATCTTTCCTATAACAGGGCTACCAGAATTCTAAAATTGGCCTCACCAATGTCCTGTACAGCTGCAACATGATATTCCAACTCCAACACTCAACGTACTGACTGATGAAGGCGAAAGTGAGGACTGCAGATGCTGGAGATCAGAGTCAAGATTAGAGTGGTGCTGGAAAAGCACAACAAGTTTCCTGATGAAGGGCTCCTGCCCAAAACGATGATTTTCCTGCGCCTCGGACGCTGCCTGACCTGCTGTGCTTTTCCAGCACCACTCTAATCTTGGTGCTGACCGATGAAGGCAAGTGTGTTAACAATCCACACTTTCTGGGAAATGGGCAGAGATTGTGTAAACCTATCTAATGTAGGACTCAGGCATGAAGCCAAATCCATCCAAAAATAATAATGGCTATGTCAAAATGTTACTTTCAAAGGTATAATGTGATAGGATGGGAGATCAATGATCCCCTTCATGATAGGCTCATGGTCCCAAACAAATTACTGCAGGGAGGTGCCACAAGAATAGAGGCTAAAGATCACCTTTTCCAAAATTCTAAGGAGTTGCTTTTTGATCGACCTTAATAGAGTTCCTGCAGCTCTGACTTATGTTCTGATAATACACACATGAAGCCGTTGCAATTGTCTCTATAGTCAGTGTCTACCATGACTCAACAAGCTTTCTTCTGATTCATTAGAAGGCCTTCAGTTCAACCAGAAACTTGGAATTGTTCCAGAACATGAGGAAGACATTCAGCCTGTCATGTTGATGCTGGCTTTCTGCGAGAGGAATCTAGGTCGTCTTACCCTCCCACCCTTATGTGCACAAAGGATGCTGACACTTCAGTGCTGCACTGCCAGAGAGATTCAACTTGAGAGCTGCCGAGCCTCAAAGGTTGAAACAGAATATTCAATGACATTATTTTGAAGAACAGCAAGGAAGTACTCCCCAGTGTCTAGAGCAAATATTCATTTCTCAAACAGCATCACTGAAACATTATTCAGCATTGTTTCAGAATCCTTGTCTGGAAATGGTGGGATACTGATGATATTGCTGAGCTAATGCAGAAATCCATGCTAATGCTCTAGTGTTATGGGTTCAAATCCCACTGTTATACCTGATTGAATTTAAATTAATAAATTCAAAGCGAATAGTCATGATCTATGAAGCTATCATCAGTGTTATACAAACCCCATCACTTGCACCCTTTTAGGGAAGAAAATCTGTCATCCTTAACTAGTCTGGCTTTTAGGAGAAAGTGAGGACTGCAGATGTTGGAGATCAGAATCAAAAAGTGTGATGCTGGAAAAGCACAGCAGGTCAGGAAGCATCCAAGGAGCAGGAGAGTTGACATTTCGGGCATAAGCCTTTCATCATTCCAAACCCACAGCAATGTGATTAATCATGAACTGTCCCTCTGAAAAGCTCTACTGAGGCATGTAGTTCATGCATGATTATGGAAGGTGGTTTTGCTAACGATGCCAATGTCCCATGAATGTCTGAAGGGAGAAACAAAATTGTGTTTGTGGGAGCTTGCAGTGCACAACTTGACTTTCTTGTTCCGGGCATTAATTTCCTGATTACACTTCAAAAATACTTTTTTGTGTATAAATGGCTGTGGGTTGTAGTTAAGGGTTCTATGTAAACATATGTTTCTCTTCTTTTTTTATTCTCTCGAAGAGAATAATTTATTTGTGGGTTCTCTCTGGTTCAATCACGTCAGTAGGTTGGTCAGTATTAGAATGGACACCTAAACCCAAACTGTCCACATTTCCTTCAGTAAAACAGTAACTAATGCTCCTCAGAACTGCATTAGCTGGAAAGCACTTTGGCACATGGTTGCAAAAGGCACTATATAAATGCAACTTTGTCTCAGCATAAGGAGTACCTTGTGTACTGAATGATAGCCAGCTCTGCTAAGGATCACAGGTCGACACTGGCTATAGAGACAATGAATGAAAAATTTGAGGAAACATTGATAAGAAATGTTTCACTTAATCTATCTTGCTTACACTAAATTTAATTTGAGGTAGTGAGAGAACATCACACTGGTTGACTGAACGCTGCATGTTCAGACTTGACTGAGCAGAAAGAAGCATAATTGAAAGTACCCTGGTGAGATGTTTCAGTATAATTGAGGAACCTCATCCTTTCACAACCTGCCCTTGAGTTTATTGGAGACTCTTCCAATAATCTTTAATGAAGGTGCACTGAAGGGGAAGTTAGAGAAACACTTGAGGGAGAAAGGAATTGAAGGTGATGCTGATGGAGTCAGATAAAGAGGGTTGAGCGGATCCTCACAGACACTGTGGGGCAAAATGGTTCTTTCCTGTGCAGTAAAGTTCAATTTCATTGTAAGCTGAGAGTCAGATTGAAACTGTAGTGACAATGAATAAAGGCAGTGAGTCTGTGGTATGCACACCCAGCATGGACCAGGATGAGATGAATGGCCTCCTTCGATACCATCACAACCGGACCATCTATCGCAGGCAGCTGCCTTTCTACAACAAAGCAGTGTCCATGTATTAATTCACGGGATGGAGGTGTTGCTGGGCATTTACCATCTGCTCATAACTACTCTTGACACAATAGTGATGTGCTGCGTTCTTGAACATTGCAGTTCACGTGTTGTGCAGTTACACCCAAAGTTCCAGGATTTTCATGCAGTGACAGTGAAGGAACAGTTATAGTTCCAAGTCTGGATAGTGTGTAACGTGAAGGGCAACTTGCAGATGGTGGAATTCCTTTGAATCTGCTGCCTTTGTCCTTCTAAGTGGCAGTAGCCATGTGATGGTGCTGTTAAAGAAGCCTGTGCGAGTTGATGCAGTGCACCTTGTGTCAATATTAGAAGTGAGATCCATTGAAAAGTCAAACGGGAACAGCTCCAGAGCTGATTGAGAGCTAGTGACGCTCATTGAACTTTGCATTTAAGAGCTGAGTTCCCCTTCAGTAGGGATTTGGTTTCTGAATAGAGAAAGGGTCCAAAGGGGAAAGGAGGAAACTGGATTGTTAAACTACAAATTTACAATAAACTCTTGCAAATCTCTGAAAGTCTGTCACTATCTGATCAAATCTAGGGCTGTTAGTCTGCTCAGTATCCTGTGGCGAAAGTGAAGATTGCAGATGCTGGAGATTAGTGTGGTGCTGGAAAAGCACCACAGGTCAGGCAGCATCCAAGGAGAGTCGACGTTTTCGGCAAAAGCCCTTCATCAGGATGTTAAACATCCTGCGGTTAGTGCACACTTCTGCCACTGTGTTATGGTGAAGTGAGTGAATGTTGAAAATAATGATGGGGTGCCAATTGAGCAGGCTGCTTGTCCTGAATGGTATTCAGCTTCCCGAGCGTTGGAGCAGCACACATCCAGACAAGCAGAAAGTATTCTATCACAGCCCTGACATTTACCTTGCAAGTGCTAGACAGGTTTAGGGGAGTCAGGAAGTGAGTTACCAGCCCCAGAATCTTTTAGCTTCTGAGCTGTTTATTGTAGGTACAATAAAGGCTTAGCTACAATGTATTGGGCAGACTGAGAAAGCTGACTGTTTGCAGTTTGATGGGTTTTACAGTTCGAGCTTTTTACAGAGGAGTTGGCTTCTTTCTCTCAAAGGCTGTAAAGTGGTTCCCAGAAGCAGCCTTAATCATCAAGGATCCTGAAGCTGTAATCTGCTTTTACAGTGTTATGTGCACTAAGGATTAACAATCACCATGACTTCAGTGAGCGGTTTACTGGATTGAATCTCCCACGCACTATTCAAATGAGCAGATTTAGAATGCAAAGAATTTCCTACTTCAGTGTTTGGCTGCCATAAGTACTGTTGCCCAGAGTTCGTACCCATCCACGGGAGATCAGACTGAACCCATCTGTGAACCCCGAGGTAAGCTCATCGCAGCGTGCTGGAAAATTGCATTCTTCCGCCAGAGAACTTAGAATATCTGTGACAAACGTGGTACACACCAGGTTTAAACCTCTTGCAATAAGAACATGAGAGAAAGGAGCAGCAGAAGGCCATTCATCTCCCTAGAGCTCACTCCAGCATCCAATGAAATCATGACTGATCTTCTCTTTCACCACCACTTTCCCTGAATTCCTTGATGTTTGTAATATTAAAAATCTATCAATCTCAGTAGAGTGTACACAACAACTGAACCTCCACGGCAGCAGAGAATTCTGAAGATTCACCACGCTTCAGAGTGAAGAAATTCCTCCTCATCTCAGTCCTAGACAGCCGGCCCCTTTTTCCAGGATTATTTTCCTTGGTTTGAGATGCTCCAACATCCTTTCTGCATTTCACTGAAAGTAAGGATTTTTTGCGCATCAATGAGGTCACTTTTAATTCTTCTAGAGAATAAAGGTCCAGTTAAATTAATTTTTCCTCATAAGATAGTCAATTGTAGAAATTAGTTTGGACAGGATAAATAGACAAAGTCTCTTCCCTGGAGTGGGGGAATCCAGAACTAGAGGGCATAGGTTTAGGGTGAGAGGGGAAAGATATAGAACATTAGAGCGCAGTACAGGCCCTTCGGCCCTCGATGTTGCACCAACCTGTCATACCAATCTGAAGAGGAGAAAGCGGAAGATGAGGCGCTTTTCCTCCAGCCGTCGTGTTGCTATGGTCTGGTGATGGATCTGAAGCCCATCTAACCTACACGTTCATATGCTTGTCCAATGACGACTTAAATGTACTTAAAGTTGGCAAATCTGCTACCGTTGCAGGCAAAGCATTCCATACCCTTACTACTCTCTGAGTAAAGAAACTACCTCTGACATCAGTCCTATATCTATCACCCCTCAATTTAAAGCTATGCCCCTTCATGCTCACCGTCACCATACTTGGAAAAAGGCTCTCCCTGTCCACCCTATCTAACCCTCTGATTATCTTATATGTCTCTATTAAATCACCTCTCAACCTTCTTCTCTCTAACGAAAACAGCCTCAAGTCCCTC
>NC_057727.1:8036627-8040196 GCF_004010195.1 Chiloscyllium plagiosum
CTGTGGGGAACCTTATCGAATGCCTTGCTGAAATTCATATACACCACATCAACTGGTTTACTCTCATCTACCTGTTTGGTCACCTTCTCAAAGAACTCAATAAGGTTTGTGAGGCACAACCTACGCTTCACAAAACCGTGCTGACTATCCCGAATCAAATTATTCTTTTCTAGATGATTATTAATCCTATCTCTTATAACCTTTTCCAACACTTTACCAACAACTGAAGTAAGGCTCACTGGTCTATAATTACCAGGGTTGTCTCTATTCCCCTTCTTGAACAGGGGAACCACATTTGCTATCCTCCAGTCTTCTGGCACTATTCCTGTAGACAATGACGATTTAAAGATCAATGCCAAAGGCTCAGCAATCTCCTCCCTGGCTTCCCAGAGGATCCTAGGATAAATCCCATCTGGCCCAGGGGACTTATCTATTTTCACGTTCTGCAGGAGTTCTAATACCTCTTCCTTGTGAACCTCAATCCCACCTAGTCTAGTAGCCTGTATATCAGTATTCTCCGCGACAACATTGTCATTTTCTAGAGTGAATACTGTCGAAAAATATTCATTTAGTGCTTCCCCTATCTCCTCTGACTCCACACACAACTTTTCACTACTATCCGTGATTGGCCCTAATCTTACTCGCGTCATTCTTTTATTCCTTAAATACCTATAGAAAGCCTTAGGGTTTACCCTGATCCTATCCTCCAACAATTTCTCATGTCACCTCCTGGCTCTTCTGAGCTCTCTTTAGGTCTTTCCTGGCTACCTTGTAACCCTCAAGCGCCCTGAGCCTTCACATCTCATCCTAACATAAGCCTTCTTCTTCCTCTTGACCAGAGATTCCACTTCCTTTGTAAACCATGGCTCCCGCACTCTATAGCTTCCTCCCTGCCTGACAGGTATATACTTATATAGGACACACAGGAGCTTTTCCTTAAATAAGCTCCACATTTCTAATGTGCCCATCCCCTGCAGTTTCCTATGCTTCCTAAATCTTGCCTAATCGCATCGTAATTGCCTTTCCCCCAGCTGTAACTTTTGCCCAGTGGGATACACCTATCCCTTTCTATCACTGAAGTAAACATAACAGAATTGTGATCGCTATCACCAAAGTGCTCACCTACTTCCAAGTCTAACACCTGGCCGGGCTCATTACCCAGTACCAAATCTAATGTGGCTTCGCCCCTTGTTGGCCTACATACTACACAGTGTCTACATACTGTGTCGGGAAGCCCTCCTGCACACACTGGACAAAAACTGACCCATCTATAGTACTCGTACTATAGTGTTGCCAGTCAATATTTGGAAAGTTGAAGTCCCCCATGACAACTACCCTGTCTCTCTCACTCCTATCAAGAATCGTCTTTGCTATCCTTTCCTCTACATCTCTGGAACTATTCAGTGGCCTATAGAAAACTGCCAACAGGGTGACGTCTCCTTTCCTGTTTCTAACCTCAGCCCATACTACCTCAGTTGATGAGTCCCCAAACATCCTTTCTGCAACTGTAATATTGTCCTGGACTAACAATGCCACACCTCCCCCTCTTTTACCATCTTCTCTGTTCTTACTGAAACATCTAAATTTTGGAACCTGCAACAACCATTCCTGTCCCTGCTCTATCCATGTCTCCGAAATGGCCACAACATCGAAGTCCCAGGTACCAACCCATGCCGCAAGTTCACCTACCTTATGCCGGATGCTCCTGGTGTTGAAGTAGACACACTTCAAACCAACTTCTTGTTTGCTGGTGCCATCTTGCGTCCCTGAAACTTGATTTCGGACCTCTCTACTCTCAACCTTTTCTATACTCCAACTACAATTTTGTTTCCCAAAATTGACTTCTAAGGGCCAACTTTTTCATGCAGGGGGTGGTACATGTATGGAATGAGCTGCCAGAGGAAGTGGTGAAGGCTGGTACAATTGCAACATTTAAAAGGCATCTGGATGGGGATATGAATAGGAAGGATTTGGAGGGATATGGGCCGGGTGCTGGCAGGTGGGACTAGATTGGATTGGGATATCTGGTCGGCATGGAAGAGTTGGACTGAAGGGTCTGTTTCCATGCTGTACATCTCTATGACTCTCTGACTCTGTTTCATTTCACTCATTCTATCATATGTGTGTATATTTGATAAGGTGCCTTATGGGAGGCTGCTGAGCAAGGTGAGGGCCCATGGTGTTCAAGGTGAGCTACTGGCATGGATTGAGGATTGGCTGTCTGACAGAAGACAGAGAGTTGGGATAAAAGGTTCTTTTTTGGAATGGCAGCCGGTGACAAGTGGGGTCCCGCAGGATTCAGTGTTGGGGCCGCAGCTGTTCACTTTATATATTAATGATCTGGATGAAGAGACTGGGGGCATTCTGGTGAAGTTTGCCAATGATACGAAGTTAGGTGGATAGGCAGGTAGTACTGAGGAGATGGGGAGGCTGCAGAAAGATTTAGACAGTTTAGGAGAATGGTCCAGGAAATGGCTGACGAAATTCAATGTGAGCAAATGTGAGGTCTTGCACTTTGGAAAAAAGAACACAGGCATAGATTATTTTATAAACGGTAAGAAAATTCATAAAGCCAAAGTACAAAGGGATCTGGGAGTGCTAGTATAGGATTCTGTAAAGATTGACTTGCAAGTTGAGTCCGTGGTTAAGAAAGCAAATGTAATGTTGTCATTTATTTCAAGAGGGTTGGAATGTGAAAGCAGTGAGGTGCTACTGAGACTTTATAAAGCTCTGGTTAGGCCCAGTTCAGAATACTGTGTCCAGTTTTGGGCCCCACACCTCAGGAAGGACATACTGGCACTGGAGCATGTCCAGCAGAGATTCACAAGGATGATTCCTAGAATAACATACAATGACTGAGGATCCTGGGATTATATTCGTTAAGAGTTCAGAAGGTTGAGGGGAGATCTAACATAAACTTACAAGATGATGCATGGCTTAGAAAGGGTGGACACTGGGAAATTGTTTCCATCAGGTGGGGATACTAGGACTCGTGGGCACAGCCCAGCCTTAGAATTAGAGGGGGTCTGATTAGAACAGAAATAAGGAGACGTTTTTTTCAGCCAGAGAGTGGCGGGCCTATGGAACTCATTGCCACGTAGCACAGTGGAGACCAGGACGTTAAATGTCTTCAAGGCAGAGATTAATAAATTCTTGATCTCGCAAGAAATTAAGGGATATGGGGAGAGTGCAGGTAAGTGGCGTTGAAATGCCCATCAGCCATGATTAAATAGCGGAGTGGACTCGATGGGCCAAATGGCCTTACTTCCACTACTATTTCTTATGGTCTTTATGGTATATTACAGTTAAGTAATATAAGCTTGAGTGAAGCAAAACCTCCATGCACAGGGATGCAGTCAATTCAGTGCCAGAAACTGCTTTCTCATTAGAGAGAAAGGCAGCCAACGCCTCATCTTCACCATGGATATCCAATCCCTCTACACCTCCATCCGCCATGACCAGGGCCTCCAAGCCCTCCATTTTTTCCTCTCCCGATGTCCCCAACAGTACCCTTCCACCGACACTCTCATTCATTTGGCCGAACTGGTCCTCACCCTTAACAATTTCTC
>NC_057727.1:8041362-8078834 GCF_004010195.1 Chiloscyllium plagiosum
GTGGTGCTGGAAGAGCACAGCAGTTCAGGCAGCATCCGAGGAGCAGTAAAATCGACGTTTGGGGCAAAAGCCCTTTATCAGGAATAAAGGCAGAGAGCCATCTCTCCACCCTTCAGGCTCTCTGCCTTTATTCCTGATGAAGGGCTTTTGCCCGAAACGTCGATTTTACTGCTCCTCGGATGCTGCCTGAACTGCTGTGCTCTTCCAGCACCACTAATCCAGAATCTGGTTTCCAGCATCTGCAGTCATTGTTTTTACCTAGCTTAATCTGAGGGTTTCACACCTCAGCAAGAGTGAGGTTGACTCACCGTGGTGACTTTAACTGGTATAAGAATTGAACCTTTGCTGTCAGCGTCAGTTTATACCTCTGGTCGGCTGTCCAGCGAACTGAACCAAATGACCCCATATGAGTAACCGGGAAAGAGCGATTTGAAACGACTGATTGAGTGGCGGCACGGTGGCTCAGTGGTTAGCACTGCTGTCTCACAGTGTCAGGGACCTGAGTTCGATTCTAGCCTCAGGCGACCATCTGTGTGGAGTTTGCACATTCTTTCCGTGTCTGCATGGGTTTCTTCTTGGTGCTCCAGTTCCCTCTCAGAATTCAAACACGTGCAGGTTAGGTGAACTGGCCATGCTAAATTGCCCATAGTGTCCAGGGATGTTTAGGTTAGGTACATTAGTCAGAGGAATGGGTCTGGGTGGGTTATCCTACAGAGGATCAGTGTGGGCTTGTTGTGCTGAAGGGCCTGTTTCCACACTGCAGGGATTCTATGATTCTACAGAACAAGGGAAACATTGTCTGAAACATCTGGGAGTATTCTGCAAACGTTATTCCAAGTAAAGGAAGGTGCAATGGGGTGGTGGTTTGGAATGAGGTGAGGAATGATTAGATTACTTACAGTATGGAAACAGGCCCTTCAGCCTAACAAATCCACACCGACCCTCCGAAGAGCAACCCACCCAGACCCAATCCTCTACATTTACCCCTTCACCCATCACTACGGGCAATTATAGCATGGCCAATTCACCTAACCTGCACATTTTTGGACTGTGGGAGGAAACCCATGCAGACACAGTGAGAGTGTGCAAACTCCACACAGGCAGTTGCCTGAGGCGGGAATTGAACCCGGGTCTCTGACGCTGTGACGCAGCAGTGCTAATCACTGTGCCGCCATGCCGCCCTTAATGGAAATAGAAATGAGTAACGAGGGATCTGCCTCGCATTCATCAATTCTTCATGGACAGTTGGATTGTTCATAAAGAAATGGTACTTTTATTCATTGGTGACTATCTATCTAATTCCTCTACAAACTCCTTCCACACCAGGATGGTATTTAGAAACCTCACCACAATAATCTATATTTATTTATAACAACTTGAGTGTAATAAAACATCTCAAGATGCTTTACAGGAAAAATATAAAGACGATCGTGGTATAGTGGTGAAATCATTGTGCTAATAGCCCAGAGACAGGTTAATATTTGGGGTCATGAGTTTAAATCCCACCAAGATAGTTGATGGAAATTAAATGCATTTAGGGATTCTTTCCGAACTGAAAGCTAGTCTAAGCAATGGCAACCATAATAGTATTATCAATCTTCATAAAAGACCTGTCTGGTACGTTAAGACTTTCTAGGGAAAGAAATCTGCTATCCTTGTCTGATCTGGCCTACATGTAACTTCAGACCTCATGCAAAGTTGTTGGTTCTTTATTACCCTTTGAAATGGTTCAGACAGCCAATAAGGACAAGGTCAATAAGGGACAGGCTGTAACATTATCGCCACATTCCCTGAAAGAATGAAGAATGAAACTCTAAAACAAAACATGACACTGAACAATAAAAAGAGATATTAGATCAGATGGTCAAATAGGCAAGTTTTAAGGAACTTCTTAAAAGAGGAAAGCGATTGTGGTGGATTGTGGAAAGAGGATTCCAAAGCTTGAGGTCGAGATAACTGAACCTCTGGTGGAGCAATTAATCAGGGTCTTTCAAGTGGTCAGACTTAGAGATGCACAAGTATTTTGAAGAGCTTTGGGCTTGAAGAGGATTACAAAATGAGGAGGGAGAGATTAAACATGGATTTAAGAAGTGGGATAATCTTAAAACCAAGCCAAAGTTAGACTGGGAGTTAATGTTAGTCAGCGAGTACGGTAATGGGGGGGAAGAAGAGTGGGACTCGGCTTGAGTTAGGACAAGCACAGCAGAGTTCTGGATGACCGCATGGTGACTGAGAGATTACAAGGTCACCACAGACATTATGTGAGGATAATCAAGGTAGTTGGCTGCAAAGGCTGAAGCAATTTAATGGGGTGCGGTCTCCATCACATACAAACAACCAGTTGGAGCCTCTGGTAGAGCTGGGTAAAGGTGAGGCCCAATAGAGGAAGAGCCAGTTCAAAGGTGAGGGGTGCTGTCTTCCCTAACATCCCAAAAACTCCAAATCGAAATAATGTACCAGCCTGCTCCCAGGAAAGCTCTATCTTGACCCCAAAATTTCACTCCATGGCAGAGGCAGTGATCACATGCAGTTTTGGTCTCCTTATTTAAGGAAAAATGTAAATACATTGGAGCAAATCAATGGAGGTCAACTGGATTGATATGTGGGATGAATGGGTTGACTTCAAAGGAGTGGTGGGACAGGCTGGGCGTGTTTCCATTGAAGTTTAAAAGAATGAGGGGTGATTTAACAGAGATTCTTCAGATTCTGAATGCTTTTGACAAGGTGGGCCTGGAAAGGATGGAATGTGGAAACAGTCCAGAACTTTTCCTTTTCTTTTCATCCACAGGTTGTGGGATATCACTAGCACATTTATTGCCCATTCCTAGATGGCAGTTAAGACTCATCTACATTGCTGTGGGTCTGGAGTCACATGTAGGCCAGACCAGGTTAAGGATAGCAGTTTCCCTCCCTTAAAGAGCAGTAGTGAACCAGATGAAGTTTTCCCAATAATAGGTTCATCATCATCATTAGACTCTTAATTCCAGATTTTTTTCATTGAATTCACACCATGGTGGAATTTGAAGCCAGATTATTAGCTGGATTTCCAAATCAATAGTCTAGTAATAATGCTGCAAGGTCATTGCTTCTCTGCAGCAAGTGGGGGGAATGTATTAAAATGAATGGTTGCTCTTTTGTGACAGAGATGAGGAGAAATGTTTTCTCTCTGAGGATTGTGTGACTTTGAAATTCTGTGCCTCAGAAAGGGGCTGGAGGCAAGGTCAATAAGTAGGTTAATTCTTGCTAGGTAGGGAATTAAAGCTGATTGGGGCTAGATGGGAATGTAGAGTTAAAAAAATGAACAGATCAGCCACAATCATATATAATGATGGTGCATAGCAGGCAAAATGGTCTAATCTGTCCCTATTCTCTCTGCATGTCCCTAAACTGTCAGCAGTGGGTACGTTCCCTTCTCCTGACAGCACACTCACTCGAGAAGTTTATATTAATGCTGAGACACATGCAAGAACTGCCAAACCATGTGTAGCCTTTGACAGACTTCAGACATCAGTCTGAGAATGAAGAGGAGTCAGTCAGCCAGCCAAAGTGAAAATCTATCAAGCATTCTGCCCACTCTGCTCTGCGTGCACAGGACTTGGACTGTGCATAAACGTCATGCCGAGAACCTCAAGCTTTTTCACTTGAGCTGCCTTCTGAGGTTTCTGACGTTCAGTTGGCAGGACAAAATACCAGACGCTGAGGTACTCACCCGAGCAGGCATGCCAAACATTCACACCATCTTGAGACAGTCACAACTGAGTGGGGCTGCGTCATGGATCCAGAATGCCTAACACCCATCTTCAAAAGTCAATCATCCACAGAGAGTTTGAGTCTGACAAGCAGCTTCATGCAGTCAAAAGAATCGTGACAAGGACACTTAGAGAGTCATGGAATAACAAAATCAGAGAACCATACAGAAAAGGCTCTTTAGGCCCATTGAGTCTGTGCTGCCTGAAACATACTACTACCATTTTCGGAGATGCTGGTATTGGACTGGGGTGTACACAGTTAAAAATCACACAACACCAGGTTATAGTCCAACAGGTTTAATTGGAAGCACTAGCTTTCGGAGCGACGCTCCTTCATCAGGTGGGGAGCGACGCTCCAAAAGCTAGTGCTTCCAATTAAACCTGTTGGACTATAACCTGGTGTTGTGTGATTTTTAACTTTGTACTACATTTTCCCACACAAGGTCCATAGTCTTGAATGTTATGACATTCCAAGTGATCATTCAAGTACTTTTTAAAGGTTGTGAGGTTTCTAGCCTCAGGTAGTACATTTCAGGTACCCTTCCCACCCTTCCTCTGAGTGAAAAAGCTTTTCTTAGAATCTCCTCTAAATTTCCTGCCTTTCACTTTAAAATTATGCCTCTCCTTCTCTTGTTATTGACCCTCTGACTAAAGGGATCAGCTACATTATATCCACCATGTCCTTGCCTCTGATAATCATATATACTTTTATCAGGGTCCCCCCTCAACCATTTTTCCTCAGAAGAAAGCAAACTTAGCTTATCGTTGAAATGCTCCAGCCCAGGCAACATCCTGGTGCATCTCCTCTGCCCACCATCCAGTATAATCACATCCTTACTGTAATGTGGTGGCTAGAACTATACATAGTCCTCCAGCTGTGACCTAACCAAAGTTCTGTGCCGCTCCAACATGTCCTCCCTGCTCTTATAACCTATGGAATTTTTGATTCAAAGTTTTGGACTGGAACATTAACTCCGTTTCTCTCTCCACAGATGCTGTCAAACCTGTTGAGTTTCCTGAGTGTTCCCTATGTTTGTTTAAAATCCAGTGTCGCCTCTTTCAAAAGGAAGAACATATCTGAGGCAGTGAGAAAACTCAAGAAAAGGAACTCCTGAGCCTGCAACTCGTTCAAAACTCAACGCTGTGTGGATTCAGGATCTATTTTCTGCAAACCTTCTGGGCACAGCAGGTCACCTATAGGAAACCAGCCCAAACAACCCCAGATGATGAATGTGGTTGAGACAATGTACAACAGAAGAGACTTTGCTATTTTTTAGATTAGATTACATTACAGTGTGGAAACAGGCCCTTCAGCCCAACAAGTCCACACCGACCCGCCAAAGCGCAACCCACCCATACCCCTACATTTACCCCTTACCTAACACTATGGGCAATTTAGCATGGCCAATTCACCTGACCTGCACATCTTTGTGACTGTGGGAGGAAACCGGAGCACACCCATGCAGACACGGGGAGAATGTGCAAATTCCACACAATCAGTCGCCTGAGGCAGGAATTGAACCTGGATCTCTGGCGCTGTGAGGCAGCAGTGCTAACCACTGTGCCACCGTGCCGCCCACCATTTACCATTTTCCATTATCCATTTTCTAAATGGAAAGATATCTCCCGGTCTGGTCATCTGTTCTTTCTTTATTTAATTATAGATATGGCTATTGCTGACTGGGTCACAATTTATTGATTGCCACTCGAACTGACTGGATTTTTAGGACACTGAAGAGTCAACCATATTATAGAGTCTTACGTAGGTCAGACTGGGTAAAAGTGACCGATTTCCTTCAGATGTATTTTTACAACAGTCAACAACAGTTGTCGTCACCATTACTGAGACTAGGTTTCAATTCCTGATTTATTGATTAAATTTAAATTCCACCAGTACCTATGGTGGGAATTGAGCCTGTTTTCCAAGAGCAATGCTCTCAGCTTTAGAATTACTAACCCAGTGACATTATCATTATCTCCTCACTGACTTCCAGCATGTGGATTCTGCCATATAATACACATCCCCTGAAATATTGCTCTCTCGGTGGAAAGTCCGTAATAACCTTCTCACATAGTTGTCACATAAATGGGCTGCAAGCAAAAACAACAAACTTTATTTTTTTGCATGGGAAAACATTGCACACATTTCGCAAGATCAGTGGGTTAGAGGAAAAGAGACAGCAGAAAGAGGAAGCAACTCAAATCCTGGTAACTCACCCAGGTTATGGTGTAGGGGATAGTGGAGTGGCACTGTGAAGTGCCCCATCTCCTGCCTCAGTGCCTGCCCACAAGCTTCATTCCTGATGAAGGGCTTATGCCCAAAATGTCGATTCTCCTGCTCCTTGGATGCTGCCAGACCAGCTGTGCTTTTCCAGCACCACACTCCTGGCATTGTGAAGGAACAATTAGCACAAAAAATCTCCAACTTTTGGTTTGCCTGCAAATAGCTGGTGAGATTGAAATAGTTTTACCATGGGGCTTTAATATGCCAAGCTGCTTCACAGTGTTTAAAACCATGAAACGTTGTCCCACTCCATCACAAACTCCAATCAGCTGAGATAGGCTAAGTCAGGGAGATGTGGAGAGACTAGACAAGGAATTACGTGGAGTCATTCGCTATTCCATAGGAGAGATACTGAGCTTTGATTACAGCATACCCAACATTCAAGGGAACGTTAAACACTGGCTGCAAACATTCAGGTGATAGTCTTAGACCACGAGAAGAGATAATTGCTTGCAGAGCAAAAGAACAACACAAAAGGTTAATATTTTTTGCAGCAGATGGTAGGAATAATCCAATGTTATTATTTATGCCACTAATCTTCCTTATAATTCCACAATCTTTCACAAACCCCATATTACCAGCACTCAGTGGCAGAAAGAATGCCCGTTGAATGCCACTGATGAGCTCAGGAGACCTCCCTCCCCAGAAAAGGTATACCCCATACATTCCAGTCCCACAGTGGGAAAGCTGACTCCATCCTTTGTTTCAGAGTGAAAAGTAGCAGCCAAGGTGAATATAGACCTGTGTAAATGATAATGATTCAGGCACTTAAGAGTCTCAACAGGTCTAAGGCTGAATGGGCTGCCTGTTATGGCCCACACATCTCCAGCACAGTAATGTAGGGGACAGGTTGGGTATATGCAGTAGATTGGCCACCCACTTTGTTTATTTTTTGTTGCCTTCTACTACACCAGTGATGTGCTGTAAAATCCATCCCTATGTTCTCAAATTCTGAACAAGGATGAAGAAGTCACATTTAACTCAGAGCCAGAGAGTGAACCGTTGTCTGCACGGCAGCGCAGGAACACAAAGAAAAATTGAAACAGTGAAACGGCTGTGCCATTTGACATCCCTTGTGCAGCTGCACGTTGAATCTGAAAAATGCAAGCGAAACAACAGAACACATATGTGTTAAAATTGCCTTTTAATGCTGATACAGTATTGGTTATAACCAGGTTAAAACTCACTGGGCTTACAACCTTCCAGAAGCAGCTTGATTTCAAACAGCAACACATGCTTGCACTGCGGGCTCTGTTCTTGAGTGTAATTCAAGGAAAACGTGCTGGCATGAGTCCCAGAAGTTATTCCAAGAAATAAGGGCTGTTGGATTCTATTCTCAAAACTCAAGCCAAGGGCTTGGCTGCAACCCCTTTAGAGAAGACAGTGATTTTGTTTTTCAAATGTGTGTGAACTTTGTGGTGAATGCTGGGAAATAGAGACTTTCCACTGTGAGCATCCAGGGCCAGATACGGCAAGCTCAATTTCAGACAGTTTTGAAACAATACTATGAGGTAACATCTTCCAGTGCTTGGAAATTCTCCTTGTACTATTTTGTTCAGGGCTTATCATGAGTGCCCTCGACCCTACAGATAATATCGCTTAGCTCGAAATAATACAGAGAATACACTGCATACTTATGTGTGATCATGCAATGGTTCACTACAGAGCCAGTCATCTTGAAGGCCCAGAAAAAAACACAAAGATAAATCAAGTCATTATGGCATAGAAGGAGGCTATTTGGCCCATTGAGACCACACTAGCTCCATGTGGAGGAATCCAGTGAATACCATTCATGGAGTCATAGAGTTATAGAGATGTACAGCACAGAAACAAACCCTTCGGTTCAACTGTTCCATGCCAACCAGATATTCAGAATAAATCTGGTCCCATTTGCCAGCATTTGGCCTTCCTAATCACCTACCCATCCAGATGCCTTTTAAATGCTGTAATGTATCAGCCTCCAGCACTTTCTCTGACAGCTCATTCCACACACGTACCACTCTCTAGGTGAAAAAGTAGCCCCTTAGGTCCCTTTTAAATCTTTCTCCTTTCACCTTAAACCTATGCCCTCTAGTTTTGGACTCCCTACCCTGGCGAGAAATACCTTGTCTGTTTCTCCCTTTCCATGTTCCTCATGATTTTATTTTCTTCTATAAGGTCACTCCTCAGCCCTTGAAGCTCCAGGGAAAACAGCCCCAGCCTATTCAGCCTCTCCCCTACCTCATTTCCTCCAACCCTGGCAACATCTTTGTAAATCTTTTCTGAACCTTTACAAGTTTCACAAACTTCTTCCTATAGCAGGGAGACCAGAATTGCATGCAGTATTCCAAAAGTGGCCTAACCAATGACCTGTACAGCTGCAACATGACCTCCCCACTCCTGTACTCAATGCACTGACCAATAAAGGAAAGGATACCAAATACCTTCTTTACTCTTCTAACTACCTGTGATTCCACTTATGAGGAATTTTGAACCTGCACGCCAAGGTCTCTTTGTTCAGCAACACTCCACACCCTTACCATTAAGTGTATGAATCCTGCTCTGATTTGCCTTTCCAAAATGCAGCACCTCACATTTATCAAAATTAAACTCCAGCTGCCACTGCTCAGCCCAATAGCCCATCTGATCAAGATCCCGTTGTACTCGGAAGTAACCTTCTTCGCTGTCCACTACACCTACAATTTTGGTGTCACCTGCAAACGTACTAACCATACCTCCTGTGTTCAAATCCAAACAGCCTTGTAAGTTTGTTACTCACAAATGCCTTCCAATTATAATTTGATCATTACTGCTTTCACCACCTTCCTAGACAGGAAGTTCCAAGCCATTTTCACTCACGCAGAATTTCGTTTCTTTGAATTCCCTCATTATGTCTTTGTTTAAAACCTTAAATCTGTGTCCTTTAGTCTTTGCATTTTGTAATTTATTCACAGGATGTGGACATCATTGGCTAGACCAGCATTTATTGCCGATTCCTATTTACTGAAAGAATAGTTTCGAATCAACCGCATCGCTGTGCATGTGGATTTACTTGTAGGCCAGATCATGTAAGGACGGCAGATTTTTTTCCCTAAAGGACATTGGTGAATTAAATGGATTTTTGGAACGATTGATCATCGTTACATGGTCACATTTGGAATAGCTTTAATTTCAAAATATCATCATCTGCCATGGAAGGGTTCAAGGGAATTTGGTCTGGGGTTCTGGATTGCTAGTCAAAGAAATTACCACTGCACTACCACATCGCCATTGAAGAGAGTAAGAACACATTCTCCTTGTCCATCTTATCTAAACCTGTCTATCTCTGTCAATCTCCTTAGCATGAAGGAGAACTACAGTTTATTCAACCTAATTCTGTAACTAATTTAGCCCAGCCCTGGGATCATTATGGGAAATCATCCTTTACATCAATTAGTAACATTTAGGAAATTGGGTGTATACGGCAAACCAGAAGATTTGCAGGTCAAGGTGAAAAAAAATGATTCAAAACATGCAACCCATTCTCAGTGATTAACGACTTAACACAATCTAGGTTTGTTCATTACATCACATAAGTTGTATGACACTTTGATCTTTTACTATAGATTCTGTGTCCTATGATCCTGTCTCGCTTGCTACCTGCCGAAGGAGCAGCGCTCTGAAAGCTTGTACTTCCAAATAAACCTGTTGGATTATAATCTGGTGTTGTGTGGTTTTTTTGAAAGAAAGGTAAAAAATGATCGTTGAATTGTACTGTCAGAGAGGCATTACAGTCACACATCTCAGAATGACTTTCTTTTGAATTCCCTTTTGAAGGCTACATGAATTTTGAGTAAAAATGCCTCTTTTGTGAAAAAAAGGGTGAAAGTTTAAGAGTTGTGTTCAATTTCTTTTGGTATCAAAATATTTTGTCTGTAAGTGTTGTCATTTTAAAAAAGATTCAGAGACTATACAGTTTGTTTCTGTACTTTCAGTGAAGGATAATTACTTGGAAATATATAATCTACTCCTTTATTCATTCTAAGTATGTTAATAAATAGTCATTAATTACCTGATATGCATTGAAAAACGCATGAAGTGAGTCACATGAACCTTAATGTACTTTGTTCAAAAACCAACAAGTAAAATTTGTATCTAACGCAGTGTAACATCCTACAGAAATGTTACATCCCACAGAGTTACGATGAACCCAATAAGGTAATGCTAAGACAGAGAAAAGTCTGGTCAAAAAAGTGGAGAGAGAGAGAGAGAGACAAAGACAGAGAGGCAGCTGGTTGTACGAAGATCATTTCTTCAATAAAGACTCACTACGTCTTTTCATTCTGATAAATGTCTAATGTTGGCTTTCTATTTTTCTATTTTTCAATAATCTCTCTATCCCAATAGCCTCATAAGTCTTAATTTGATGTGCCATTGTCTGTGTTTTCCAAATTTGATAGATATTAGAGAGTGTCATATGGACAACTGGATTTCGTTGTCATGGTCACAATTCCATTGTAAATTCTATTTCCTCATTACATTTTTGGCTGCTGCTGTTGTTTTGTCAATGGTAGAAGTTTTGTCATTTGTTTGTTCTTGGACTACTATTGTGAAAGAGAAAAAGACAGAGAGAGAGAGTGTGAGTGTGTCTGTCTGTCTGTCTGTCCGTTTTGGGGTTATTCGGAAAGGGAAGCATTTAAATTTCTACATTATGGATTGTGCATGTAAATCAATTATTGCATCTTCATTGAATAAGTTTTGATTTAATAATAAACAATAATTGTGTGTATTACAAAAAAACCTGGTTGATAGATGTCTTTATTTAAGACCTGATAAGGTATTTTGATTTTATGTTGTGTCTGGTGTAGCAGTGGAATGAGAGCAACAGTGCATTCCTTCAGGCTGGATCATGGCAGTATCAATTTTGTAAAATTGGAATCAAGCTAGCCTCCAAAACAAGTTCATATACCTCACCAATTCAAACTTTTGCTAATTGTGTGATGAAGGTCCTGTTTGCTATGCTTGAATAAGCCACTGCTCCTAGAAAACAAAACCCAGCGGTTTTGAAAGAGCTACCTACTAAATGAATTACAATTGTCAGAATTCATTTGGGAAACTACACTAATATCTGAACCCGGGATCATCACAAAAGTTAAAAGTTTAATCCAAGTAATCAAATCCCACATTTTCCTGCCTTATTAAGTCAAGTTAACAGAAAACATGAATACTTGTTACAACTAAATCAGTTTTAACCACAGGCAAATCAAATATGAACATAAGAACATTCAACAAGGAACAAGAGTAGGCTATGTGGCCCTTCGAGTCTGGACCATCACTCAATAAGATCCTGGCTGATCTGATTTTAACCTCAACTCGACATTCCTGCACATGCCTTGATAATCTTTCATCCCCTGGATCATCCAGAATCTATCTACCTCTGCCTTAAAAATATTTAAAGATTCTGCATCTACTGCCTTTTGAGGAAGGGAATTCTAAAGTCTCACAGTTCTCTGAGAGAAAAAGTTTCCTCATCATCTTAAATGGGTGCTCTCTGAGCGAGTTTTGAGAACAGTTGCAGCTCAGGTTGAGGTTCTGGATGTAGGTTTGCTCGCTGAGCTGAAAGGTTCTTTTCAGACGATTCATCACCATAATAGGTAACATCATCAGTGGGCCTCCGGGTGAAGCCTCACCAGAGCCTCACTGAAAATGTTACTTAGTATGGTGACGAAACATCTGAAAACAAACCTTCTAGCTCAGCGAGCAAACTTACATCCAGGGTGAACTCTTGTTGTTAAAGCACAACCCTTAGTTTTAAATTCTTCCACAAGAGGAAACATCCTTTGAATATTTACACAGTTAAGGTCCCTCAGGATCTTATACATTTCAATTAAGTCACCTCTGACTTTTCTAAACACCAGAGCATACAGGTCTAGCCTGTCTAGCCTTTCCTCATACAATCATTCCAATATTAATCTAGTCAACCTTCACTGAACTGCCCCCAACTTATTAACATTTGGCTAAGTATGACGATCGGTATGGTACATGGTACACCAGACCCAGTCTCACCAAAGCCCTGTATAACTGAAGCATAATCTCCCTACTCTTGGACTCAACTCCCCTCACAAGAAACCATAACATTCTATTAGCTTTCCTGAGTACTTGCTGTACCCGTATACAAATCTTCCATGTTTCACAGATCAGGAAAGCCAGATCCCTCTGCAGAGTTCTCAGAGTTCTGTAGCTCTCACCATTTGGATAATGTGCTCTTTCTTTCTGCCAAAGTGGATAACTGCACAATTTCCCACATTATACCCCATTTTTTTCCACTCACTTTACCCGGCTATGTCCCTTTGTCTGCTCCTTATATCCTATCCAACTTGACGTCTTCAGCATATCTAATCACATACCAAAATATAAATTATCAACATATAACTCTCAGACTTAAACTCTAATGCCTTCTTAAACTCCTCCACACACGTGCACACAGATGCAGGCATTAAAACATTATTATGGGTGAAGACAAAAATCTTAGGGGAACACAGTTGAATAGCACTAGTTACAGGATTCAGTGAGGTATCCTTTTGCTTTCACTGAGACTTTCTGATTCCTGATCTTTTTTCCAAGCCCTTTCAATTCTTTACTGCAGACACGGTGTAGTTTGTGAGAGGTAAATAATGAGTGAGAAGAGTCAGCTAACTTTCAACTCTTTCTTACTTCCCTGCAATGGAAGAGAGAGAGATGTTGTCCTTTTAGGACCTGGAGGTTTTCAGCCACTTTTGTTCACACAGGGTTGTCCACCTGCCCAGGGGCCAATCAGAAAGTTGTCGTGCAGATGACTCTCCACCCACTTAACTATCTCGATTGCAAAAACCAATCAACAATCTATCTCTGGCTAAACTACCCCAAATGTGCACCCACGTTGCCAAAGAGTCTCCAGCATCATCCCTCACTGCTTGAGTAATTTCCTCTGTAGGCTTGGGTTCAAATCCTGCCATATCAAATGGTAGAATTTGCAATCAATGAAAATTTGGAACTAGGAGACTCACGATATCCAGGAAATCATTGTCAATTGTTGGAAAGACCCATCTGGTTCACTAATGCCCTTTAGAAAAGGAAACTGCCATCCTTACCTGGTCTGGTCTACATCTAATTGATAACCAATGTGATTGACTCTTAAGTGCCTGTGGGCAAATGGGGGATTGGCAATAAATGTTGGCCTAGCCAGTGATGCTCACATTCCATGAGTGAATTTAAAAAAAGGAACACTATCTATGCAACTCACAATGAGCTCTAGTAACTCAATTTAAAATTAAAAGTTACAGAACACCACATTATCATCCAACAGGTTTAGTTGGAAGTACTAGCTTTTGCTATAAATTCTGTGTTTTATGATCCTGCTCCATGGCTACCTGATGAAGGAGCAGCACTCTGAAAGCTAGTGCTTCCAAATAAACCTGTTGGACTATAACCTGGTGTTGTGTGATTTTTAACTTTGTCCACCCCAGTCCAACACCGGCATCTCCAAATCATTTTAAAATGACAGACCTCCCTCCACAATCCCTGGTTTAAAATGGTATCCTTTACCCATTTTGGTTCACAATCCAAATTAAAGGAAAATAAAATGTGGTGTTTACATGATAATGTCCACGAATTAAAATTGCTTCTTTGTTTGTAAAGTATTGAGGGCATGAAAAGTATATGCATGCATTTTGTTGTTTATGGACCTTTCTCTTCTGACCTTTTCCAATAATAATAGTTTAAGATCAAATCTAAAAGTCTGTATATTATATATTTCCAAACTCCTAGAAACAGAAGAGGGTAGATGTGTTGGAAAGCCCATTTGATCGAAGGTTGGATTGATCAAACATGAAGAATATGGACTGGAGTGAGGCATCAGGCAATGTTTAGCATCAGTCAAACTGCAAGATGAAGGGCATTTGTCCAAAACATTAATTTTCCTGCTCCTCAGATGCTGCCTGACCTGCTGTCCTTTTCCAGCACCACTAATCTTGACTCTAATCTCCAGCATCTGCAGTACCGACTTCTGCTAAACTGCAAGATGACCTTGGGAAAGGAGGGGTGAAAAGAATAGTGAGATTGGTGAATAAGACCTTGTTGTTTACATGTTCATTTCATTTATTTTGTTCAGAAATCTCTGCACAGTCCAAAAGCAGGCATGTAGCCAACTTCACATCAAGGGAAAAAAAGCATCACTGTAATGCTTCAATTAGTGCCATATTTCCATTTCATCAGCTAAATGATTAATTATTAAGCACCAACAATCTGCCCCTTGGTTATCTGAACGTGGGTAAGAATGTTGATAGCCTGGTTCTGCAGGTGGATGTTCTGATAAAGCTCACCTATCATGGGAAATTAAAGGGCAAGGACAGCAGCAATGAAATATGAGCAAACCTACAATTCTACTCTTTACAGAAAATTAATCAGTTATTTGTTCTCGATGTTAAGTTATACAGTAGCTATAAATCCCTTATCAGCACGTTTAATGCTGCAAGGAAACTTCATGGCCCATTAAACACTCCAATGTTTAATGACCATTTAACCGTGACATTTTAATGTTTAAAATTATTCATGATTGTTTATCAGCTCAATTGATTTTAAATGGAGGTTGCTTGGATTTGGTTAGAGAAATGTGTTGCAGGTATTTTGAAATTTACCTAAAATGAGATGCATCCCCCATCCACTCCAATGTCACTTCACATCGCAGTTCGGGATTATGGTACACTGGGTAAAGTTTTCAGCAAACGTGTGGCATTACTGCACCATCTCACCTCTTTCCCTCGTGTTTGAAAGTTTGTGGTTATTCTCACCTGTGTCCTGGATGATATGTGTGCCTCATCCAACAACAATAAAACAGATACCAAAACAGAAAGTAGCTGGGAAAGCGTAGCAGGTCTGGCAGCATCTGTGAAGAAAATTCAGAGTTGACTTTTCAGGTCTGGTAACCCTTCCTCAGAAGGGTCTGAGGAAGGATCACTGGACCCAAAAATGTTAACTCTGATTTCTCTTCATAGGTGCGACCGGACTGCTGAACTTTTCCAGCAACTACTGTTTTTTTTGTTTCTGACTTACAGCACCCGCAGTTCTTTTAGTTTTTATTCAATAAAGCAGGTGATCTCGTCATGACCAGACTCATGGAAATTTGTGAACTGAAAATCGTTGCCATGTTCACTACAAAGTGACCATGACAAGCAGTACTTTATTGATTGCACTACCATTCTGTACTGGTGGGGGGTTTTTATTCCCTCATGGGAAATGGGTGTTGTTCGTTGGATCAGCATTTTATTGCATGTCCAAAGTTTCCCTTGAGAAGGTGGTGGTGGGCAGCCTTCTTGTCGTTACAGCTGTTACAACTAAATGGCTTGTTTGGGCCATTTCAGAGGGCAGTTAAGAGTCAACCACAATACAGTGGAGGTAAAAACAATGACTGCAGATGCTGGAAACCAGAGTCTAGATTAGAATGGTGCCGGAAAAGCACAGCAGTTCAGGCAGCAACCGAGGAGCAGTAAAATCAACGTTTCGGGCAAAAGCCCTTTATCAGGAATAAAGGCAGAGTGCCTGAGGGGTGGAGAGATAAATGAGAGGAGGGTGGGGGTGATGCCCTGGGGTTGAAGTGTTCTGAGGTGGAAGATGAAGCGTTCTTCCTCCAGGCATCTGGTGGTGAGGGAGCGGCGGGGAAGGAGGCCCAGGACCTCCATGTCCTCAGCAGAGTGGAAGGGGGAGTTGAAATGTTGGGCCACAGAGCGGTGTGGTTGAGTGTGAGTCACATGTAGACCAGACCGGGTGAGGATGGCAGTTTCCCTTTCTAAAGGGTGTTAGTGAACTAGGTGAATTTTAGCCAACTATCATCAGTTGACAATCATGGTCATCATAAGACTCATAATTCCAGATATTTATTGAATTGAAATTGCACCATCTGCTGGAGCAGGATTCATTCCCAGGTTCCCAGAACATTCGCTGAGTTTCAAGGTTTACAATATAGACCATTACTGCCTCCCCATCTGGCTGACAGATGATATCTGCAAAGTGACAGTGGCATTCACTCTGGTTCAGTTATATCCTTCTTTATACCTGCTGTCGAGAAATACTATCTCCACCCCACCCTTGCCTGTGAGAGTGGCTGCTGACCAAGCTGCCATCTGCGGTATCCGGCCCAGTTTTTCTGAGGACCTTTAGTGAAGATGGTGGCATAATTTTAATGTCATTGCATTAATGATCCAAAATCACAGACCAATGATTGGGGATCCAAGGAGAAAAGTCCAGTAAATCTAAAAATGAGATCCACCAGTCTAACTCATAAGAACATACGAACTAGGAGCAGGAGTAGGCCGTCTGGCCCCTTGAGCCTGCTTCATCATTCAATAAGATCATGGCTGATTTTCTCATGGACTCAGCTCCACTGACCCATTCACTCATCATAACCCTCAATTCCGTTACTGTTCAAAAATCTGTCTTTGCCTCTAAAACATTCAAACGAGGTAGCCTCAACTGCTTCACTGGGCAAGGAATTCCACAGATTCACAACCCTTTGGGTGAAGAAGTTTCTCCTCAGTTCAGTTCTAAATCTGCTCCCCTTTATTTTGAGGCTATGCCCACTAGTTCTAGTTTCACCCACCAGTGGAAACAATCTCCTCGCTTCCCTTCATAACTTTATATGTTTCTAGAAGATTCCCCCCTCATTCTTCTAAATTCCAATGAGTATAGTCTCAGCCTACTCAATCTCTCCTCGTAAGTCAACCTTCTCAACTCAATATCAACCTAGTGAAGCTCCTCTGCACTCTATCCAGTGCCAGTACATCCTTTCTCACATCTTCTACACATTCATCAAAATGTGCTATCACTTCAAAAAGCTATGTTTTCTTTTGTATTGGCTTTTTCCTCACAATGCAATTCATTCATCATTCTGGAATGAAAAGGTAGTGTCAATAATAGAGGTATAAATTGTCATATAAACCCATCTGGTTCCCTAATATCCTTTGGGGAAGGAAAGTTGCAATCCTTATCTGCTTTGGCCTATATGTGACTCCAGAACCTCAGTAATTTAAACTGTTCTCAAGGGCAGTTAGGGATGGATAACAAATTCTGCCAGCTTTGCTGACAACACCCACATTCCTTGAAAATATAAAAATAAGTAATGGGTCAACAACCTGTGTTGGTTGGTGTTGGTCCCTGAGGAAGACCAATGTGTCATGTGACCATAAAACACTGGAAAGCACAGACACAGACAATGGGAGGTCATATTGCGTATAGAACATTGGTTGGACCATCTTTGGAGTATCGTATTCAATTCTGGTCTCCCTGCTATAGGAAAGATGTCGTGAAACTTGAAAGAGTGCAGAAAAGATTTACAAGGATTTTGCCAAGGTTGGAGAGTTTGAGGAGAGGCTGAATAGGCTGAGGCTTTTTTCCCTGGAGCGTTGGAGGCTGAGGGGTGACCTGATAGAGGTTTACAAAGTCATGAGGGGCCTGGATACGATAAATAGACAAGGGTTTTCTCCCTGGGTGGGCAAGTCCAGAATTAGAGGGCACAGGTTTAGGGTGAGAGGAGAAGGTTTAAAAAGAACCTAAGGGGTTACTTTTTCATTCAGAGGGTGGTGTGTGTATGAAATGAGTTGCCAGAGGAAGTGGTGGAGGCTGGTACAATTACATTTAAAAAGCATCTGGATGGTTACATGAATAGGAATGATTTAGATGGATAAGGACCAAATGCTGGCAAATGGGACTAGATTAATTTAGGATATCTGGTTGACATGGACAAGTTGGGTCTATTCCGGTGTTGTACACCTCTATGATTCTAATTTCAATATCCTATAAATTGATACTGCATTTCATTTTAATGCTCTGACTTCTCCTCCTAAATGAACCCAGTGGTTGGAAAGGACATCAGTACATAAGAACCTAAGAACAAGGAGCAGGAGTAGGCCATCCAGCCCTTCGAGCCTGCTCCACCATTCAGTAAGATCATGGCTGCTCTTTTCGTGGACTCAGCTCCACTTACCCACCCTCTCACCGTATCCCTTGATTCCTCCATTGTTCAAAAAAAAGTGAATCTTAGCTTTAAAAACATTTACTGAAGAAGCACTCATCTCAGTATCAAGGTTAACTTGTCACTTTGATAGTGATGGAAGTCATTTGGTAGTGATAGTCGTCATGCACATGTAGTGACATTTTCTAGGACATATAGATGTACCAATCATGCCCAAAATATTGCTGTAATTTCTTAAAACTTAACCTAAAGGAAAGAAAAGTCTTCAAAGTGAATTGTTTCCAAAGTTAATACAAAACATACTGAGCGTTTGTCACCCTTGGAGGAACGAGCTTTTCAAATGAGCCTGTGAAGTGACAGTCCAGAGACAGGCAGTAAACATATAATCAGAAAGAGTAGTCAATCAGGCAGTTTTAAGCAGCTAATCCTCAATGACAGTCGAAGCTTTGTTAACATCAGATTTGACCATCTTGTTAAATGATACACATTGATTCATACTTCATCCTGCAAGGAGGCAACTTCAGGGACCTAAGATGACTCCAACCCGAAACTTCTTTTCTTTGCTAATCTTATTTCCACTCGAAGTGATTCTACATTACATCTTATACCATTACTTGTACCATAGAAATCTTCCTTTATTAACAAAGTTACCCCATCTCCTTTTCTGAGGCCACCATATTGAAACATACAAGATCCTTTGTGGACTTCAGAGAGTCAATATGGAAAGGTTGTTTCCTCTTGTGGGAAAGTCTGGGATCAGAGGGCCATCATCTCAGAATAAGGGCTTGCACATGGAGGTCAGTGAATCTAAGGCTAGTGAATCTATAGCATTCTTTGTCACAGAGGGGTGATGAGGCTAGTTCATTAAACATATTCAAGGCTGAGATAGACTTTTTATCAATAAAGAAATCAAGGGCTATGGAAAAAAGACAGGAAAACAGAGTTGAGGATTATCAGACCAGCCACGATCTTTTGCCATAGCAGAGCAGCGTAGATGGGCTGAATAGCCTATGTCTGCTCATATATCTTATAATCTTACAGAGAAGTTCAGCGAGACACACCAAGAGTATTTTGGTGTAATGATGCTGTGGGATTAAGACGTTATTTTGTCCTGGTTTTGTCTTAAGAGAGAGGTGCTGGGTATCTCATTGGAAAGACAGTGAAGTAAATTCCAAAGATGTGCAGGTCAGGTGAATTGGATATGCTAAGTTGTCAATAGTTGCTAGATGCATTAGTCAGAGAGGTTGGGGGGGGGGGGGTGTATTACTCTTTGGAGGGTCGGTGGGCCGAAGGGTCTGTTTCCACACTGTAGGGAACCTAATCTAATCTAAACAGCTTGTCAGGCCTTGGGTTTTTTTAAAACATTCGATCAATACAAGCAGCCTGGATGGGTGTGGCCAACTTGCACAGACCACGATCTCTAGTTTTTTTTAGCTTTTAGGTTCAGCAGAAGCTGCTGGTGTTTTGAAGAAATAGAAGCTATTGTCTCCTCTCTCAGTTATAGCTAAAAGCTTAGGTTTCTCTTCCGACTGTGGGAGTTGCGTGTGAGAAAATCTGATTTCTGAATTTGCCTTTTTGCCAATGGATGTGTAAATGGGATGTCACTCTATTGGAACACTTAATTAGTAATAGTTACTGTATCTATTGTTCCAATTTTGCCATTCTAAGTTCTTCATTCTTTTGTTGTATTTAAACTATAGTGGTAAATAAATGGTGTTTTGTTTAAATTTGAGTAGTTTGACCAGTTGTATTGCATCTGGAACACGGCATGTTTATTTACCTGTAAAAGTAAGAAAAAGTTAGGGTCTAGGCTAGCTGTTTAAAATATTTTGAGGCGGTCTCGTCTGGTGCATAACATCAGTCCATCTTTTATGCATTTAATGAACAGTGAGGTGGGATTCTCACTATGCAGAAGCAAGTTGCCATTTAAGGGAGACTTCTGCTTGGTAAACACTATTTTGATGGTTAAACTCTCCTCATTGATGTTCGGCTTTATATCTTAACAAACTCACCAAATAAACTAGACCATAAGAAAACTTGGGAACCAGAGCAGATACCTGGCAAATTCAGCTCACCAGCTTCTCCCAACAACCTCCAATGTGGATAGCGGGTATCGACATCTCCTTTGTCACAATTGTGAGAAGTCCTGAGTCAAGTGAAAAGGGATATTTTTCATTCAGAAAGTCAAGGGTAGTCTCCAATAGCGGTCCTGAGGTTTGAAAATAATCCATCAGCTGTTCAGGGAGGTCAGAAGTCAAGTGATCTCCACATGACCACTACCAGCTAGAAGGACAAGGGCATAGATACATGAGAACATTATCACCTGTGAGCTCTCCTCCCAACTAGACACCATCCTGATGTGGGAATGTATCAGCATTCCCTCATCGTCAGAGTCAAAGAGTCATAGAGATGTACAGCATGGAAACAATCCCTTCAATCCAACTCGTCCATATCAACCAGATATGGACTTCAGTAAGGCGTTTGACAAGGTTCCCCATGGGAGAATGATTAGCAAGGTTAGATCTCATGGAATACAGGGAGAACTAGCCATGTGGATACAGAACTAACTCAAAGGTAGAAGACAGAGGGTGGTGGTAGAAGGTTGTTTTTCAGACTGGAGGCCTGTGACCAGTGGAGTGCCACAAGGATCAGTGATGGGTCTTCTACTTTTTCTCATTTACATAAATGATTTGGATGCGAGCATAAGAGGTACAGTTAGTAAATTTGCAGATGACACCAAAATTGGAGGTGTAGTGGACAGCGAAGAGGGTTACCTCAGATTACAACAGGATCTGGACCAGATGGGCCAATGGGCTAAGAATGGCAAATAGAGTTTAATTCAGATAAATGCGAGGTGCTGCATTTTGGGAAAGCAAATCTTTGCAGGACTTAATACCTTAATGGTAAGGTCCTAAGGAGTGTTGCTGAACAAAGAGACCTTGGAGAGCAGGTTCATAGCTCCTTGAAAATGGAGTCGTAGGTAGATAGGATAGTGAAGAAGGCGTTTGGTATGCTTTCCTTTATTAGTCAGAGTATTGAGTACAGGAGTTGGGAGGTCATGTTGCGGCTGTACAGGACATTGATTAGGCCACTATTGGAATATTGCATGCAATTCTGGTCTCCTTCCTATCGGAAAGATGTTGTGAAACTTGAAAGGGTTCAGAAAAGATTGACAAGGATGTTGCCAGGGTTGGAGGATTTGAGCTATAGGAAGAGGCTGAACAGGCTGGGGTTGTTTTCCCTGGAGCATTGGAGGCTGAGGGGTGACCTTGTAGAGGTTTAAAAAATTATGAGGGGCATGGATAGGGTAAATAGGCAAAGTCTTTTCCCTGGGGTCGGGGAGTCCAGAATTAGAGGGCATAGGTTTAGGGTGAGAAGGGAAAGATATAAAAGAGACCTAAGGGGCAACTTTTTCACGCATATAATGGTACGTGTATGGAATGAGCTGCCAGAGGAAGTGGTGGAGGCTGGTATAATTGCAACATTTAAGAGAAATTTGGATGGCTATATGAATAGGAAAGGTTTGGAGAGATATGGGCCGGGTGCTGGCAGGTGGGACTAGATTAGGTTGGGATATCCCATCTTTTTGTTATTCTTCCCAAAGTGAATCACCTCACATTTAGCTACATTGAATTCCATTAATGAATTCATGCTGTACATCTCTATGACTCTATGAGATAAGCTAAATTAATCTAGTCCCATCTGGCAGCATTTAGCCCATATCACTCTAAACTCTTCCTATTCATGTATCATCCAGATGCCTTTTAAATATTGTAATGATACTACCCTCCATCACCTCCTCTGGCATTTCATTCCATACACACACCACCCTCTGCATGCAAATGTTACCTCTTAGGTCCCTTTTATATCTTTCCCCTCTCACCTTATACCCTTTAGTTTTGGATTCTGGGAAAAAGACCTTGGCTATTCACCCTAACAATGTCCCTCATGATTTTATAAGGTCACCTCTCAACCTCTGACACTCCAGGAAAATAGCCCCAGCGTATTCAGCCTCTCCCTAGAGCACAAATCATCCAGCCCTGGCAATATCCTTGCAAATCTTTCCAAACTCCAAGCCTTCCTTGGTGCATTGAGTATAGGAGTTGGAATGTCATGTTGCAACTGTACAGGTCATTGGTTCAGCCATTTTTAGAATACTACATGAAATTCTGGTCTCCCTGCTATAGGAAGGATGTTGTGAAACTTGAAAGGGCTCAGAAAAGATTTACAAGGATGTTGCGAGGGTTGGAAGATTTGAGCTACAGGGAGAGGCTGAATAGGCTGGGGCAAATTTCTCTGGAGCATGGGAGGCTGAGGGGTGACTTTATTGAAGTTTATAAGATCTTCAGGGCCATGGATAAGGTGAATAACCAAGGTATTTTCCCTGGGGTGGGGAAGCCCAAAACTAGGGGACATAGGTCTAAGGTTAGAGGGGAAAGATTTAAAAGGGGTTTAAGGGGCACCTTTTTCATGCAAAGGATAGTGGGTATATGGAATGAGCTACCAGAGAAAGTGGTGGAGGCTGGTACAATTACGATATTTAAAAGGCATCTGGATGGGTATATGAATAGGAAGGGTTCAGCGGAATATGGACCAAATGCTGGCAAATGGGACTAGATTAATTTAGGATTACGGGTTGTGGTGGATGATTTGGACCAAAGGGTTTGTTTCCATGATGTACATCTCTATAACTCTGTGACTCTAGGTTTAACAACATCTTTCCTATAGCAGGGAGACCAGAATATTTGCCTTCCCTCCTTGAGTGCCTTGTACTGTGGCATGCTATAGCACAAGGACTGCAACAGCTCACCACAATGTTTTCTGGGGTAACTAGGGATGGGCAATAAATGCTGACCTGGCTAGCAACACACACATATCCTAATAATGAAAAAGAACTTCATGTGCATAATTTTTTTGTTTTCCTTTTCATTCACAAAACACTTGCAACACGCTGACAAAATCCACAAAGAGTTAAGAAATAAATCAACAGTATTTTAAAAGGGAACAAATGGCTCATTGAGTACACAGAGTGAAAACAAACCCATACGTTCTGTTTGGCAGCTGATCTCAATAGCCACTTGTGTACGTCCTGTGATTTTTTTTTGTGTGTAGAAAAGCAAAGAGTTTCGAAAAACATTTTCAGAGGGGTCAGTTTGCAAAGCAATGAAGGAGGGACAGATAGGAGTGGGGGTGGGGAAGGTCCATGATGAATCACTTAATTTCTAAACAAGAACATTAAGTACTGGGGTAGGTCACATGACTCCATCTATTTTGGGTGATGGGCGGGCAGGAACAGGAAAATTATGTGTAGCTCGAGTTGAAAAGCTTTCATTATAGATGAGAAATAGATGTTTTTATTCAGTGTGATCACGTCTGTACGGAAGCCATTTAAATGCAGTGTACAAACCTTCACAAGCTCACATTTTTACTATAACTAAATTCTGCAAAGCTGTATTTAATGTAGAGATTGTCCATGCAAATCATACGATAAAATTCAACAGGAAGTGCTGGGTACACTCAATAGAAACTGCGGGGTTTGGTGGGGGAAGTGTAGAGAGACGTTAATGCTTCAGCTATAGCTACCTTGTCAAAGCTCACATCGTGATGGGAGTACTGCAAGCCCATTCACCAGAACCTGCCTTCACATAGCGCCTTTGACCTAGTTAAATGGCCAAAGATTCTTCACAAAAGTGCTATCAGAGAAAAACACGAGACTGAGCCAAGAAATGGGATATTAAGACAGGTTAAAGAATTAGCCTTAAGATATGCTGTAAACGAACAGGAGCAGAGAGCTGGTGAGAGAGATTTTGAAAACCTAGGACCTAATTAAACACTCTGGTAGTGGAGTGATTAAAACCAGAGATACTTATCAAATCCGAAGTTGGAGGCACGCAGAGATCTCAGAGGGTTGTAAGACCGGAGGAGGTTCAGAGTTAAGAAGCGATAACACTAAGGAGGGGATTGATTACAGCAGGAAGCAACGCAGGCCAATGCCCAGAGGCTGAATAGAATTTGGTGCAAGTTGGGGATTCAGGAGGCAGAGTTTTGGATGTGGTAAAAACAATGACTGCAGATGCTGGAAACCAGATTCTGGATCAGTGGTTCAGGCAGCATCCGAGGACAGGCAAGATCATGTCTGCGGTCACACCAGGAGTGGGGAAGGGATGGTTTGACCATCAGAGGCACCTCCTTCAACCATGGATCCTCTGGTGCCCATCATAACCCTTCGGGCCCACACCAGAGGAGGCTGCCTCCATCAGTCTGGAGTCCTGCCTGCACTGTGGGTGACTACTCAGCCACTGGCTTCTGATGGGCACCATCATTTTGTCAATCAGATAGTCCTCACTATTTTAACAGCTCTTCCACCACCGCCCCAACGTCTACTTCTGCAATCTAGCTCAATTCTGTTCAATGAATCATGGAATCTCTACAGTGAAGAAAGAGGCCATTTGGCCCATTGAGTCTGCACTGACCCTCTGAAGAGTATCCCAGCAGACCCAACTCCTCTATCCCCTTAACCCTGCATTTACTATAGTTAATCTATCTAACCTACAAATCCCTGGACACTATGGGGCAATTTCCCATGGCCAAACCACCTAACCTGCACATCTTTGGACTGTGGGAGGAAACCGGAGTACCTGGAGGAAACCCACGCAAACACAGGGATAATGTGCAAACTCCACAGAGACAGTCGCCCGAGGCTGGAATCGAACCCAGGTCCCTGGCGCAGTGAGCTACCAATGGTTTTTATGGTGATAAGCAAACACTGAAGTCGAATGGAAACCAGAGAGGTTCTCACCAACCCAATGTGTTGTGTTGTGTCCTCTTGCAGATGCACAAAATACCTTTGTGGGACAAACGCATGAAGTCATCACTGTATTATGGCATGTGACCACCAAACGGGAGAAAACTCTCAGTTTCCCATCTTACTGGGCTCTGTCCTCTTGCAGCACGACATGCTGACAGAAGCAGACTGCAGTACTTTGAATTGCTTTGCTTGAGCCCAGGCCAGATTTTAACGCACATTTGGAGATACCTGGTGCAGTAATAAAAGATTGTTGCATTCTTCAACATTATGTGACCCATGTGTTGTTTTTATGTTATGAGAGCGAATATAAATAAGAGTCTCAGTGAGGGATCTATCATGTCACATCATGTCATGGGAAGCAGACTGCAGTACTTTGAATTGCTTTGCTTGAGCCCAGGAGAGATTTTAACGCACATTTGGAGATACCTGGTGCAGTAATAAAAGATTGTTGCATTCTTCAACATTGTGACCCATGTGTTGTTTTTATGTTATGAGAGCGAATATAAATAAGAGTCTCAGTGAGGGATCTATCATGTCACATCATGTCATGGTGTTATCTCATGTCAGGGTGGAGCGAGGATATGCTCTGTCAGAACTGTAACACAATAAATAAAGTTAAAAATCACACAATACCAGGTTATAGTCCAACAGGTTTATTTGGAAGCACTAGCTTTCGGAGCACTGCTCCTTCATCAGGTTTTTGAAGGAGCAGCGCTCAAAAAGCTAGTGCCTCCAATTAAACCTGTTGGATTATAACCTGGTGTTTTGTGATTTTTAACTTTGTCCACCCCTGTCCACACCAGCTCCTCCAAATCATGACAATAATTAAAGCAAGACTCTTACCTCCAATGTGTATTCCCTTGCCTTGTTAGTCCTCTGTTCAGCCCATCTGACTAGCTTGTCTATATCATCCTGCAGTCTAAGACCTTCCTCCTTGCTATTCAGCACACATTTTCATGTTATCTGCTGATCTTGGGTTTCAACTATGTTTTCCGAACTGTACCCCATTTTTTAAAAAATCTGTTAATTTTTATCTTGAGTGTACTCAAGCATTCAGCTTTCCAGGGTAGAGAACTTCAAAGATTCACCAGTTTTTCAATGAAAGAATTTCTCCTCATCTCAGTTCTCACCTCAGTCTCTTATTCTGAGACTGGTCCTAGATAGCCCAACTGGGGAAGCATCCTCCCTCTAAAGCTCAAATGTTGATTAAAAAGGCACACTTTGTCAAAGGTTTTCATCTCACATACAGCAAGACATTTTGCAAATTCAAGGGGAAAGCCCAAAATTTATACTGCATCAGAGTAGAGTGCTAATTGGTTAACAAGTGGACTCCAACTGCTCAAGGTGTTGCCATGGGGAATGCACTGATGACTGCTGATTGGCAGTTAACAGCTAAGCGAAAATGAAGACTGCAGATGCTGGAGATTAGAGTGTGGTGCTAGAAAAGCACAGCATGTCAGGCAGCATCCGAGGAGCAGGAAACAGCTAAGCTTAGTTAAGTTTTAAAACAGACAATGCAAAGCTTGGCTACTGGAGGTCACTTACTTTAGCTATTCTTTACGCATACCTGTAGAAGCTCTTACTCTCTGATTTTATGTTTCTTGCTAGTCTTCTCTCGTACACTGATTGCCCCTCTTCATTCTCCTTTTAAACCATCATTTGATGATTTCTAAAGCATTTTCAGTCTTCTGATCTCCTATCAATCTTTGCAGCAATGAACTTTTCAACTTTTAATTTGATGTGGTCCTTGGTGCAGTTCCTATTGAGTCATCCTTTCTCAATAGACTGATAAGGTATGAGTCAAGGGTTATTGGGCAGATGGGAAAGTAATGTTGGAAGCCCAATCTTATTGAATGGCTGAGGGGCTGAATGGCCTACACTCATTCCTAATTCGTAGATTCCTATATAAAGCACACTTGGTCCTCCTTCACTTTTGATAGTTTGCAAGCACATAATGGGCTTTGCATATAAATATCCAATTGGCTACAGGGGTGCATTACTGGTGGCAGTTAGTAGCTAAAATGAGTGACGGTGGTCAGAAAAACATTTAATTTTATAGTAGAGTGCTTCTGGATATAAAATAAAAACTACTTGCATATGTTATAGTGCTGCAACCTACAGGATTACGGACAGAGCATTGGAAAGTGGGATTTTAAACTGGATGGCTACCGGCCAATCAACACGGACATAATAGGCTGAATGATTTCTCTCTCTGCATTGTAAGTTTCTATGATTCTGTGTTAGGCTGCTTGCTGAGGCTGAATAGTCTGTCAGCTGAATCCCGAATGATCACCAGTCAAGAAGCTACTGGTACCCATCGCACCACAACCCTAGGGAGAAGATTGGGGAAAAAGCAACAGAATAGATTCGCCCCGTCTTTGGCAAAACAAACACTCTAATTAACATATTACAGGTTATATAAGTGTATTACATATTATTCAAAATGGCAGATGTTTTCAAAACTATCTCACAAATTGTGCTCAGGATCTACCCCGTGTGAACGTTATTAGTAAGGAATGTGCTCACTAATCTGCCATGAAAGTACAAAATGTTACGAAAATAGATGTGTTCATCATCCCCTTGAGGGGCCCTGTCAGGACTCTGCTTAGTCTGGAGATTTATGATCGTGATTACGACAGGATAAGCAGTTGTTTTTGGACAGGATTCTTTAGAGACAATGGCCCAGCCTCAATCTCCAGGCTATTAAAGGAATAGTCCAAGATAAGACTCTTTCGCTGTTTAAAAATAGTTGTTAATTGCTTGTTGTAGTGCTGGATTACCTCTGAGTTATTTTCTACCTTTCCACTTTTGCAGGACCTTCTGGGTCATTCAGTATCACAGCCTGGCAGACTGCGCATTCATAAAGTGACCATTGAAGTTAGCTCTGGGAACGTGCAGAGTTACAAATAAGAGATTTATAAAATGCATGCGTTTTGGGACTATGACTCTAACATGGGTAAAATGAAGGGGGTCAAGTGGTCCGCTCTGAATTTTGCTGTCAACAAGCTGAGGTGGCATGGTTATTAAGGATTAGCCGAAAGGCAAGTCAGTTGTTTGACTGGGATGAAGGTGAACTATATTCACATTTGTATTTGATATTGTTAGTCTCCTAAAGGACCAGAAGGTTTTGAGAATGTCAATCTTTACACAGCTGTGTTTTTGACATATAATTCTGAATTCACATAACCCTCACAGTGTGGAAAAGGCCATTTAGCCCATCAAGTCTGCACTGAACCTCTGAAGAGTATCCCACCCAATCCCTATATCATAGTCAATCCATCTCACCTGTACATCCCTGGACACTACAGGGCAATTTAACATGGCCAGTCCACCCTACCTGCATATCTTTGGACTGTGGGAGGAAATTGGACCATCCAGCAGAAACCCACACAAACAAGGGGAGAATGTGAAAACTCTACACAGTCACCCAAGGCTGGGATTGAACACAGGTTCCTGACACTGTGAGGTTACAGTGCTAATCACTGAGCCACCGTGGTCTAGCTCCTCACCCATGGAAAGGTGAGGCACCCTGAGGAATAACAATGGCAGTGTTGTTGGTTGGGGTAGGGGCAGCAGATTTTACAATGAATTCTCCAGAATGCATTGAGGCAGAGATGAGAAAGACACCAATCCATAAAAATATTCAATCAGCAAAGGAAACAGAGGGTGGGCAACAGGCAGTTCATCGTTGTGATTGGTTAACAGGACCATGTTATTGTTTTCAACACTTAAAGAGGACGTGTCCCTCTTCTTCCTAGAACTGGCTGTTCAAAGGAGAAGACAACCACATGATGTCAACATTGACGTCATTGTAACCTCGTTGTGCAATGGCAGAAATAATAGATACCACTTAGCTGTGGTGATATTTTTTGCTATTCACTGTACATGAAAACATGAACTTCAGAAGAATCCTTTATAAACTAACCAGTTTAAAAAAAATCAGCTGACACTTGTGAGGAAATCAAGTTATTAGAAGTAAGTCCAGCCCCAATTTCCAGGTGCGACAGTATCCCACCCTCTTATCTGAAACCCCAAAGCAATAAGAAAACAAGGAGGGATTTTGGGGCCATATGTTCTTTGGAGAAATTACTCTATGTTCAGGGAGTCAGTGACATAATGTTGTAGGCAATGAGATCTTGCAGAAGCTGAACTTTTCACACTACCTTTCTCATTTTACAGCTTTTGTAAGTAGCTGCCTAACATTGTGGGCCAGGCACAGATCTGGCCTCAATCATCAACATCAAAGAAAACACAGGTTAACAGCTTGCTTGTTCTGCTGGCAGTTTGTGGGATCTTGCTGTGTGCAAACTCCTACATGACCACATTGTCTAAACTTCAAAACATACGACAATGTGGTTGACTCTTAACTTCCCCCTGGCTGATCAAACCACTCTGTCGCCCCAAGCCATGACAAAGAATACACTCCGTGGTGTTTTCAAGAAGAGAGCTCTCCACCACCTAGTCATGGCAATTCTGTGGCAGACAATAAAAGCTGGAGACACTCAATTCCAGTGAAAAAATCATTTTCTAAACTGGGACTAAGAATCATTCACATGGAATGCTATGCCTACACTCACTAAGCCCTGCATCCTGCCCATAGCTGTCACAACTGTCTGAGACCTAAAACCACATGAGCTGTCATTACATCGCACCACAGTGATGTCTCACTCAAATGTAAAACCCATAATGTGTTACCACAGTGATGAACATATGTCATTGACTGTAAGTCATTCTCGCACATTTTCACTTGCTATATAAATGCAAGTTCTTTCTCCCTTGGTTAATTTCAGGACTGGGAAGAATGCTCAAGTTTAGTCTTAATTTTATAATTTTTGTTCCAAAAGAATGAATGCAGCAGGAATTAAGCTAACACCTCCCTGCTTGGAAAGAAGAACTGAAATTGGATTTGGTTACTGCTTTATTTCTTCTTTTCTGCACCCACACCCCGGATTCAGTGGCATTTACTTCACATCCGAATGTCTTTACTCAAAGAATGTCTTCCACCACCACCACCAATATTTCAGGCATCACTGGGGAAGCTAGTAACTTCCAGTATTTCCAGTAACACTCACAGAGAATGATGAGATGAGATTCTCACCAGTGAGCAGCGAGAGACCTATTTGCATGCACCAGCTTGCAATAATACCTCATTATTATCTAACCATGTCTCATTTATCTGTAATCTCTCACACACCTGATAGAAGCCAGAGGTGAAAATTCCTGACATGAAAATCAGAGTGGTTACCTGCTTGGGCATCAGGCACCCACATCTCAGGGCGTGCTCCACGGGCAGTGACTGCACACGTCCCCATCCACAGACTAGGCGTCTGACATGTACCAGCTTCATTGTACCCTCATGAAACATCTCTGATCCAATCACAGTATGGTTCTGCTCTTCCACGCTGTATTTTGGAACACACTGTTATCTTTCATTGCAATGTTGCTGCCAGGACTCTTAGTGTGCAAAGGACAAGTACCCAACTCATGGATGGACCCAGAGCATGTCAGGCCTCCTCACATGCTCTCTTTGCACTCATTTACTTTGTACCCAACCTTAATGCTCAAGAAGTGAACACAGTTTAGAATGTGAGAACGTTTTTACAACAAAGTGTCATCTGTGCTACCTATGTGTCCTCATAAGATCAAAGAGACATAAGGGTCTGTGGTCCATCAACTCTGTACCATCCAAAACAAACCATTGTAATTCAACTTGCCCAACATTTAACCCATAGTCATACATACCTTGGCATAGCAAGTGCACACTTAAATACTTTTTAAATGTTGTGAGGGTTTCTGTCCCCACTGACTTTACAGGCAGTGATTTCCAGATTCCCACACCCTTCTAGGTGAAAAAATGTTTCCTCTAAACTTCCTCCCACAGCAGCTTGCGATCCATTTCATCAGGCCCTGGGGACTTGTGCACCTGTATGCCCACTGAAACATCCAATTTCTGCTCATAATTAATCATAACATGTTCTAGAATCTCACCATCCCCATTGATATCCCAGGCTACAATGTCATTCTTCTGTCAATATAGATGAGAAGTATTCACTTAAGGCCTCACCCATATCCACTGGCAGATCCTGCCCCTTTGGATCTTACGGCCTCTATCCCCAAAATGCTCACTCACTGAAACTTCAACCACTTGGGCTGGCTTCATTCCCTGAGATTAAGTCCAGGATTGCCCCATGTCTAGTAGGACTTTGTCCGTATTGGCACAATCTCCTCTTTGTAAAATTCAGTCAAGTTGGTTAGACATGAACTCCCTTTAATGAGACCAAGTTGACTGTTCTTGATTAATTCCTGCATCCCCAATGCAGAATAATTAGCGAGCGGCACAGTGGCTCAGTGCTGCCTCACAGCACCAGGGACCCGGGTTCAAATCCCATCTCGGGCAACTGTCTGTTTGGAGTTTGCACATTCTCCCCGTGTCTGCATGGGTTTTGTGTGGGTACTCTGGTTTCCTCCCACAATCCAAAGATGTGCAGTTAGGTGCATTGGCTGTGCTAAATTGCCCATAGTGTTAGGTGCATAAGTCAGAGGGAAATGAGTCTGGGTGCGTAACTCTTCAAATGGTCGGTGTTGGGCTAAAGGGACTGTTTCCACACTGTAGATGATCTAATTCTGTCCCTCGGAAATTGTTTCCAGTAATTTACACTACTGCTGCGGTTAGACCAACTGGACTGTAGTCTCCTGGTTTATCCCCTACTCTTTTCTTGAATAACAATACCACATTGGCTGTCTCTCAGCCCTTTGGCATCTCTCCTGTAGCCAAAGAGGAATTGAAAATTATTGCCATCACCCCTGCTATTTCCTTCCTTTATTCACTCAACAATCTGGGATACATTTCATCCATCCTTGCGATACTTCTACTCTTAAGCGTACCAAAGTCTAGATCAGAGTAGTGCTGGAAAAGCACAGCAGGTTAGGCAGCATCCAAGGAGCAGGAAAATCGACGTTTCGGGCAAAAGCCCTTCATCGGGAACGAAACCAGGGAGCCTCCAGGGTGGAGAGATGAATGTGAAGGGGGTGGGCCTACCAGACCACTCAGAACCTCCTCTCTATCTACACTAATCTCTTAAATTATATCGCAGTCCTTCTCTCTGATTTCTATACCTACATTGTCACTTAAAACCCATTCAATGGTTACAGTTAGTTGGAGACAATAAGATAGAGAAAGATAAAGGGCCAGAAGCAGTCTCTATGAAGAATAGTTATACATAGGTGGGGCTCAGGGCGAAATCCCAAGAGCCTTTGATAGATCTGTATATTCAGGGAGATTTCTAGAAGCCAATGCAGTCAAATGTCAGAGTTCATACACAGGAAAGTCCTGGAAGCTGTGAAGAGATCAGAAGAGGTTTGTAAGCTCTTAATACTTCAGTGCCACTAAGAGTGGGGAGTGGAAAGCCAGTAAACAGTATTGGAGCAGCTCAGCAAGGTTAGAACTCTGAAGGTAAGCTCTGGGACAGTACTGGTTGGCAGAAACTGGCTGTCTGTAAAAAGGGCAAAAGTGAGGACTGCAGATGCTGGAGATCAGAGTCAAGAATGTGGTGCTGGAAAAGCACAACAGGTCAGGCAGCATCAGAGGAACAGGAGAATCGACGTTTTGGGCAAAAGCCCTTCAAGCTCAAGTTGTGCTTATCAGTAAGTGCAGTTTCCAGAATCCAGGACAGTGTAGATCCAGGACAGAAATATAAACCACCAGAACACGAGCAGTCATTGAGGCAGCTCATGACAGAGTTGCTTTTGTCCAAAGCAAGGTCCTTGAACATGAAGAATTGGAAGCCTTTCGAAGGTTTTAATAAGATTTGGTCATGCCTACTGTCGCTGACCTCTTGGGGAGATGGATTGCTGAGAAACCCATTGAATCTGTCTTGTTTGCATTTGATGGGTCTGTGGGTGTTTGATCACAGTTTGCCTGTGACCCATATTTGCCTCATGATAATTTGGAATGCAAGAATATAAAGTGTGGGTGTTTATATACATACACGTGAAGTAGTAGGCTGTCTTACTGTTCTAACTTCATATTGTAAAGTTCATTTTCGTTTGTTCAAAACCATAGCCACTTGTAGTTTTATCATCTTAATAAATCCCTGGGATCTCATGTTGAAAATATTACTGGTTCCTAGCTAGACCATAACATACACTTGATGGTCTGGCCTGCAGTCAAAACAGAATTCACCTTACTATCTGAGCACTAAGTTCTGGAATTATCTTCTTACCCATTCCTGCTCAACCTTTCACTCCTTGTTTAAAACTTGCCTCTTTGATGAAATGTGGCTTGGTGTCAAATTTTGTGTTGGCATGTTTCACTATGGTAAAAGGTGCTATATGAATGCAAAGTTGCTGTTTTAGTTAATGCATGTCTTATAAGGGATGGTTTTAATTATGGAAAAACTCTTAAGAACACAACTTGACCGAAAAGAATTTGTGGATTTTGTTTCTCAAATGAGTTTTTTGTGCAAATATCAATGGGACAAAACCACTGAATAGACTCACCATTGGCTACAGATTTGTACGATATCATGTCACGGATTTGTTTTTCTGATTAGGAGCTACAGCCTAATCCAGGTATTCAGCAATGAAACACGGGTCAACATAACCGACAAAGAACAATGCAAAATGCTTCTTCTCATTTCTCACAGGAAGTGATTTATGTACAAAGTTAGTCATTATGGAGAGTCAGAAGAGAAGCGTTCAATTTGCTTAGTTTTAACCCTTTCCCTTCTACCCATTGCCAGAGGTTCCATAAAGTGGTTACCCAGTTAAGACAGAGATAAAGAGGACTTTCTTCTGTATGAGGGTCATAAAGCTGTATAATTCTTTACTGCAAATAAGGCTAGACCATTTTCCTAATTTTCACCTCCACCTGTTCAGAAATGTCATTACAGACCTCAGGAGCAGGTGGGATTTGAACCTAGGCCTCTCAGTCTAGGGGCAGGGAAATTACCACTACACCACAAGAGAGTCAGTATTTAAGGCTACGGTAGACATGTTTGTAATCAGTAAGGGAATGAGGTCGAAGTGAAGTCGAGGATTATCAGATCGGCCATGAATGGTGGACCAAACTCGATGGGCTAAATGGGCTACTTTTGCTCCTCCATCTTACAGTCAAAATACTGATCATTTACTCTTGGGCTAAATGCCCTCATGGGATTCGAATCCATAACCCTGAACATTAGCTTCACATGTCTCTTTTCAATCAACGGGATGCATTTTGGAAGGTCAAGTACAGGTGGAAATTATACAGTGAGGAGTAATGATATACAGAGAGATCAGGACGTACAGGTCACTGAAGATGGCAGCACAGGTAGATAAGATAGTAAAAAAGGCCTATAGAATGCTTGGCTTCATTGGAAGGGGCATTGAGTATAAAGTTGAAACTTTTTTCAACTTTGATCTCCAGCATCTGCAGACCTCACTTTCTCCGCATTGAGTATAAAGATAGACAAGTTATGCTGCAACTGTATAGAACTTTAGTTAGGCCATACTTGGAATATCGTGTCAAGTTCTGGTCACCACACCACACCAAAGGATGTGGATGCTTTGGAGATAATGCAGAAAAGGTTTAACAGGATGTTGCCTGATATGGGGGATTTTGACTATGAAGGAAAGTTGGATAGACTGTTTTCAATGGAATGCAAGAGGTTAAGGATCGACCTGATAGAAGCTGGTAAGATTGTGAATGGCAGGGATAGGGTGGAAAGTATGAGGATTTTTCCCAGGGTAGAGGGGTCAATTACTAGGGGACACAGGTTCAAGGTGTGAGGGGCAAAGTTTAAAAGAGATGTGCAAAGTAAGCTTTTCACACAAAGGTGGTGAGTGTCTGGAACGCGTTTCAGAGGAGGTGATGGAAGCAGACACAATAGCAACAATTCAAGAAGTACTTGGACAAATACATGAATAGGAAAGCAATAGAGGGGTATGGATCCTGTAAGTGAAGACAGTTTTAATTGATTAACCCCCATCTCTCAGGATGTGCCCAGAGTGCGGATCTGTCAGAAATTTAGGAACCAGTCCTCCATGAGCGCTGACTATTGTGAAGTTAATGTGTTTGCCTGGCCACTGTCATCAGTTTCCCTTTATTAACAAAAATAAACATTGCTAAAATGAAATAAAGTCGAAGATCTGCATTTCGCACCAATCAGCACCGAACCACAAAAAGACCAACCGTACAAAAATAAGAACAATGAGAAGACTCTTCTCGTGCGATATAAACTGCGGTTCCTGTTGTGAAGTTGGTTTCCTTGTGTTTTAGTCCTGATAGGTGCGAAATGAAGATATTTGACTTCATCTCTCTTTTTAGAAATGTTTGAGGCCTGTATGACCAAGCAGTTATCCAAGATGGTCCTTTCTCGTGTTTACCTGGAGTCATGTGTTTACCTGATAGAGATACCCCCAGACACTACAGGTAATTTAGAACGGCCAATCCACCTCACCTGCACATCTTTGTTTTGTGGGGGGAAACTGGAGGAAATCCATGCAGACAGGGGGAGGTTGTGCAAACTCCACACAGTCAGTCACCTGAGGCTGTGAGGACTTGGAGCTCAGTTACACTGTGATCAACTCGCACTCTCAGCAGGTTTGTGGGCTAATATTATTTTTTTGGAGCTAAAGGACACTTGGAGCAAGTCAAACTAATAGCAGGTTCGGGTCAACAGCTTTGCTCCAACAGCGCCCAGCCAAACAGACTGACTGTTCCCAAGTGACTGAGGTGGACGAGCTGGGAGAATCAGGTGGGGGGGATTGGGGGTGGGGTAGGGTGGATGACTGGGGGATCGGTCCCTAGAAGGATTGGAAGTCTGATCGGCTGGCAGGGCACACTTGACTGCAGTCAGTTTCACTTGCTAAGGTCCTCCTTAGGGACCATCTTGAGGTCTTGTTGGCATGGGCTGAGGGGCTTCCCACCTCATCAAAGATTGCCATCCCTAATCCTAACCCTAATTTAACCCCAACTTTTACACCGAACCCTAAACTGAAATCTAACCCTAACCATAACCTGAACTCTAACCCCAACTCTAGCCCCAAAACGTAACCGTAACCCAAACCCTAACCCTAAACCGAACTCTAACCCTAACTCTACACCAAATCCAAATCCTAAATTTAACCCTAACCCTAACTCTAACCCTAACCCAAACCCTACACTTAACCCTAACTCGAATCCTAAACCTAACCTAACCAGACCCCTAAATCTAAACCTAAGTCAAACTCTAACCCAAACCCTAACCCTGAACCATAACCCTAACTCGACTCCTAAACCTAACCCTATTACGAACTCTAACCCAAACCCTAACCTGAACCCTAACACAAACTCTAACCCCGAACCCAAACCCTAACCCGAATCCTAACCCCGAACACTAACCCTAACTCTAACTCTGAACCCTCACCCTAACCCTGAACCAGACTGTGCCTCTGGCGCATTTGGAATGTTCCAAACCCTGTTGACAGGGCCCTGAGCATATAAAACTGCAATCCCTCCTAGTTCCTGATGTAGGAAATGGTTTTCCCTCCATCCCAACCAGCCTGTCAACCTCAGTCTGAGGCTTTTCTTCACTGCCAATAAGGGCAAAGACCACCCCTCCACACCTTCCAGAGTACAGGTTCATGGGTTCTTGAAAGAGGAATCTCAAGTATATAGGATAGTGAAAAAAACCTATGGTATGTTTATCTTTATTGGTCAGTGCATTGAGTACAGGAGTTGGGCGGTCATTTTGCAGCTGTACAGGACATTGGTTAGGCCATTTTTGGAATACTGCATTCAATTCTGGCCTCCCTGCTATGAAGGATGTTGTGAAACTTGAAAGGGCTCAGAAAAGATTTACAAGAATGTTGCCAGGATTGGAAGATTTGTGCTATCGTGAGAGGCTGAATAGGCTGGGACTGCTTTCCCTGGAGCATCAGAGGCTGAGGGGTGACCTTACACAGGTTTATAAAATCATGAGGGCAAAAATAGGGTAAATAGACAAGGCCTTTTCCCTGGGATGGGGGAGTCCAAAACTAGAAGGCATAGGTTTAAGGTGAGAGGCGAAAGATTTAAAAGGGACCTAAGTGGCAACTTTTTCACGCTGAGGGTAGTGCATGCATGGAATGAGCTGCCAGAGGAAGTGGTGGAAGTACAATGACAACATTTAAAAGACATATGGATGGGTATATGAATAGGAAGAGTTTGGAGGGATATGGGCCAGGTCCTGGCAAATGGGACTAGATTAATTTAGGATATCTGGTCAACATTGATGAGTTGGACCGAAAGACGAATAGCTCTATGACTCTCTGACATACCCTCAAGGTTCCTGTACTACTAATTGACAGATGGGGGGAAATCCCAATGAGTGATTGCTTCCCAGAAACGCTTCATTGTTGGCTACATAGAACAGTCGATCTTCCGTAATTACACCGGCACCACTCCCCACCTCTTCCTCCGCTACATTGACGACTGCATCGGCGCCACCTCGTGCTCCCGCGAGGAGGTTGAGCAATTCATCAACTTCATAAACACATTCCACCCTGGCCTTAAATTTACCTGGACCATCTCTGACACCTCCCTCCCCTTCCTGGACCTCTCCATCTCCATTAATGACGACCGACTTGACACTGACACTTTTCACAAACCCACCGACTCCCACAGCTACCTGGATTACACCTCTTCCCACCCTACCTCTTGCAAAAATG
>NC_057727.1:8079624-8127189 GCF_004010195.1 Chiloscyllium plagiosum
GCTTATCTCTCCACGCTTCGGGCTCTCTGCCTTTATTCCTGATGAAGGGCTTTTGCCCGAAACGTCGATTTTACTGCTCCTCGTATGCTGCCTGAACTGCTGTGCTCTTCCAGCACCACTAATCTAGAGTTGGTTCCTGGCAGATAATGAAACCTGTAGGCAATTCCCAACCCCCACCACAACTCTCTCCCTGTCAGAGCACGCACTTGGGAACACGCTTGACCTTGAGACGTGCTTTACTTCACTCACACCATCAATTCCCATCTCTGCCTCTGACTCAGCTGATATTTTCCCAATGTCTAAACAAGGCGACTACAGTGATCAAACCCTCACGTTACAATAAAAGCAAATACTGCGCATGCTGGCAATCGGAAATAAAAACAAAAGATGTTGAAGGAGCTCAGCAGGTCAGAGAGTCAGAGTCCTACAGCACAGAGACAGGCCCTTTGGCCCAAACTGGTCCATGCCGACCAAAATGTCCGTCCACACTAACCCCATTTCTCTTGGGCCATATCTTTCTAAGGAGGAGAAAGTGATATCTTTCTAATCCTTTCCTATCCATGTATTTGTCCAAATGCCTTTTAAATGTTGTCAATGTACACGTCTCAGCCATTTCTGCTTGCTGCCTATTCATATGTGAACTAACCTCTGTGTAAAAAAAATTGCCCCTCAGGTTCCCTTTTATTCTTTCCTTCTAACCTTAAACTGATGTCCTTAAGACCTCGATTCCCCGACCCTGGGAAAAAGATTGAGTGCATTCACCCTATCCATGTACCTCATGATCTTATGTACCTCTTTAAGATCCTCCCTCATTCTCCTACACTCTAAAGGAAAAAGTCCTAGCTTGTTCAACCTTTCCCTATAACTCAGACAGTTGAGTCCAGGCAACATTTGTGGACAGAGAAACAGAACTGACATTTCAAATCTAGTATGACTCTATTGGAGTCAAAATAGTAACTCAGCCTCTCCCTGACCTTCTAATGCTGGTTGCCCATTATCCCAGCTCCATGTTCCCTATAATCTCCCCAAGCCCTATATCCCCCTGATATCTCTGTGCTCCTCTAATGTTGGTCTCTTCAGCATGCCTGATTATAATTGTTCCACTGGCTGTGGTGCTGGGACCCTCCCTCTCCATCTCTCTACCACTCTCACTTAAAATAAGAAGATCTGTTCTAATGACACCTTCAGTGGCTCTGCATTTAAATATGTCCAAACCGGGCCTGTGGATATTGGCTGAAGAGGGAGATGGCACGGGGCAGAGTGACACCAGGCACACGGACACACAAGATGGCCGCTGAACCATAAGTTGGCCACTTAACACACAAGATGGCCACTGGACCACAATATGGAGAGAGAGAGAGAGAGAGACAGCACAGCAAATGCAGACATTGCTCGGGGTCACCAGAATGCCAGCACAGTGCACTCACAACCCAGCTGATCAGTTTAAGGCGGGTAGGGGAGAGAATAGACATGAGTAATGAGCACTGCCGCCAAAGTTTCTGGGTCCAGCCAACACCTCTTATAGAAATGCTAACAGCTTGATACAGACTCAATACAAAGTGCTAATAGCCAGGGCTGCAGTAAACGTCATTTTGAGGAAGAGCGATTAGCACCCATTACTCCAGCAATGGATTTCCGCACAGACACTGAAATTGACAACGTCTGCGCTGAAACTGACAACCCCCGTGCTGAAATTAACAAAGGCTGCGCTGGATTGACAATGACTGCACCAAGGTGGTAAAAACAATGACTGCAGATGCTGGAAACCAGATTCTGGATCAGTGGTGCTGGAAGAGCACAGCAATTCAGGCAGCATCCGAGGACAGGCAAAATCGACGTTTCGGGCAAAAGCCCTTCATCAGGAATGACTGCACCAAAACTATCAACGATTCTGCAATGTTTGCAATAAACAAACTATATTACAGAGATAATAACCTCATCACTGACCTATTATATCACAAAATGTATAAAAGTATCTTGACATGTGCCCCGGGTGGAGAGAAGACTCGCAGCTGGCTTCTCTCCCCGGAGCTCCGGTATTTCCTTGTACAATAAACTCTGTCATTAAACCCCAACTCTGACTCTGAGGCTGGTGTTTTTCCCCCCAACATGGCTATGTTAGAGGGGGCTATATAAATTCAGTTGTTGTTGCTGTGAGGTAGTGAGTGCTAGGAGCTGAGAACTTTCAAGCTTTAAGTGCCCAACGTCACGGCCCGACTATGTAAAATATGATAAAAACAATGACTGCAGATGCTGGAAACCAGATTCTGGATCAATGGTGCTGGAAGAGCACAGCAGTTCAGGCAGCATCCAAGGAGCTTCAGCAAAATCGACGTTTCGGGCAAAAGCCCTCCATCAGGAATAAAGGCAGAGAGCCTGAAGCGCGGAGAGATAAGCTAGAGGAGGGTGGGGGTGGGGAGAGAGTAGCATATGAGTTGCCCAGTCCGACACTCCCAGGAAGTATATTTTAGGAGAGTGAAAGGTGGGACACCCTTTCATTTTAACGGGTTGTATTTTACAACCTTGTGTTTGTTGTTTGCATGAGCATTTACTCTGACTGCAGTTAGATGCAGAGAGCAGCTCCCTCTACACTGTTGGAACAGCTTGCCTTAGCTCCAACCTCTCAACAGAAGACAATGAACAGTCCCGTTGACTCTGTTTACAGAACCAAGGCGATTGTTTTGTACAGAATGAGCCTCCACTCCCTCCTCAACACTTGCTGGTGAAGCAGTGGCTGTAGAATTGCTCAGGGAAGTTTTGCAGTGCCACATCACCTGACTATACAAAAAAAAACCTGAGGCATGTTTGCTGTTGGGTTCACTGCTCATCAACAATAAGACTTAAACATGTTCCATTTAGCCTTCCATTGGCTGTCATCACCTCTGTAACAGGCAATATAAAGACTGCTGCAGGCTGTATTAAGGCAGTTCCAGCAAAGATTGAGGTGTCATGTGCACAGCAAGCCAGCCAAGATAGAGGCAAACCCAGGGTTGGTTTGTTTCTTAAATGGTATACAGAACCGAACTGCTTCAGTGACTATGTATTTTAATAAATATTTATATATATATACTTTTTTTATGAATAAAGTACATTTTTGAAATGAGAAAAGGCATAAGAAGGACACAATTGCATTTCTACAAACATCCCCCTTTCCATAACAAAAATAACTGCATGCAACATAATTTGCTGTTATGCAAGTTATCCAATCTCTGTGGTTACAAAACAGTTGTCATTCATCTGCACCTAAATAAAGGGTGCTGGGAGGGCCAAAGCCACAATTTGGCAATGGTGCTCTGGGGAGCATTGCTGAAGGGGTAGTGGATAGGTGAGAGGTAATGTTTAAGGTATTAACAACTATTCATTCCCATCTGCTGGAGATGCTGACCGAATTGTGTGCCTTTGCAATACATCCTGTGGGCGGCATGGTGGCACAATGGTTAGCACTGCTGCCTCACAGCGCCAGAGACCCAGGTTCAATTCCTGCCTCAGGCGACTCACTGTGTAGAGTTTGCACGTTCTCCCATTGTCTGCGTGGGTTTCCTCTGGGTGCTCCGGTTTCCTCCCACAGTCCAAAGATGTGCAGGTTAGGTGAATTGGCCATGCTAAATTGCCCGTAGTGTTAGGTAAGGGGTAAATGTAGGGGTATGGGTGGGTTACGCTTCGGCGGGTCGTTGTGGACTTGTTGGGCCGAACGGCCTGTTTCCACACTGTAATGTAATCTAATCCTCCACTTCTCAATTTTAAAGGCTCCATGTTCCAATGCATCCCCATCCAAATCTCAAGTTTTGACGAACTAAACATTCGGCAGGTGATGCTCAGTATAAACTCAGTCTCCTGGAGCAGAGGCATGAGGTTTATTAAACACGGGATAAATCTGGAGTTCTAATGACCAAAGTTCAAGTTTGAATAAATATTGATCTCCACCTGATTTTAATCAGACATGGAAATTAAGTAAATGCTATGTCAGAAATACTTTTAGCTGTTTACATTAACAAGGCCAAGAAAGTTTATGAAACGTGACTGTTCTGTTTAGCACCTGAAGTGGCTTGAACTGATTGGTTCTTGATTTATTAAAGTTCAGTGAAGTCCAGAAGATTCCGTTTTTAGAAGGAAAATAACTGATAATCGTTTCGCCTCATAGTGCAGGAGTGGGCCCTTCAGTTCATCAAGTCAATGCTCAAAGCTTTGAAAATGCTTTCTCATTAGCCCCTGCATTCGCCATTGCTCGTTCAGCATTTTACTTGTCAGCATTATCCTTTTTCAAAGTGTTTGCAATATCTTGAAAGTTGTATTGATGTCTATAGAGACCAATAATTTAGAAAAGATATTTCCAGTGACTTACTGCAAGAATGTGAAAAACACGATTTCCAGTTTTAAGACTTTTACTACAACAAACAAACTAATGTCAATACTTATAACCAAACCACAGAAACAAAGTTCACCAGCTAATTTTTAGCATGACCAAAACTCTCCACTATGGCTATACTTCCTATTGCCCCTTAAATGGATACATTATTATCCTGTATCCAGTTCAAAACAATTCTCCCATCCTGGTGGCTAGCTCCTTTTTTCTCTGCTCAGCTCTGTAACATCTAAACCCCAGAACTGGCCTTCACCTCAGAGTTATATTGGAGATTCCTTCCCTTGCTAGTCCAGCCTCATTTGAATCTTCACAAACTCATCTAAATTCAATCTAAACTGCAAGCAGTTTATGCCCATACTTGTTTCTCTGCTGTATTGACTTGAATTCCATTCCCTCATCACTGCCTTGAAGAGACCTTGGAGATTCTGGTTGATGCTCATTTTCCTTTCAGTATGGCTCTTTCTGACCGCAGATGGGATCCTGGTTGTCCTCCTCCCCTCTCTTCAGTGACGTTCTTGCTGACATCTCTGTCCTCAGTCTGCTGCAGTATTCCAGTGCAAGCTCAGCACAGCTACATCAGGCACTTTACAGAAAGTGGGATTTAACATTGTGCTCAACAACTTCATAGCATGAACACTGTCCTCCACCCTGTGCCTCACCCCGCACACCAAAGGGTCTTGTTTGCATGTGTTTGATCACAGCCAAGAAAAATTATATTCCACTGTTCACACCTACCATTAACACCTATTTTGCATTTAGATCGCTTCACTACCACCATTAACACTGCTTTTGCTCTGGCACCCTCACCAGTTTGGTATGAGGTCATGTTGCGGCCGTACAGGACATTGGTTAGGCCACTGCTGGAATATCGGATAGATACTGTGAAATTTGAAAGGGTTCAGAAAAGGTTTACAAGGATGTTGCCAGGGTTGGAGGATTTGAGCTACAGGGAGAGGCTGAACAGGCTGGGGCTGTTTTCCCTGGAGCGTCGGAGGCGGAGGGGTGACCTTATAGAGGTCTACAAAATTATAAGGGGCATGGATAGGGTAAATAGGGAAAGTCTTTTCCCTGGAGTCAGGGAGTCCAGAACTAGAGGGCATAGGCTTAGGGTGAGAGGGGGAAGATATAAAAGAGACCTAAAGGGCAGCTTTTTCACACAGAGGGTGGTACATGTATGGAATGAGCTGCCAGAGGAAGTGGTGGAGGCTGGTACAATTGCAACATTTAAGAGGCATTTGGATGGGTATATGAATAGGAAGGGTTTGGAGGGATATGGGCCGGGTGCTGGCAGGTGGGACTAGATTGGGTTGGGATATCTGGTTGGCACAGACGGGTTGGACTAAAGGGTTGTTTCCATGCTGTACATCTCTATGATTCTATCTGTTTAAATCACACAATCCTCCCCCCACTTTGACAACAGCATAAATGCCATCATTTTCAGGTGACTTGGCCGAGTAATATTATTTCTACACTATTGCTAGAGACCTTGGTTAAGTTTGAATTCAATAAAAAAATCTGGAATGAAGAGCTTAATGATGACCATGAAACCATTGTTGAATATCAGAAAAGCCCATCTGGCTCACTGATGTCCTTTAGGGAAATAAATCTGCCACCCTCACCTATATGTGACTCCAGATCCACAGCCATGTGTTTGATTCTTAACTGCCCTTTGGGCAATTAGGGATGGACAATAAATATTGGCCTAGCCAGTGATGTCCACATCCCATGAATGAACATTTTCCAGATCCCTCCACCAATTCCATAAAAGAGACATACTGGATTTGCAATGTTAATTCTGTTTCCCTCTCCAAGAGTAATGCCACTCGCTGAGTTTCTACAGTACTTTGTTTTTATTCCAGACCTCCAGCATCTATAGTAGTTTCCTTTTATTTAGTCTGTGATGTATCCGATGAATGTCTAAATGGAACTGGACGGTTTACATTGAGCTGTTCACCTCGACATCCCCTCCATCAAAACATCTATCCACTTCCTCCTCCATTTCTGTCTCAGTCTCATCCCATTCCCTACAGTGTGGAAACAGGCCCTTTTGCTCAACAAGTCCACACCGACCCTCCAAAGAGTAACCCACCCAGACCCATTTCTCCTCGAACTAATGCACCTAACACTATGGGCAATTTAGTGTAGCCAATTCACACGACCTGCACATCTTTGGACTATGGGACACAGGGAGAATGTGCAAACTCCACACAGGCAGGCACCCAAGGCTAGAATTGAACCCAGATCCCAGGTGCTGTGAGGCAGCAGTGCTAACCACTGAGCCACTGTGCCACCCCACTCTTCTATTACCTCCACAGGACATGATTCAAAGACTGTACTGCCTGACTCCCTGTCATCCATTATCTCTTCAAGCTAAAGGGATGAAAGGTTAGGGGGAGAAAAAGTAACAAGCATGATGATACTGAACAAGTGAGCAGTCTCAAAAGGCTGAATTGCCTCCTGTCTTCTATGTTTCATAAACATGTAACTCAGCCCCAACTCTGCTGCCCAGATTTTAAATTGCACCATTTCCATTCACTCATCACCTCCATGCTTGCTGAGCTACCTTGACACCTTTGACCCGAAACGTCGATTCTCCTGTTCCCTAGATGCTGCCTGACCTGCTGCACTTCTCCAGCAACACATTTCCACCTTTGACCAATCACTTGTATTTAAAATCCCTCATTCTAACCCATCCCTGACCCTTGCCAAGCTCTATAATTTCCTCCAGCCTCACAACCTTCTTGGGCCAAACATGATTTGCCCAGTGATTGACATGATCTGGACCTCCCTCCCTCATCCTCTCGATATTTCTATCCTTCTTTAAGGAGTTCCTTAAAATCTACTATTTTCATACCAAGTTTTAGGTCAGTTTTCTGAACGATTTCTTCTCTGGTTCATTGTCTGTGCTCCTGTGAGGCAGCTTGTGACATTTTACAACACTGGGGATCCTCCATCAATTCAACTTATTGTCCAGTTATTTCTTAGTTTCATCTAGGCAGCATGGTGGCTCAGTGGTTGACACTACTGCCTCACAGCACCAGGGACTTGGGTTCGATGCCAGCCTTGGGTGGCTGTACGTGTGGGGCTTGTACATTCTCCCTGTGTTTGCATGGATTTCCTCCAGGTGCTCTGGTTTCCTCCCACAATCTAAAAGGTGTGCAGGTTAGGTGAATTGGTCATGCTAAATTGCCTAGGCAAAAGGGAGGACTGCAGATGCTGGAAACCAGAGTTTAGATCAGAGTAGTGCTGAAAAACCACAGCAGGTCAGGCAGCATCTGAGGAGCAGGAAAATCGATGTTTCGGGCTCAATTCCTGATGAAGGGCTTTTGCCCGAAACGTTGATTTTCCTGCTCCTCGGGTGCTACCTGACCTGCAGTGCTTCCCCATGCTGAACTGCCCTTGTGTTTGGTGCACTGGTGCAGGGGAATGGGCCTGGCTGGGTTATTCTTTGGAGGGTCGGTGTGGACTTGTTGGGCCAAATGGCCTGTTTCCATTCTGTAGGGAATCTAATCTTGACAATGACAGAAACTCATCAATATGTTTGGGTCTTCAAAGTATTATTCAATTCTGTCTATGAACATCTCTGCACTCTTTCAATTCTGGCTCCTTATGTGTCCCCTCTGTTTTTTATAGAATTCCTATAGTGCAGAAAGAGGCCATTTGGTCCATCACATCTGCACCAACCTTCCAAAGATCACCCAACCTAGACACAGCCCCTACTTGATTCCTTTAACCCCATAGCTAATCCCCCTAACAGGTTGTCAATCTACTTAACCTGCACATTTTTGGAGTGTGGGAGGAAACTGGAGCACCCGGAGGAAACCCCACACAGACACAGGAAGAATGTGCAGTTGCCAGAGGCTGGATTCGAACCCAGGTCCCTGACGCTGTGGAGCCTTTTGTTCAATGACCAAAGCCTTGTTTTCTCCCATCTCATCCCCAAGCACTGAAATTGGCGCCCTAAACCGACTCTCTTTCCTCCTTGTTTCATTACTGCTCCAGGAATACCTCCTCTTGTGGCTCTGTGTCAATTTCTGTATGACCACCCTCCTATTAAATAAAGGAATACATTAATTCTGGACAATCAACACAGTTTTGTGAAGGGCAGGTCATGCCTCACAAACCTTATTGAGTTCTTTCAGAAAGTGACCAAACAGTGGATGAGGGTAAGGCGGTTGATGTGGTGCATATGGATTTCAGTAAGGCATTTGATAAGGTTGCCCATGATAGGCTAATACAGAAAATACGGAGGCATGGGATTGAGGGTGATTTGAGAGTTTGGATCAGAAATTGGCTAGCCAAAAGAAGACAGATGGTGGTGGCTGACAGGAAATGTTCATCCTGGTGTTCCGTTACTAGTAGTGTACTGCAAGGATATGTTTTGGGGCCACTGCTGTTTGTCATTTTCATAAAAACCTGGATGAGGGCATAGAAGGATGGGTTAGTAAATTTGTGGATGACACGAATGTTGGTGGAGTTATGGATAGTGCCAGAGGATGCTGCAGGTTACAGAGGGACATAGAGAAGCTGCAGAGCTGGCTGAGAGGTGGCAAATGGAGTTTAATGCTGAAAAGTGTGAGGTGATTCACTTTGTAAGGAGCAACAGGAATACGGAGTACTGATAAGATTCTTGGTAGTGTAGATGAACAGAGAGATCTCTGTGTCCATGCACATAGATCCCTGAAAGGTGCAGCCAGATTGATAGGGTTGTTCAGAAGGCGTACGGTGTGTTTGCTTTTATTGGTAGAGGGATTGAGTTCATGTTGCCATGAGGTATGTTGCAGCTGCACAAAACTCTGGTGTGGCTGTACTTGGAGTATTGTGTATAGTTCTGGTCACTGCATTATAGGAAGGATGTGGAAGCTTTGGAAAGGGTTCAGACGAGATTTACGAGGATGTTGCCTGGCATGGAGCGAAGGTCATATGAGGAAAGACTGAGGGACTTGAGGCTGTTTTCATTAGAGAGAAGGTTGAGAGGTGACTTAAATGAGACATAAGATAATCAGAGGGTTAGATTGGGTGGACAGTGGGTGCCTTTTTTCTTGGATGGTGATGGCTCACACAAGGGGACATAACTTTAAATTGAGGGGTGATAGATATAGGACAGATGTCAGAGGTAGTTCTTTACTCAGAGTAACAGGGGCGTGAAACACCCTGCCTTAACAGTAGTAGACTTGTCAACTTTAAGGGCATTTAAATGGTCATTAGATAAACATATCGATGAAAATGGAATAGTGTAGGTTAAATAGGTTTCACAGGTCAGTGCAACATTGAGGGCTGAAGGGCCTGTACTACGCTGTAATGTTCTATGTAAATGTTTCCCTTCCTTAAGGATGTTACATAAACACAAATTGTTGCTGCTGGGTCCTTCTTCCTTTGATACATACATGATGTTGTCTGATTTGGTAATGAAACAAAAACAGAAATTGCTGGTAAATCTCAACAAGCATCATCCATGGGAAGAAAGCAGAGTTAATGTTTGGAGGCCAGTGACTCGGACGTTCTGAGCTCTGATGAAGAGTCGCCAGACTCGAAACATTAACTCTGCCTTTTCCCAGCAACTACCAGATCGGCTGTGATTCACCAGCAATTTCTGCTTTTGTTTCAGATTGCCAGCATCCACAGTCCTTTGCTTTATTTTAATCTGAATTAGTAATATGAGTGTTTCTTTTTAAAATCACTTTAGTTCCAGTTAATTACCAACACAGCAGTTGAATGACAGGGAAGCTCACTCGATAGTACCTGGTGGCATTAGTCTCATGGTGTACTGCAGTAACACAAGTAGTCCCTCACTGGCCCTTCACCCATGGGACTAACCTTAACGTGCGAACATAGAGTGTAAACGTTGGTAATTGTTTGGCACCTGTCCTGATCTGCTTATGAAAGATGGGATCATCCAACCTTGATTGATGGCAAGCAAAGCGCATCTGTTTATAAATGTCAGACATGGTGACAACAGGACACATTAGCACTGTAACTTACTGCACTATTGTCTCACAGCTGCACTGTACAGGGAGAGCATGGTACTGTACTTTCTGGAAAAACAAACCCACAGTGTTCATGGAAAACAGTAGGCAAAAGACATTTCCATTTACCGACATAAAGTTGAATTCTTCAAAATGTCAGAAGTCACATGACACCAGGTTATAGTCCAACCGGTTTGTGTGAAATCACAAGCGTTTGGAGTGCAGCTCCCTTGATCAGGCGAAGTACACAGGTGTGTTGATGAGGGATACTGGCCTCTGAGTTATTTTAACAATGATCGTGGCCAATGCAGCCCATAGAGCAGCGTTAAAGTGCAGACGCAACCTGTAAATCAATTGGCAGTGTGCTGAGATGAGTCTCAGAGGCTGGCACACCTCAGATGCCAATGTTCATGGACGTTGGGTGTGTGTGGGGCTTGTGTCCATGGACAATGCCCTGAGAGGTTGATGGCCAGTGCCCACCACTGAGGTCTTTTGGATCCCACGACAATCTGAATTCACCAGATACTAGCTCTGGTTCCCATGCTGAGAATTCCCGGTGCGTTTGATGAGGTGGGAAGTGAGATATTAATGAGTTGTGCTGTTAAATAAGATGCTTTACAAGATATAGTCCCCCCGAACCAACAACTTGCTCTTCCGCACTGTCCAATGGATGTATAAAAGATGCAATGTGTTATTCCTGACATTGAGACAGACCTCACTGGAATTATCTCAAATTCTACCCTGTGCCACATCAATCGGGCTCCTATTTGAGACCATGCGCAGTTGAATCTACAGTAAGAGTTTGCTGAGCTCTGAACAACAGAAGGCTTTGATGTCCTAGTGCACAAATTGCAAAATGCTAATCCGAAAATGCAGCAAGTATTAACAAAAGCAGGGAATTAAATGTGTGTTTCAGGGCATTAGTAAGACCACATCTGGAGTAGTGGGCTCAGTATCAGTTTCCTTATTTAAGGATTCAATACCTAACATTAATCTGTATTGCAATTCATTTTGCATTCACCCTGCATGTTCATTAAAATTGCCAGAAATCCTTCCTGGCAAGGTCAGGTCAGGGACAGGTTGCTGGGGCAGCAAGGGTAGGGGGTGGAGGCATCATACCTTAATAAGCAGTACCTGATAATCAAGGGGACTGACATGCTCCATGTGGGGGCAGCGTGGGAGACTGAGTGCTGTCTGTCCATTCATCCTCCCGCTGGACTGCGATGTGGGTTTGGCCGGGGCGGGGGGACGGAGAAGAGATGACAGGAAGTTAAGAAACATTCGTCCATGGAAGGCCTTATTCATTCAAGTGCAAACGACTTAGATATTGTAACAGAAGTGTGGACTAATCCTGGTGAGTGGATGAACAATAACATAGACTCCATTGACCACATGCCAACTCTTTGAAACAGCATTCAAATTAATCCTACTCTCCTTTCCTGCAAAGCCCTACAATTGCCTCCATTTAAAATGCAGTACTTCCTATTAAATCAGATGGTACTGGCCTTTCACAGTATTCTAGATAATAGCAACTCATTGGACATTTGTTTTGCACAATCATCAATCCTCACTTCTTTTGTCAATGATCTGAAATCTGTGTCTCCTCTGCTTTCCAATTCACCTTCCCATGCCAAAAGCATTTCCAGTCAGGGGCATGCTATCAAAACCCCTCAATTTCAAGTAATTTTCTCAATCTTTTCTGTTTGAAGGATATCAACCCCCCTTTTTTTTTTGTTAACCAGGCCACCCTATCTTACAATTCCAGATTTTAAAAATTTCTACTTCACCATCTGCTTTGGAGAAATTCAAACCTCTGCCCCAGAGAGGGAGTCCAGATCTCGAGCTTGGTGACAGTGCCACTACATAATTGCCTCCCCCCCTCTCTTGGTTTGCCAGTCTTTCATCCTGGAAAATCTCCTCAGTACTAGGTCTTGAAACAACAGAATGAACTAAGAACAAAGAATAGAACGGCATAGAAACAGGCCCTTCAGCCCACCAACACTTGATGCCTTCCTAAACTAAAACCCTTTAGCCCCTATGTGGTCTGTATCCCTCTATTTCCTGCCTGTTCAGATGTCTGTCGAGATGCCTCTTAAATGTTGCTACTGTATCTGCTTTTACTATCTCCTTTGGCAGCTCTGACCTTCCTCCGTGTAAAGAAATTGCCTCTCACATCTCCTTTAAACTGCCCCCATTTTACTTTAAGCATATGCCTCCTAGTAATTAACATTTCTACCCTGTTGACGAGGAGACTAGGACCTGTGGACACAGCCTTAGAATTAGAGGGGGTAAATTCAGAACAGAAATGCGGAGACATTTCTTCAGCCAGAGAGTGGTGGGCCTGTGGAATTCATTGCCACAGAGTGCAGTGGAGGCTGGGACGCTAAATGTCTTCAAGGCAGAAATTGATAAATTCTTGATGTCACAAGGAATTAAGGGCTACGGGGAGAATGCGGGTAAGTGGAGCTGAAATGCCCATCAGCCATGATTGAATGGCGGAGTGGACTCGATGGGCCGAATGGCCTTACTTCCGCTCCTATGTCTTATGGTCAATTCTGGTTGCCACACTACCAAAAGGATGTGGAGGTTTTGGTAAAGGTTAGCCAAGATGTTACCTGGTTTGGAGAGTACAGTCAACTCTTTTATAACACGTTGGTTGCATTCTTGTGCAACCCCGTGTTTTAGAAAAATCGCACTTCAGGAACAGCGACTCAAGTGTTGGCAATATAATAGTGTTACAACCAACACACATTTTAAAAGTTTGTGCCTTAGAAACAATGTCATCAATTCAGTTACAGCAAATTCATATTGATGAAATATGTGTTAAAGCAGAACGGCCTGTATTGGCTATGAGGGCAGATTGGACAAACGCAGCTTGTTTTCACTTGAACATTGGAGACTGAAAGGTAATCTGTTGGGAGTTTTTCATCCCAGCCATTGCTGGTTTCCAGCATCTGCAGTCATTGTTTTTACCTTATTCAACTGGTAACTAATTCCAGTAAAGGGCACCAAGTACATCAGTGTGACCTTTGCTATCATCTTGTTTCTGAATATACCTTCAACACTGAATTGCAAGCAACTTATTTCTGAGAACTGTTAATGTTCGTGAATATATATGGTGACTATGTAATGCTGGCATGTTTAAAGTGATTACCTGGTGGCAATACAGAATCATTTCCTGCAAAACTTAGCTGAAGTGTTGACATTTTTAATCCTAAAAATAATCCAAGGCAGCACAATGTTATTGCAATGCTTTCTTTTTGTTGGCTGTAACTAAAACAAAAAAAACCTGAAAACATTTGATTTCAGTTAATCACTTGATAATAATCAAGACCAACACTTCAGCTAGGTTTTGCAGGAAATTATTCTGTATTGGCACCATGCCAGTATTACATAGTCACTACATATAGAAAGAATTAAAAATAGACTGAATGCAACATGATGTAGAAAAAAACAGTTTAGACTATTGCTTGAATCTCATCAGTCAGGGTCAGAATATAAAAATTAGCAAGTCATATTGCAGCTTTATAGCACTTTAATTAGGAATATCCAATCCTAATTCCAACAATCCATGCCTCTCATAACTTTGGAAACTTCGATCAGATTACCTTTCAGTCTCCAATGTTCAAGTGAAAACAAGCTGCGTTTGTCCAATCTGCCCTCATAGCCAATACAGGCCGTTCTGCTTTAACACATATTTCATCAATACGAATTTGCTGGACTTCAACAGCTTCTTCATTTCCCTATTACCTTCATCCCCTCCCCCATTCTCCTATTGTACTCTATGCTACTTTCTCCTCACCCCCACCCTCCTCTCACTTATCTCTCCACCCTTCAGGCTTTCTGCCTGTATTCCTGATGAAACGCTTTTGCCCGAAACGTCGATTTTACTGCTCCTCGGATGCTGCCTGAACTGCTGTGCTCTTCCAGCACCACTAATCCAGAATACCAGTTGAATAAGGCATTAGGCATGAGGCAGTGACATCTTGTGGATAGATGTGCAAACTACATTAGTATGTGTACATTTTCAAGGCAAAGAACATAAGGGAGAAAGGAAGAGAAGGATGTGTTGATTGAGTGAGATGCAGCAAACAATGTGGGAGGAGACTCCTGTAAAGCGTAAATATTCTAGCACAGATGAGTTTACGTAAAAGAACGCAGTCCATATACTCCTGAGTGACAAATCTTTTGCACATACTCAGTGGGAGACCAAACCTCGCAAAAAGAAATCTTATTTTCCTTTTCAACATGCATCTTTCTTTTGTGATTTGTTCATGAACCGTGGGTATCACTGATTACGCCAGTATGAAGGGATGAAGGGCTAATCATAGGAGGAGTGATTGGGAACAATGGATCTGTACTCGATGGGGTTTAGAAGGATGAGGGAGTGATCTTATTTAAACTCACAGAATACTGAGGCGCCTGGATAGAGAACTTGGAGAAGATGTTTCCACTAGTAGGACAGACTGGGACCCATGGGTACATCCTCAAAGTGAAGGATGACCCTTCAGAATGGAGGCGAGGAGGAATTTCTTCAGCGAGAGAGCGGTTCGTCAGTGGAACTCATTGTTGCAGAAGGTTGGGGAGGCCAAGTCGTTAATTTCATTTAAGACAGACAGACAGTTTCTTGATTACTAAGGGGACCAAGGCTTATGGGGAGAAGGCAGGAGAGTAGGGTTAAGAAATGTATTAGCTGTGATTGAATGGCAGAGGAGCAGACTTGATTGGCAGAGTGGCCAAATTCTGCTCCTACATGGTCTTATGATTAGTCTGAGGTTCTAGATTGTTAGGGTCACCACTGCCTCCCCTATGCACTCGTATGCAAAAGCAAGGTAGTGGCCGATCTATTGTGGGTTAGGAGCTTGGGGACTTCAGGCTTACAGACTTCAAAGGAAATTGGGAACAGGAGGCCGCCATTTGGTACCTCAAGGCTGCTCCAACATTAAAGATCATGACTGATAAAATTTGACTTCAGTACCTTCTTCCCTGCATTACCTTTGATGTCTATAATAGCTCGGAACCTATCATGCCTCAGAACAGGGCAATGACAGCTGAGTCAGAGGAAATACCACATCAGAGGAGTTCTGTCAACAGCTTCTCCTCTTCAATCCTCTAACAGTGATAGCTCAATGGCAGATTTCCCTCCTTGTTGAAGTTCAGAACCCTGCTGCTGATTTATAATTGGAAGCAAGTTCCAAAAGCTTGATACAGGGAAAAGCAGAAGCAGGAGTCTGCAGCAAAGTCAGGTGGGAGCAACACCATCGAAATATCATGGTGACAGTGGAGAACAGCTGGGCCAAAGAAATGGTTGAAACGAGATACGTGGATAGTGGCCAAAGGAAGACGAGAATTTTAATGGATAGGCTAGGAATATTGAATACACCTATCCACATGCTGTTATGATACTTTTGACTGTGCATAAATCAGCACAAAGTGGTTCAGAGTTAGTTTGCTCATACTGAATAATAATTTCATGTTTAGCACTCACATTGAAGGTAATTCCAACTTTACAACAGTGACTAAGTAGTACTTCATTGGTTGTGAGGTATACTGAGATATTCAGAGGTCATGAAAAGCGTTATATAAATGCAAGTCCATCTTTAAACTTACAGATATATGTGTTATAGGCAGTTTCTTCAAAACCAGGTGGAAATAATATTTTACATTCCATCTATGTCTGACAGAAAATGAACATTGAGGACAAATATTAAATCGGAATCAGTGACAACAGCATATTGAACACAACGACCATTCCAAGATTCTAAAATAAAGCTAACTCTGTTCCACTCCACAGATATTGCCTGACCTGCTGAGTCATACAACATGGAAACAGACCCTTCAGTCCAACCAGTGCAAGCCGACCATGTTCCCAAACTAAACGAGTCCCATTTGCCTGCATTTGGCCCACAGCCCTCCAAACTTTTCCTATTCACCAACTTATCCAAATGTCTGTTCAATGTTCCAACTGGACCTGCATCTTAGTGTTCACATATGTGGAATGAACTGCCTAAGTTCCCCTCATGTCCTTTTTAAAAATTTCTCCTCTCACCTTAAAAATGTCCCCTAATTTTGAACTCGCCCCCTCCCCCCCAAACTCTAGAGAAAGGATTCTTGTCATTCATCTTATCTATGCCCCATGATTTTATAAACCTCTATAAAGGTCACCTCTCAACCTCCTACACTCCAGTGAAAAAAAATCTCAGCCTTTTCAGTCTATTTTTACATCTCAAAGCCCCCATTCCCTGCAACATCCTGGTAGATCTTTTTTGAACCCTCTATAGTTTAATAATATCCTTCCTATTACAGGGCAACCAGAATTGGACACAGTACTCCAGAAGCGGCCTCAAACACATCAACATGACATCTCAACTCCTATACTCAAAGGTCTGAGTAGTTTAGCATTTCATTTTATTCTAGTACCATATTACTAGGATGACTCATGTCCTCAAACAATACTCATTACTTTGCAATGTCCCCCACATCCTAAGGACATAGATATATCGATGACAGAATGCCAAGCTTAGGTCATACATTAATATTGACAAGGTAGGTCAGGAATCTTTCAATCTAGATTTCTCAAAGCATAAAAGATTTTCATTTTTATAAGACTGCAACTTCAGTAAGTACCAAAATGCTGTAGAGTCAATCTTTTTTTTTAAAGCGTAAAATGATTGTATCTAAAGACTGGAATGGGATTCCCTTACCTCAGAGAATGTTACCATTATAATGTGAAACATGAACAGCCAACTTGCATTCATTATCTCTCATCACGTGAAAATGAGCAAACTACTTTTGTTATGAAACACTGTTGGTTTCGGGGGCATGTTGACCAAGTCCTCCCTCCTTATCCAGTAATAGCACCTTGTTTTTTCCCCTAATTGCTGAAGAAACTCAGGAGGTCTGGCAGCATCTCTGGAGAGAAAATAAATACTGATGTTTGAAGTCCAGTGACGCTTCAGCTCTGCAGCATCTGCAGTTCATTGTTTTATACTATTGCTGACTTTTTTGTCCACCTGAGATCAGTTGGTGCTTGAGTTGCTATTTCATTTGGAAGACAGCATTGCTGACAATGTAACACTTCCTTAATAATGTTGAGGATGCTCGTGAAGATTTGGTACTAAAGACTGAAGTGGCAACCCCTAACCTCTGACTCAATTTTATTACTGCCCCATTGGCTATCCAAAAACAAACTCGCAGTATTGGTTTTATCTTTCTCTAATGTTAAGCCAGCAGAATCTCATGACATTAAACATGCATCATGGAAATGAAATCGGTTAATAGGGAAAAAGTGATAGCAATGCTGAAAAGACCTTTTTCAGACTGGAGGGTCAATACAGAGCGATGTTTCACAGGGGTTAGCATTAGCATAAGGGTTGTAAAGAGAAGAAACCAGACTTCTCCAGTCTCTCCAGGTAACTGATATCCTTTATTTTTAATGTTATCCAGTAAACCTCTCTGTACCAAACCTTGACACCGGTCTTAAGTGCAATGCCAGAATTGTCCACAACACTCCAGACAACTCAGTGTATGATTTTTAAAATTCATTCACAGGATGTGGGCATGGCCAGCCATTATTGCCTGCCCCAAGTCGCACTTGAGAAGGTGCCATATCATTCAATGGCATTACCAACACTGACCCCCTCACTACCAACATCTGTTGGGGGGGGGAGGGGAGGTTTACCATTGACCTGCAACTCAATTGGACTCACCACGGAAACACAGTGGTTGCAAGAGCAGGTCAGAGGCTAAAAATACTGTGCTGAGTCACCATCTGACTCCCAAAGCCTGACCATCATCTCGAAAGCACAAGTCAGGATTGTGATGGAATACTCCTCATTTGCCTGGAGGGATGCAGCTCCAACAACATTCAAGATGATGACACCATCCAGGGCAAAGCAGTTTGTTTTATTAGCACCATATCTACACTCTCCATCACCAACTCAGTAGCAGCATTGTACACAAGATGCACTGTAAATATACACAATGATTTTTTTAGACAGCACCTTCCAAACCCACAACTACTTCCATCTACAAGGACAAAGGTAGCAGATACATGGGAACTTCACCACCTGCAAGTTCCCCTCTGAGGTATTCTTTGAGGCATCTCACCGGTCCCAGCTCCTTGTCAACTTTAAGGACCGACAGTTTACCCAATGCTTCCATCTTATTAATGTTGAATTCTTCTTGTCACACAGTTTCCTCTTCAGTCACCATGGCCTAGGTGGATTTTCTTTCCTTGATAAGGATAGATGCAAAGTATTCATTTCACATCACAGTCATTCCCCCTGCTTCCGCCTTTGTGCTCCCTAATCAGCCCTACTGATGCATTTACTATTCATTCCTTATAGAAGCCTTTGGGAGACTCATTTAAAATGGCTACCAGTATTTTCTCAATTTTTCTTTGTTTCTCTCATTTGCCTTTACATATCTGTAAACAATCAGAAACCATTTTGGTTCTCAATTTTACTTTCTACCTGACACCTGTCTTAACTCACTTTCTATCTTCTTTGTCATCCTTTGAGCTCTGGATTTGTTTATCTTACCTTTCCCATTTTAGGGCATATACCTTGACTTGCCTTTCCATCTGCGGGAACATACCCTGCATTAAACTGCATTTAATCAATTATTTCTCCAGGTCTACCTATATATTCCTGAATTATGCGACATTTCCAACTTGGTATCACCTTCAAACTTCAAAATTCCACTTCCTATTCCAAATCCCAGCCATTTGTGTTAGGCAGCAAACTGTCATCCCAACAATGGTTCCCAGGGGACCCCACAGCATAATTGTTACCCTTCAGAAGAACATCTTACTCTCTGGTGTGTGTTCATCAGCCAATTGCAAACCCCAGTTATCAACACACTTTTAAAATTCCCATTCCATTTAAGTCTGAATCCTGGTACATTATCAAATGTTGCCGCAAGTCCAAATGCACATCTTCTGAATCATACTTCTCCATTACTCCATCTCAATCAGTTTGACAACTTCATTAATCTCTGCTTTTGCTTCTTTATTTTTTCTGGGGATGAAAGCATTGCTGGCAAGGTCACATTTATTACCCAGTCTCAACTGTCTTATTCCTCCTCTTTATACATATTCTTGAAATGAGTGGAGTCACATGTAAGTCAGACCAAGGACAGCATATTGCCTTCCTTAAAAAGGACATTAATAAACTAGTCATGTTTTTAGAACAATCAGTGATCACTTGATGGCATCATTACTAGGACAAAATTTTATTTTTAATTCCAGAGTCAAATTGAGTTTATGCCAGCTGTGGAACTTAAAGCCATGTCCCCAGAGTATTAACTTGGGTTTCTGAATTGCTAGCCATAATATCATTGCCTTCGCACAATTTTTGTTGCCCAGTTAATTTTGATTGTGACAATGGTTTCAAGTAGTTTTCCCACCATTGACTGATTAGCCTATATGTACCAGGTTTATCCCTCTCCCCTTAACTAGAGATTTAATGCTTTCAATTCCCCAGCACTTCAGCAATTTACTAGGGGGGGAAGTGAGTGATAGAAGTGTCACTACCTCCAATTCAACTTCATTCAGCAACCTAGATGCATTCTATCTGTATTATCAATCTTCTTGGCACCTCTTCCATTTACTCAATGTTTCTCCTTTTGACCTGTCCGATAACATTGCGTTTGTCTTCACAAAAAAATTAAACAACTGATTCAGTAATGCTGTCTCCAGAACAATGTTTCTCCCTTCACTTTTTATAGAACATTTTGATGTTCCCATTTACACTGCCCACTAGTCCTTTTGCATGCTGTGTTCTTCTTGTAATCCTTTTCAGTTTTCCCATCTGTACTCGGTCCGATAATTAGTAGCAACACCAGCTAATTGCAGATTAACATTTCTCATTGCTAATCTTCAGAATGACTGTCTAAACACCGTCCCACCAACCTTAACTTCTAACACTAAGCATTGATCTACAAACAAACTACAGTGGTCCAACCTTCGTGGGCTGGGGTATCTCAATGTATGGCAATCCACTGTTCCTTGCACTGTTCATCTTTATGGCAATAATTTGCCAGAAAGTAGATGAATGTACAGTATTGGCTTTGCAAGATCAATAGAGCATTCGGGAATTCAGAGCAGTAGACAACATTCTGATTTCTTACCCAGTATATTTAAGGATTCAGCAACAATCAGGAAGGATAGAGAATCATTGTAGAATCCTCACAGTGCAGAAAGTAGCCATTCAGCCCATCGAGTCTGCACCAACTCTCGGAACAAGAGTGAATTAGAAATAAAGCAAATACATCAACAGAGAAAATAAATTGAGGTTTAAAAAAAAATAAACATTTGACATCTTTTAAATTTTAAAGATTTCATACACGTACAATTGAGCAACCTGAATTGCTCTCCCTTTGGATCAGAAAATTTCTGCTTACTTAATTGACTATTTCATCATGAACTGGGCACGATCAGCAATCATAATTTTCTGCAAATTTCATGATTATTAATGTGCAGAACCAGCAAACTCTCAAAATGGCACAGAAGGGGTAAGATCCCAATTGTACAAAGTTAGCCCATTCATGAATTAATGTATCATTGACATGCTATTATTTTTTCAAAAAGATTCAAACTATATATGCCAATGACAATTATCATTACATATTTGCCAATCAGAAATGATTTTAACATCAGAGACAGCTTTTATTTAAAGGCAAAATACTGCAGATGCTGGAAATCTGAAACAAACACAGAATGCTGGAGGAACTCAGCAGGTCTAGCATCATATGTGGAAACAGAAACAGAGCCAACATTTCAAGTCCAATATGACTCTTCTTCAGAGCAGCTTGTTCTGATGAAGGCTCGCTGGAGTTGTAGTGCTTCTTCTGTTTCGCCCTTGACAGATGCTGCCAGATCGGCTGGTTTTCCCAACATTCTAAGTATCAGTTTTTCTATATTTGAAGCAATAGATTAGTGACTAGAGACTCAAAAGCCAGTTGAGTCTCAACAAAACAAGGGCTCTGAAATAAGAACACTGCATTTTTAAAATTTAATTTTTATTTTATTAATCTTAATATTGCAAAGACAATTCCCAAGAGAAAAAAAAAATTTCAGATGGGGAGGGGGCTCCAGAAAATTAAGTCATTGTCCTGACTAATTATTTTTTGACTAAAGGAGATGGATACATCAAGTGGAATGTCTGCAAGTCCCACTAACAGACTTGTTGGACTTCATGAACGTGGGTACTTGAAATCCAGCTGACATATATCAGAGCTGTTTCGAAGTCAACATGCAAAATAAGATTGTTTTCGTGCAAACAGAACTTAGACCCCTTGAAAGTCAGCCGGTCACCAAACCAGAACTATCTTTTTCCAAAAGGTAACAATATGGTAACCAACATTTGAATAATATATAAATTGCAGGTCAGAAATTATATTGACCACACGAATTTATCACTTTATATTAATGCGAGAATTACTCAGGCCTCGCAGTTTGCATTTCTAAACAGCAAACATTTTTCACCTCTTTGGGAAAGGCTGAATGCTGTAATTACTGAGGCTCAAAATCACAAACTGATTGATACAACATTCAAAACCGGACAGCCATTCTTGCTTATTTAAATCTTTAGGATAGGTTGTGCAATTAATGCAGCATAGGCAGATGGTGAATTTCTTTTTAAATGATTTACCTCTGATCCATACAGTGCATACCACTGTGCAAGAACTATTTAAATACATAATGCATACAAGAGTGCTGGACCACCCTAAAACAGAGGGCAATATTTCACAATAGCAACATTCTGTTACAGTGATGCATGACCCTGACTAAAACTCTTGCCTCACATTATTGTCTCAAAGCTCTTCTCTTTACAGAATTTTGTGGCTGTCAAAACTCTGCAGCAGCCACAAACTTACCAAACTACAATTGGACAAGTGCACAGATTGAATAACGAAAAAAGCCTAACGTTCATTTTAAACAAATGATGTGTGGCATCTGCTCAAGGTTGCAGTTTGTAAGTTTATCACAGCATGATATACTCTTTTATGGGAGGCACACCCTGTTGAAAAAAAAAGGAAATACAAGCTACAAAGCAATATTCAAAATGCACAGCCCAGTCAGAGTCTAAAACGATTCAGCGTAGTCCTTTCCATGGGACTATTCCAGTGAACAGTATCCCTCCAAATTATTGATCTGTCTTCTTTCGGAGAGGCTGCCTGATTTGATGTGTTTCAGATCAGCAGTGACATATTTGAACAGAAGGAACAGGCTTTGGGGCAAAATGGCCTATGTCTGCGCTTCAAAAGTGCATTAACAGTTCATACATGTCAAACACAAAAACTCCTCCGTTATCAGTCAAGTCTAATCATCAAAAGTTCCACTCATGAAATGAAACAGCTAGTTTATTTGTTCTTTATATGTAGAATGAGATCAGTATAAAAATACTGAAATTGATCAGAAATTCTTTTTATCCCCTTCCCACTAAAGAAAGATCTCTCTCTAGAAAATCTTTAATAACCCAAGAATGATAACAGTCAAGTCACAAAGGTCAACAATTAAGGCAGCAGCTATAAAACGCAGCAGCAAAACCCAGGGTTTGAATAGTCTTAGTAAAACCATGTTAGGATTTTCAAAAAATTAACAAACTGACTGTTATTCTTCTGGTGTGATTTATTCAACTTTAGAGCATTTGCACAAACAATGCCTTTCAAGATGAATATTAATGTAATGTAGCCACATCTAAAGTATGGTTTAAAATGACTAAACTTTCATAAACATTGATCAGGGCCAGTCAATAATGCTGCCTAAAATAGACAGATAAATGCTTTTCCAAATTTAGAGAATGATTAAATTGAAGATGAAGAACACACTGCTTATTGAGCACTGTGGGTTTCATAAAAGCATTTGGTAAGTTCTCATAAAAGCAAAGTAATAATAGTCTTACCAGACCATAAGGCTGCTCTTTCAGGAGGAAGAGATGGAGTACTAATCGGTGGTTTAATCTGAGGAACGTCATGTCTCATGCGACGGGAAGAGATTGAGAAGGATAATTCCTCATGGCAACCTCAGCCAGTGCAGGAATTGAATCTACGCTGTTGGCATCACTCTGCATTGCAAACTAACCATCCAGCTATCTGATAAATGACTTTTAGCAAAAAAACAACAGGACATGAAATTAAGTGGAATGTAGTTATATGGACAGAGATGTCATCAAGGAGTGATTAGTTGAGTTCTACAGGGAACAATGTTAATATTGCTCCAATTATTAATACTGCTACACTTACTAACCTGATCCATGCAAGTGACAAAAGAAACTAACATTTACTGACACAAACCAGCCAAGCATTTTGGTTAAAAAAGGATGCACAAAAGTAAAGGGGCCAACTTTTGAAGATGGTCAACTTTGAGAAATTATGAATAAATGTATTTTAGTTAATAAGAAAAGGAAAAAGAAATACAAACTACATGGTAGTGAAGTAGAACAGAGGGATCTTGGTATTCAGGTAGACAAATACCTACTTTTACTTTACATGAACTATTTTTTTCACTCATTTCTGCAGTTTCACATCAGTTTTGTAGGCTTTGGTCATGAGACCAAGTGACTGTTTGCAAAATCAGCAGAAATGCGCTTATATGATTCAGTATATAATACAATGGTTATTCCCAGTCATTTAGAAAAGCCCCTCTGATGCACAAAGAGCTGTAACACTAGTTCTTTAAAATGCTGCAGGTACTCGAGTGAAATTTGTTTGCTGCGTTTTCAGTGAGCCAGAATAATAAAGTATATGGAAGTTCTCAGCTGCAATGCTACAACTTGACTTGCTATCACTGGCCTAGATAGTGTAAATTAAAAAGAAAATGTGATTCCACCTAATCTGCTGTTGTTCAGCAGCAATAATTTTTGTCAGGGTACATGTGAACAATTGGATAATGACAATATTGGGCTCTGCTGGGATGATTTCCACAGACCATCAGGCTATGAGCTCATTGTTCGGGCTTGCTTAAGTGAAGTACAGCAGTGTTTGCAGTGTTTTTGAAAATTTGACAAAGAATCAGAACACCAAAACATGACAAAAAAAAAGTGGGTGAGGCAGCCCTCAGAATATTTAAAAGGTCATGTCTGAAGAATTTCACAGAAATAAACAAGATGATTCGAAGCCAATGAAAAACTAGCTTCTATTTCAAAGTGAATTTCAAAAGGTCAAAATAGTTTGCTTTTCCTCCTCTACCTCCAGAATGCTATTGGAATATCTGTCATTACATCATTTGGTGCTCATAAATTTTAACGAGCTAGTCCCTTCAATGCAAAATACATTGCTTACCACCAACAGAACTGGCAGCATCTGTGTTCTTTTCAAAGTCAGAATGCCAGGCTGAATGTTAATTTTGTATCACATTAAGTAGTAAATATTACGGAAGAATAGCCTTGAACCATGCAAAAAAAAAGCTTGAAGTAAAGTAAAGCACAAAACTCTCAAAAAATGGTCCATATATCAATGGTAGATGGAAGTGCTGTTTTCAATAAAATGCCAAAACCCAAGAAATCAAAAGTAGAACAGTGGATCAAAGGTTGAGTGGAACAGTACAAGAAGAAAATGATACATCAAGCACCGTAAGTTCTCTGATATTATACTACTGGTCAAGAGGGCAAAATACTGTAATCATACGCGTTTGGCATTTGCCATCTGTGCGCGCACACACACACACACAAACAGACACAATGCTTATTACAGCCCCAAATTTTATTTCAGAGACTTATTCACAATGTAGTTGGAGTGCTTCAAAAGCTGCTCTACATTTAGTCAGTCTTTAATTTATTCCTCTTAGGACGTCCAACCTGACTAGCAGACTATGGCCTTAATAAAACACTTTGACGCTGGAACTGACTAGTTTGTACTTCCCTCTCTCTCGAGGAACAATGATATCTTCAACACCGCTATGGCTAAGAGTTGCCAGTGTCAGAAATCTCCCAATGCAGCATGTACTCTCCCAATGCAGCATGTACTCTCCCAATGCAGCATGTACAACATGCTGTTTTGTAGAAAAATCCAGAGCTAGTTACATGACCTTACATTATCCATCACATCTAGCACTTCACAATCAGGCCTGACCCAGCATCATATGCTGGATCTGCTCCATCAGGGTCACATTGTCAGCCCCCAGTTAAGTTCATAAGTAAATGCAGCAGGTGTACACCTAAACGAAATGATGAGAATACAAATTTGCACAAAAGTGAAAATGAATTACTAAAGCAAGCTTTTTCAAAATCAAAAGAACTTTTAATTTTCATCCATGTTCTGTCTGCTTTCTCCTGCTCCTCATCCGAAGATACCAAATCCCTGACAGGGTCTGGTTTTACAGGCATCAGCTCCCCTACAGGATGAGGCAATTCATCATGCACCAGCCTCAGCTATCAATGCCAACAGGAGACATTACACAGTCAAGCGCATGAATGTCCAATTCTTAGCTGGTTAGCGACGAAGAGGTGTAATCCAGGGATGCTGAGCTCTTGCTAATGATCTTCAGCAGCAAGCAGGTGCAGATGAATTGATTCAACACAGAATAGAGAGTTACACCCAGGAACAGTGAGTCAAGCCAAGCGTTTACCATGTAATTAGGATTCCAAGAAACAAAAGAGTTTGGTAAATTTTCACAGCAGATTTCTGCTTATTTACCAACATTTCTGAGTCTAACAAGTCTGTGCTTGGTTAAGAGAAACATATGACAATATTTCAGGATTTATTGTAGGGTGAACAGGTTTGTGGAAAAAATACACACAACATTTAAAAAAGTAACCTTAAATCATTTTTTCTAAACTTTAGGATCTAGTAACTTATTCAAATGAATTTTAAATAAATCATGTGATCCTGAATAAAATAGTGGCGGCACTCACTTTACGTAGCTTGTTACACCATATTAACTTAAAAAAAACTTCCATTAAGCAATAACTATTTTCATGATTCAATGACTGCAGGTACTCCTGTTCTGTGGCGCACGACTGTTAATGGATCTGGTCACACATTAAATTCCTCAACAGCGTTTCCTAATTACAGCTCATCATGCCATGGCTTTTGAACGTTAGACTGAGCTCCAAGTTAGAAATATAACATCTCAATGCTAGCCTCAACTAGTCGGCTCAACATTTCCCTGAAGAGTGCAAACAGGTCAAGAAGTGGCTTGCACTACACAAAAAAAAAGACAAGGAAGGAAACTTTTCAGAGATGAGTCCTGCATAACACTTAATCATGCCAATTCCAGAATATCGGTCCGGTGAACTGAATCTCCTTCCGCCTGATATGCCCACAAAGAAACATTGAAGGGGAAAGAAAAACACAACTCAAATATTAATAACAAAATAGATCAAAAACAATTTTTTTCACTTTGTAGAAATTGTCTAATAGTGCAAACTGCTAGCTATGGCAGTCACAAGGAACATGCACAAGGTTATAGCAGGTAACCACTGTGCTTGAGAAGGCCCTTTTGTTAAAAGCAACACAGTTCAACCCAAAACTGCTGAAGAACCTCAACAAAAAAAAAGTGTGGGTGGCTGGTGGGTGAGAAGAGTTACAGCAAATGGAAACCGTGTATCACCTGACAAGGTTTTACAAAAAAACACGACAGACAGGAATAACACTGCTTTTTGAACGCATCTGTGTGATTAGCAGGAGCAACAAACTAGAGACTTGCTTTTCCAGTTGTACTGCTCTAATTCTGCAAATTGAGCATTTTGCCACCTTTGTTGTTCTTGAAGATCATCAAGTCCTCTGAATGATGTCATACTTAAGACCTGAATCATCCTGAGTTCCCATGATGGATACACAACTTGCATTTTTGAAACCCCTTGATTTGAAAAACAGCTTTTGTGGTCTTAACACAATTCAGGGATCTTTAAAGCTTTATATGAAACATTAAAACCTATCCCAGATACTGTTTAATGTAACACTCAGTGGTGAAACCACAGAAGCAATCAAACTTTACAATCATTTTTTTTAAGCTTTTTTGGTAATAACTGGCCACCTATTCATAAGTAACAAAGAAACACTGAATTTCATCAATTTCATCTTATCAAAAGTTACATTTAGTATTTGTCTTTGTTGTTCAGTTTGATAATTCCTAAATCAACATTTTATCTGGTTTTGAAAGAAAAATCAAGATACAGAATAAATGCTTTTAAATTCAAGAAGGCAGATAACAAAACAGAAACAAACATATGCCACTTATTTTCCCATCCCTGTCTGGCCTGTAATGTATTTCATCATTACATGGTAGCTACCCCATGGGATGCAAAGAGCCAGAAAATGCTGCTTTGCCCACACTCTGCTTTTTTTTCAGGGGGGGTTTTAATTGTGTGTGGATAATTTTCACTTTGTTTTCATCAATGTGAGAAGACACTGGATGACAATGTGCCTATATACCAGGATTCTCCAAGTCCAAACTAGTGCCAAACAAGGAGACAAGCTGTTCTTCATAATTCACTATATTTCTCTTCATGATGTCCATGCAAGGGCCTAACAATCTTTCAAACGCTTGAATATCCATCACTGAAGAGAGAAGACAAAAGAAATTGTTTTAAAAAAACTTGATAAGCTCACTGTTTTGAGTTAACAAAATATTTTGCACGAGTCTGCTGAACAAATGAAAACTAGAGACGACATAAGATTCCACAAAAATATAGTGCCTTTCTCTTAAGCTCACTAGAGCTCCTTGAAGTGAATCATCAGATGAATTTGCTTTCTCAAGTGTCATGTTTACTTCAGAGTATGCAACATGTCACAGTAACCTAAATCATGGTCCTATATTACATTTAATGCATTTTCACCCATTCTCCACTGAATTTAACATGCAGATACAGAAAACAATTAAGAGGCCAGTGACATGCCAGAATATAGATTCATAGAGCCATGTTGCAAGGAAATTGCAGTATAAGAAAAAAAAGTCTTGCTGCCATTTGTATGATTTTGATTAGAAGACATCCAGAATAATATGTGCATTTGTGGTATTCATATTGTAAGAAGGATATATTTGCAGGCAGTTCAGCAAGGGTGCAATAGATTAATTCTTCAAATGAGGGTTGTCCAATGGCAAAAGACTGAGTGAATTGGGGATACACTTTGTGGAGCTAGGAGAATGGAATATGATCTCAGTGAAACATTCAAAGGCAAGGAAGGCCTTTGTCAGGGTCGATAATGGGAGGTTGATTTTCTTCTCTGGGAATGAAGAACATGAGGGCATAGACTCAGGGTACGGGTCAATTATTTAGGATTGAGAAGAAATTTCTTTCTTCATATGATTGCAAAACTTTGGAATTCATTACCCCAAAGGATTGTGAACGCTTCATCATGTATATTTGTTCTTGGGACAGACACATGATTTTTTTCTCAAAGTCAAGAGATACAGCAAATGGGGAAGCAAATTTAAGGCAGACAGTCAAACTGAATGGCAGAACAAGCTTGAGTAGCCATATTGTCTACTTCTGCCCATATTTCTAATGTTTACTCTATACAATAGATTACCTGAAGTGAAGTCTGTGGGTTGGGATAAGAGTCTACAACATTACTAGATTTGGATGCAAGTGTTTGAAATGATCCAATTATGACTCTTTAACAATTCTCATTCCACTGTTTATTTTATAAGTTTTGTTTTGAACAAGATAAAAAATACTTGCCTAAGCACTTGACTTCTCCGACAGCATACGCTGAAGCTGCTCTGGGTTTGTTGGTAACCAATGCTAGCTCTCCAAAATACTGCCCCTTGGTACACCTGGCAATCTCTACTTCAGTCTTATCCTGTTGACTCACCAATGTCTTGAGATTCAGTACATTAGGTAATAGAGAAATAAACACAATCAGTTGTCTTCAGATCAGTTGAATACTATACAAAAGGTTATCTGAAAAAAAAATGCACTCAAAAGTTCAGCCTTGGAGTGCATATACCCAAATTTTACTCCATATCATTTCCTATTTCTGCACCCACTCTGCTTCCTTCAATTAGGTCTGTGAAGTTGAAGTTTATATATTCAGAAACCTAAATCAAAATTCAATCTATTGTCAAATTTTAAGAGCATAATCGGAATTTCTGGAAACTATACAGAGGAACCACAATTTATCAGGCATTCGATTATATGTCGGATTATCCAGCAAGATTGCAAGATCCTGATGCTCGGCTAAACTGTTATCAGGCATTCGATTACCAGAAATTCAATTAACCGAACAACATACTCCTTGCCCGTGTCCTTCAGATAATCGAGACTCCTCTGTACATGGAAACTACAATTATTAAATAATTTGAAAAAAATGATTGCTTTTGCTTTGGGTAGTTGATTCAAGTTTGTCAATGCATTTTGATTGCTGTAATAAAGCAGGAAGTTACATTCATAATGAATGAGCAAGTATGGCTACAATGAACAGGAAAAAATGCAGAAACTTGTAATGCTTTTGCAGAAACATTCAAAAAGAAGTCAGGTCAACATTTCACATGTGGCCATACATCAACATTTTACACATAGTTCATCATAAAGATTTAACCTGCCTTCCTCCTTCAGATGCAGTACATCTACTTATGCCAACAGGCTGACATATTGTTGCTGTCAATTACAAAATCTCCTGAATAACAGTTTCCGAGAATCCAGAAGCAGAAGTACCACCTTTAATGGGCTAAGAATCTACATCCATCTCGACTAACACCTCCTGCATCTAAAATATCCTTTTTCTCTTCAAAGACCTTAAGGTATTGCTAGTTTCAAGATTGAATCAATCTCTACTACAACTCTATCTCCCAGTTGTTGAGTGACACAAGGGAGAAAATAGCAGGAACACTGGCAACAATTTTCCAGCCACAGAGGAAGTACCAGAGAACTGGATCTCAGCCAATGTGGTACCACAGGAGAGGTGCTAGAGGACTGGAACTCAGCCACTGTGGTACTACAGGAGAGGTGCCAGAGGACTGGAGCTCAGCCACTGTGGTACGACAGGAGAGGTGCCAGAGGATTGTAGGACAGTCAATGTTGTACCATTATACAAAAGGGTGGCTGGGATAAATCGGGAAACTTCAGGGAAGTCAGTCTAACTTCAGTGGTGAGTAAATTATTGGAAGAAACTTGAAGCCACAGAATTAATTTGCACTTGGAGAGCCAATGATTAATCAAGAACAGTCAGCCTGTTTTGTTAAGGGGAGGTCATGCCTAACCAAGTTGATTGAATTTTTCAAAGAGGAGACCAGGTTTATCGATAAGGGCAATGTATTTGATGTAGTTTACTTGGACTTCAGCAAAGCTTCTGATGAGGTGCTGCATGGGAGCCTGATAGCAAAAGAAAGAATGCATGGGATCCATGAAAAATTAACTAATTGGATGAACAATTGGCAAGCGGCAGTAAGTAGAATGTGATAATGGAGGGCGTTTTGTGACTGGAAACCTTGTATCCAGTGGGGTTCCACAGGGATTAATGTTAGTGCTCAGGTGTGTGGCCTATATAAATGATTTAAACTTGAATGGAGGAGGATTGATCATAGTTCATGGATGATGCGAACATTACTGATGTGGTACATAGTGGTGAAAATAGACTTAGATTACAGGAGGATATAGATGGGCTGGTCAGATGGGCTGATCAGTGGCAAATGAAATTCATTTGAAATAAGTGAGAGATTTTTCAGAATTTTCTCCAACAGCCCTAATAGAAGACTCACTGGTCTGTAATTCTCTTATTTATCTCGACCATCCTTCTTGAAAAGTGGAAGCCCATTCATTGTCTTCTAGTCCTCTGGCACCCCCCTGTGGTCAGAGAGGAATTAAAAATTTAAGATTTTCTCCTTCATCTCCAACAGCAGCTTGGGACAGAACTCCTCTGGACCTGGGGATTCATCCACTTTTAAGCTAGCCAAAACCACTAATAGTTCGTTACTCCCTATGTCAATCTGCTTTTTCCCCAAAGGACATTGTCCTTCTCCCAATGAAGACAGATGTGAAGCACTCCTTTAATACCCTGCCAATGATCTCTAGCTCCGTGCACAGATGGTCCCTCATGGACCCTACACTTTTCCTGGATTATTCTCTTGCTCTCCTGCTCACTCTGTACCCTACTCAGGCATTTGTTGATTAATTCCCTTTGTACCTACTAAAAAGGCTGTCTTTTTGCCTTGTTATCTAGTACTGAATATTTCCAGACATCTGGGGTTCTCTGGTTCGTTGCTCCTGAATCTCACCGTCAAGGAAACAGGTTAGATCTGAGATCTCCCTATTTCCTTTTTAAACAACCCCCACCCCCATTCTGCTGTCAATTTTCCCTGCATGCAGCTGTTCCCAGTGCACTTTATCCAGATCCTACCTTATTTTCATAAAATCTGCCTTCCCCAGATCTAAAATGCTTTCTTGCAGACCATCTTTTTCCTTTTCTGTAACAAACTTAAAAGCATATTGTGGTTTGGTCACTATCATTAAAATGCTTCCACACTGCCATCTCAAACATTTGTCCAGCTTTGTTCCTCAGAATTTGGGCCAAAACTGTGCCATTTCTTGTTGAACATTTTGTGCGCTACGAGCACATGTCTTATGTGCTTTCGGTGCTACGAGCTAGTGAGGGCATGAATAGAAGGACAGAGCAGATGAATGCATGGCTGAGGAGCTGGTGTATGGGAGAAGGGTTCATATTTTTGGATCATTGGAATCTCTTTTTTGGGCAGAAGTGACCTGTATAAAAAGGACAGATTGTACCTAAATTGGAAAGGGACTAATACATTGGCAGGGAGATTTGCTAGAGCTGCTTGAGAGGATTTAAACTAGTAAGGTGGAGGTGTGGGACCAAGGGAGATAGTGAGGAAAGTGATCAATCGGAGACTGGTGCAGTTGAGAACAGAAGTGAGTCAAACAGTCAAGGCAGACAGGGACAAGGTAGGACTAATAAATTAAACTGCATTTATTTCAATGCAAGGGGCCGAACAGGGAAGGCAGATGAACTCAGAGCATGGTTAGGAACAAGGGACTGGGATATCATAGCAATTACAGAAACATGGCTCAGGGATGGGCAGGACTGGCAGCTTAATGTTCCAGGATACAAATGCTACAGGAAGGGTAGAAAGGGAGGAGAGAGAGGAGGGGGAGTGGTGTTTTTGATAAGGGATAGCATTAACAGCTGTGCTGAGGGTGGATATTCCTAGAAATACATCCAGGGAAGTTATTTGGGTGGAACTGAGAAATAAGAAAGGGATGATCACCTTATTGGGATTGTAATATAGACCTCCTAATAGTCAGAGGGAAATTGAGAAACAAATTTGTAAGGAGATCTCAGCTATCTGTAAGAATAATAGGGTGATGATGGTAGGGGATTTTAACTTTCCAAACATCGACTGGGACTGCCATAGTGTTAAGGGTTTAGACGGAGAGGAATTTGTTAAGTGTGTACAAGACAATTTTCTGATTCAGTATGTTGATGTACCTACTAGAGAAGGTGCAAAACTTGACCTGAAATAAGGCAGGGCAGGTGACTGAGGTGTCAGTGGGGGAGCACTTTAGGGCCAGTGACCATAATTCTATTAGATTTAAAATAGTGATGGAAAAGGATAGACCAGATCTAAAAGTTGAAGTTCTAAATTGGAGAAAGGCCAATTTTGACGGCATTAGGCAAGAACTTTCAAAAGCTGATCGGGGACAGATGTTCACATGTAAAGGGACGGCTGGAAAATGGGAAACCTTCAGAACTGGGATAACGAGAATCCAGAGTAAGTACATTCCTGTCAGGGTGAAAGGAAAGGCTGGTAGATATAGGGAATGCTGGATAACTAAAGAAATTGAGGGTTTGGTTAAGAAAAAGAAAAAAGTATATGTAAGGTATAGACAGGATAGATCGAGTGAATCATAAGAAGAATATAAAGGCAGAAGGAATATACTTAAGAGGGAAGTCAGGAGGGCAAAAAAAGGGGACATGAGATAGCTTTGACAAATGGAATTAAGCAGAATCCAAAGGGTTTTTACAAATATATTAAGGACCAAAGGGTAACTAGGGAGAGAATAGGGCCTCTCAAAGATCAGCAAGGCAGCCTTTGTGTGGAGCCACAGAAAACGAGGGAGATACTAAACGAGTATTTTGCATCAGTATTTACTGTGGAAAAGGATATGGAAGATATAGACTGTAGGCAAATAGATGGTGACATCTTGAAAAATGTTCAGATTACAGAGGAGGAAGTGCTGGATGACTTGAAATGGGTAAAGGTGGATAAATCCCCAGGACATGATCAGGTGTACCTTAGAACTCCGTGGGAAGCTAGCAAAGTGATTGCTGGGCCTCTTGCTGAGATATTTGTATCATCGATAGTCACAGGTGAGGTGCCAGAAGACTGGAAATTGGCTAACGTGGTGTCACTGTTTAAGAAGGGAACTATAGACCAGTGAGCCTGTCATCGGTGGTGGGCAATCTGTTGGAGGGAATCCTGAGGGACAGGATGTACATGTATTTGGAAAGGCAAGGACTGATTCGGGATAGTCAATATGGCTTTGTGCGTGGGGAATCATGTCTCACAAACATGATTGATTTTTTTGAAGTAACAAAGAGGATTGATGAGGGCAGAGCAGTAGATGTGATCTATATGGACTTCAGTAAGGCGTTCGACAAGGATCCCCATGGGAGACTGGTTAGCAAGGTTAGATCTCATAGAATACAGGGAGAACTAGCCATTTGGATACAGAACTGGCTCAACGGGTAGAAGGGTGGTGGTGGAGGGTTGTTTTTCAGACTGGAGGCCTGTGACAAGTGGAGTGACTCAAGGATCAGTACTGTGTCCTCTACTTTTTGTCATTTACATAAATGATTTGGATGCGAGCATAAGAGGTACAGTTAGTAAGTTTGCAAATAACACCAAAATTGGAGGTGTAGTGGACAGCAAAGAGGGTTACCTCAGATTACAACAGGATCTCGACCAGATGGGCCAATGGGCTGAGGAGTAGCAGGTGGAGTTTAATTCAGATGTGAGGTGCTGCATTTTGACAAAGCAAATCTTAGCAGGGCTTATACACTTAAAGGTAAGGTCCTAGGGAGTGTTGCTGAACAAAGGGACATTGGAGTGCAGATAGATAGGATAGTGAAGGAGGCGTTTGGTATGCTTTCCTTTATTGGTCAGAGTATGGAATACAGGAGTTGGGAGGTCAAGTTGCAGGTGTACAGGACATTGGTTAGGCCACTGTTGGAATATTGCGTGCAATTCTGGTCTCCTTCCTATCGAAAAGATGCTGTGAAACTTGAAAGGGTTCAGAAAAGATTTACAAGGATGTTGCCAGGGTTGGAGGATTTGTGCTATAGGGCGAGGCTGAACAGGCTAGGGTTGTTTTCCCTGGAGAGTCGGAGGCTGAGGGATGACTTTATAAAAGGTTTACAAAATTATGAGGGGCATGGATAGGATAAATAGAAAAAGTCTTTTTCCTGGGTTCAGGGAGTCCAGAACTAGAGGGCGTAGGTTTCGGGTGTGAGGGGAAAGATATAAAAGAGACACAAGGGGCAACTTTTTTATGCAGAGGGTGATGAGTGTATGGAATGAGTTGCCAGAGGAAGTGGTGGAGGCTGGTACAATTGCAACATTTAAGAAGCATTTGAGTGGGTATATGAATAGGAAGGGTTTGGAGGGATGTGGGCTAGGTGCTGGCAGGTGGGACTAGATTGGGTTGAGATATCTGGTCGGCATGGACGGGTTGGACCAAAGGGTCTGTTTCTATGCTGTACCTCTATGACTATGTGTTGACACAAATGGCTCTCTTCAAAATGTCTCAAGAAATCTGCCTGCTCTAAACCCCTTAGACTATGACTATCGTAATTAATGTTGGGCAAGTTGAAATCCCCTAATATAGTTACCCTGTAATTTTAACATACCTCAGTGAATTGTCTACATATCTACTCCACTATTGCCAGCTGACTGTTTGGGGCCAAAATACACGCCCAGCTGTGTGACTGGCCTCTTTTTATTCATAAGCTCCACCCTCAAAGCCACATTTGAAGACCTTTCCAAGATATCGTCCTTCCTTACTGCAGTAACTGACTCCTTAATTAATAATGCAACACCACCCCTTCTTCTACACTTTCCCTTTTCACCTGGGAGAACTGGTGAAGTGTAATTAAGCTCAGAACACTGAGTTACCAGTCCTGCCCCTCATTCAATCACATCTGTGATGGTATAAATATTGCAATCCCACATGTCATTCATGACCATAACTTACCTGTCTTTTCTAAAGTAGTCCTAACATTAGAGTACAGGCTATCCAGCCTCATCTTGCACCCTTGAAACTCAACATGGCTGAATTCTTTTATCTTGGTTCCTTTACTACAGTATGCTGTAGAGGAGAAAGTGAGGACTGCAGATGCTGGAGATCAGAGCTGAAAATGTGTTGCTGGAAAAGGGCTCATGAAGAAGGGCTCATGCCCGAAAAGTCAATTCTCCTGTTCCTTGGATGCTGCCTGACCTGCTGCGCTTTTCCAGCGACACATTTTCAGCTACAGTATGCTGTACCCAGAGTATACTAACAGTGTGTCCCCTCCCCTGCTGAACTGGTTTAAACTTCTCCCAACAGCACTCGCAAGCCTGCAAGCAAGGATGTTGGTCCCACTCTTGGTCATGCTTGTACAAGTCCTACCTTCCCCAGAAACAGTCCCAGTGATTAGGAATTTAAAACCCTTCCAGCTCACCAACTCTTGAGTCACATTTTCATCTGCCTTATTCTCCTTTATCTGTATTCATTTGCACTTGACAAAGCAGTAATCCAAAGATTACAACCTTTGAGGTTCTGCTTTCTAGTTTACTAATTAAACATATAATTCCCTGAATTCTTGATGCAAGACATCATCCCTCATTTTATGTAATTTGTACCAATGTGTACATCAACCTCTGACTTATCATTCTCCCCTTCAGAATGCCTTGTAGCTGTTCAGTGACATCCCTGACTCTGGCCCCAGGGAGGAAACCCTGGAGCCATGCTGCAGAAATGCATGCAACTTCCTCTATGCTCAGTTTATTGCTTTTAACTTGGGCTAACAAGTCTGCAACTACCATTACCCTTCTTCACCTGATTGAACAGTTCATCTTTTAACTCCGCTCATTTCCTCAAAATAAAGGATGCCACTGTAAACCTGAATAGCATTAGCTATATTTTTGTTCCAGCCATATTCAAATCTGCTCCTCTCTTGCACATAGATTATAAACATCAGTCCTACTTCCTGCTCTAGCTCCAATCTGAACAACTTAATTAAAGCTACTTTTAATTTTCACCCCTCATGCCATTATGTGTTCAATTTCCAACAACTCTCTTTTGCTTTTTAATCTGTACTTCTGGAAATAAGTTTTTTATTTAAACCAATATTAGGGATAAACTCTCGACTTGTACAGCTCCTCAATTACACTTCTCATCACTCTCTGGCTATAAGGACTCTATTCCCTTCTCTAACTTTTCAGTCTGTTACACCAAAGTGATGGCTCCACCTTCCCCAGTGTTTCTAATAGGATGCTTCTTTTGACCAGATGAAGATTTCCAGATGAGGAAGACCATGAGTGTGAAACCATAACCATCCCTTGTCCCTCAAGATTGGTCCTCCATCCCAGAATCTGCTTGACCCATGAATCTTCCAAGTAATAATACTTCACAACTTCCAGTACCTTCAGTGTACTACCACATAGCTTCCTTGCTATAAGCATTCTGAAGGGGCCATTCTCTCCAAGATCCTGATTCACTCCTTTATCACCTCCGAACATTAATTTCCCTTCCTACACAACCAAAAGAGATGCTACATCTATTCTTTCCTCTCAAATCTTCCCATTGTCCTGGTCTCCAAATAGTCCTCCAAGGTGAATCAGCAATTCGTTTACAAATTTTGTATGTAACACGCACTGCTCACAATGTGCTCTTTTCTACACCTGGGAGTCTAAATCTAATAGAGTGATCAATTTGCTGAACATCTCCACTCAGTTCACAAACGTAACTAAGCTTCTGATTACTTTCCACTTTAGTTCTCAATCCTACTCTGGTCTCTATTTCTGGAAGTGTTTAATGAAGCTCAAGGTAAGCTTGGGGAGCAGAAACTCAGCTTTTGTTTAAGCACATTACAGCTTTCTGGACACAAGGTGGAGTTCAACAATTCTGGGTTGCATCCACTACTCCAGCTTTCTCAGTCAGCAGATTTTGGTCATGCTCTTGTTTTAAATTGCTTTATTGTTACCTATTTTTGGCATTCTCAGTTTGTTATTTAAACACTACTCACTATTAGTTCATTCTTAACTCCTTACTGACCCACCTATTTTGTCTCAACTGTACATTTGCATTCAAATAGTCTAATTTTTAATGTTTTCTCACGATGAAGGATCATTGACCTGAAATGTTAACTCTTTTCTCTTGCCTCTTACACTGCCCAACCCACTGGGTATTTCAAGCAACTACAGTATTTTGTAATTATTGTATACGACCATTTGATATCCATCTGTGCTCAAAGCATTTTACCTTGCTCTTGATCATGATCTTCACTTCACCCGATTCTACAATGAAGAAACAGTCTGCTTTGTCACCCTGTGTAAAAACAGAGATTTCTTTTAAATCACAACCTTACGGTGCATGTAGTAAAACTATTAGATTACAATTAGATTACTTACAGTGTGGAAACAGGCCCTTCGGCCCAACAAGTCCACACCGACCCGCCAAAGCATATACCACCCAGACCCTACATTTACCCCTTCACCTAACACTACGGGCAATTTAGCATGGCCAATTCACCTAACCTGCACATTTTTGGATTGTGGGAGGAAACCAGAGCACCCGGAGGAAACCCACGCAGACACGGGGAGAATGTGCAAACTCCACACAGAGAGTCGCCTGAGGCGGGAGTTGAACCCAGGTCTCTGGCGCTGTGAGGCAGCAGTGCTAACCACTGTGCCACCGTGCCGCCCACTAATCTAATCTAATCTAAAAAAAAGTAATCTAATCTAATCTAATCTAAAACTATGCGGTTACTCAAATACTTCAATGTGCATTCATTTGACTGCTGTAATAATTAACATGTGCAGAAGCACACATTTCACTTTCTTCAAATAACATTGCTAATTCTTTTATCCATATAAAATACATAGGGGAATTAAGTACTTGAATGTTTCAGATACCCCTCACCTCCCAGAACAAGAAGGCATGATGTAAAATGGAGATTGGCCACCGAGAAGGAAAAATCTGGAATTCACTCCCACAAGCAGACACTGCACTGAATTAAAAATTTCCAGGTTGATTTTGATAATTTTTGTTGGACAAGGGTATCACATACAAGAAAGTCAGGTAAACGGAATTGAGACTTGAGGAGCCGAATGATTTATTCCTGCTCCAATGTACTTGGGGATCAAACTTTGACACCATTTGGATTAGATTAGATTAGATTAGATTACATTACATTACAGTGTGGAAACAGGCCCTTCGGCCCAACAAGTCCACACCGACCCGCCGAAGCGAAACCCACCCATACCCCTACATTTACCCCTTACACAACACTACGGGCAATTTAGCATGGCCAATTCACCTGACCCTGCACATCTTTTGTGACTGTGGGAGGAAACCGGAGCACCCGGAGGAAACCCACGCAGACACGGGGAGAACGTGCAAACTCCACACAGTCAGTCGCCTGAGGCGGGAATTGAACCCGGGTCTCAGGCGCTGTGAGGCAGCAGTGCTAACCACTGTGCCACCGTGCAGCCCACCAGTTTAGTTTAAGGGCACAAAAACTTCCCATTTGTTGGTCATAAAGTCAATTTGGATAATCTCAATCATGAACCCTCATCGGTTAAACAATCAACGTGCATTGAGTAGCGATGATGGATATAAAGAATTTCACACTTTAGACATTATGAGTTGGATCATACTGATCAGTTCTGACTATAAGACAATAGGGACTAGGTTACAGAATCTAGGACACCATGTTTAAAATTTAGGAAGAACAATTACAGCTGGCTGTAACATCATTGATAATTTAAACACTCAAGAGAAAGTTGTAATAGAGAAGTTTTGGAGGCTAAAGAATTTCTCATCAGAATCCCACTTTTTTGGTATTTAGGATCTTTGGAACCTGGTGAGAATGTAAAGAAGACCATAAGACCATAAGACATAGGAGCGGAAGTAAGGCCATTTGGCCCATCGGGTCCACTCCGCCATTCAATCATGGCTGATGAGCATTTCAACTCCACTTACCCACATTCTCCCCGTAGAAGAAATAGTAACGTGAGCAGGCCATTTGAGTCTCAATGCAAGCATGACTAATTTTCAACATCAACTTGACCTTGACTATTCCATTTCCCTTCATTCCCTCCATATTCAAGAATCTACTGAGCTTGGACTTAAATCTGATCATTTACTTATTACATTTTGAAGTACTTGTGATTTCCAAATCTCAAGGGCTAAGCCAAGTGGTTCACTAATGTCTTTTGGGGAAGAGAACTTGCTACTTTAGTCTGGCCAATGTATAACTCCAGTTACATACTGATATGGTTGATTTTTCAGGTCCATTAACAGCAAACCACTCAGTTCTGTCACCAGCCTCTTACAAATAGAGAGTCTCAATGCAGGCATGACTAATTTTCAACATCAACTTGACCTCGACTATTCCATTTCCCTTCATTCCCTCCATATTCAAGAATCTACTGATCTTGGACTTAAATCTGATCATTTACATTACATTTTGAAGTACTTGTGATTTCCAAATCTCCAGGGCTAAGCCAAGTGGTTCACTAATGTCTTTTGGGGAAGAGAACTTGCTACTTTAGTCTGGCCAATGTATAACTCCAGTTACATACTGATATGGTTGATTTTTCAGGTCCATTAACAGCAAACCACTCAGTTCTGTCACCAGCCTCTTACAAATAGATAACAGTTCCCCCTACCAGACACACCCATATCCTTGGCAACAAATAATATACAAAATTGAAAAACTGTTTCAGTTTTGAGTTACTCATTCCATAATTATATTAGTCTTCAAGATTTAGTTTCAGAGTTTTGTCCCAATAGCTCTGCAGTTTGTAAGGCATTATGCAGCTAAAAAACATACATCGAAACCAGGAGCAGAGCATCACCAATCCAAGCCTAAACACAAATAGAAAGCAGGTCATAACACCAGTGCTTCACCGGAGGCTCACTGGTGCTGTTACCTAGTATGGTGAAGAAACATCTGAAAACAAACCATCTAGTTCAGTGGAAAAACTTACATCCAGAACCTCATCCTGAGCTACAAATCTTCTCCAAACTCGCTAATCTAAAAATTACCTACCCTGAGATTGTGTCCTAATTCTCAGCCGCAAATAGTGGAAGCCATTTTCTGTGCAAAGCTCTTCAGGTCTGTCAGAATTACAATCAGGTCTCTTGCTCAACCTTCTAAGCTCTAATGAATCAGTCTCTCCTCATAGGACAGCCCTGCCATTCCCCAGAATCAGTCTAGTGAATCTGTGCTGCACTCTCTCAAATGGTAAGTAAACCCTTTCTTAGGTAAAACTGCACACAATACTCCAGCTCTGGTCTCACCAAAGCCCGGTATAACTGCAGTAAGACATCTGAACAGATGAAGGCAACCTACCACTTGGACACTAATTTCTGATAAAACAAGGCTGCAGAAAGCTTTTGGGAGGCCAAGGACTCCAGCTGATTTGTTAAGCAAGATTTGCCTTTCATAAACCCATGCCATGTTTCTCCAATCCTGTTAATGCTTTCGAAAGAGCTGTTACACTGGTCTGTTATTCTCTCTCTCTCTTTTTTAAATAGTGGGATTACGTTTGTCATACTCCAATCTGTAGGCACTGTACCAGTCTCTGTAGAATTTTGAAGATAACTACCAATGCACCTAATATGTCCAGTCCCACTTCCTATTGTACGAGATGGGAAGATTCCAGGTCTGATGTGTCGTCCAGAGCTGATCTCAGCTAGGCTATATAATTCATTTTGGCAATCCTGAATAAAGGATCGGGGGTAAAAAAAGAGCTGGAGTTGCTACACCAAATTGCTATCAAATAATCAGCTACTAGAATTGTTCACACAGGGCCATGAGACGAGGACTCATTGTCGTGATGCCCCTTACATGTCAACAGCCTTCACTCACTCACATAAGAATGGCTGTTTGTACTGTCACAACATTGATCGTTGCATTCAATCGGCCAATTTGATACTTGTGCTTTCCATGGACTGAAACGAGTTTAAAAGAGGAATGAAAACATTGATTTAAAATGAGCACAGGCAGCACCTGATCCACCCAGGGTTGTCCAGTTTTCATGACAGCGACAAACAAAACCAGTTCAAGCTAAATATAACATTTTACTCAAGGCAGTTAAATCAAACCAGCAATCCTTGGAGTCATGGAAAGGTGCTTGAAAGACTAAGCAGAGGGTTCACTTTGCTGAACATCTCCACTCAATTCCGAATTGATCCACACGATTATGAGAACGTTCACATGTTCGAAATGGAACCTCATTTACAATTATCAATGCTTAAAACATTACTACGGCAGACAGAGAATACACACCAGATTTACTTCAAGCGGCTTTATTTGTAGAACAGAGGAGATAGGATTATACACTGCAGAACTTGGTATAGGCTGAAGGCAGTTCTTACTATCTAAAGTAAAGGAGACAGTGGCAACACTGACTGGAAAGAAACATCAGGAAATTGGAAACTTAGAGGATAACTGCAATATCTGCTTCTGCTGACAGTCCAAGAAATCAACTAACCAACTATGATTGCAGATTATAACCTTATACATTATCCCAAGGACTATTAACTATATATTCATTTGCATTTTCCTTGCACTGAGCATTATCTCCTTTTAATTTCGTATGCACTTGTATGCATTAAAAATAATTTCAAAATCTTTGTTGCGATTGACTAGGAATGTTGTAACGAGTGGAGCTGGGTTACCCTTTCTCATCTGATCATAATGGAATAAGAAAGTACAAGGTTTTTGCCTGTCTTACTGTTCTAGAAATCAACAACTTGTCAAAAAAGAGAAAACAGGCTGAGACTAAAACAACAAATCTGGAGTTTGGAAGTTACTTATTTAAGTTGTTTAAAAGAAATCTCAGACATGCTGCAACCTGAATGCGTAATTAAATAGAAAATGCTGGAAATACTCAGCAGGTCTAGAAGCATCTGTGTAGACAGAAACTGCATTTCGAGCTAAGGATTTTTATTCAGAACAAGAAAACTTTAAGCTCATGAGAGGTTGAAGTGTGGAAAAAAAAAGGAAACGGACCGTGATATGGTAGAAGTTAGAACAGAATACACAAGAAAAGGACTGGTTGTGTAAGGCCAATCAGCATGGCCCAGGGACAAGTAAAAAACCAAATGACATGACTGGAAGTGATGAGTGTGGAATGATGAATAGCTGTCATCTGAAAAGAAAACCTTTTTCTACTCTGATGGAAGTTTAGTGATCTAAAATAGCAACTCCTGTTTCTACCTTCACAGATGCTCCCAGATGTGCTAGCCATTTCCAACATTTTCTGTTTATATTTCAGACAGCCAACATTCACATATATTCACTCTATATATAATAAAACTAAAATTATAGGTAAAACAACAACTTACCTGTGCAATGATAAGTTCATTGTCCTGATATGTCCTCACTTCTATTACATCAACAATCTTCATTCTTTCTGAAATCTGAAACAAAATAATTATTACAAATAATGTCAGTAAAATTGAAGGTAAATAACAATTTTTTCTTAAACGGAAAACAAATGACTTGAGTATTATTGGAATGTAATCAGGGTAGATTAAAATACCATGTCCAATGTTACGAAGCAAAGGTCGAACCCAACTGTTAATTAAAATCAAATACCCAGGAAAGTTGCCTCAGCTCGTAATCTGTTAAAATGTGTGAGTGACAGAGAAATTCTAATTTCTACTATTTAAAGAAAAAATTCATTTTTCTCACTGTAATAGTGAACATGAAACAAAACTATGCACAAATTTAAGTTCCCCTTTTCTTAACTACTTACAATGAGACTCCAACTCTAAAAATGCTGTTCCAATACCATAGTTACTAAATATTATAGTAATTTAATCTCAAGACCACACAGTCTGTCTTCAATCTTCCATCTGATCTTCCTGGATCGTCTTCTCTCTTTTTTCTGCAAAAATGTTTTACATGAAGAAGGTACCTTTGATAGAGAGGTGCTTTCTAATTTCTTTCAGAGCAAGATGTTAGATGGGCAGATAGCTCTCTGGCTCTACAGCAATTGTCTGTTGTTTGATGGCACTTGCTCTTTCTCTAATTTTCAAAATTAGACACTTTAAATTCTTATCATTTGATTGGTTTCCAGGTGTCAAGACAATAAAACTCAAATTCCATTGGTTTCTGGTATCCTGGGCATAATTTAAATGGTTAGATTCAAATTCTTGTCAAAACCACCACCAAAACTCAGGTATCCATTTAGCAGCCAATTTTAGACACTTTAAATTCTTATCATTTGATTGGTTTCCAGGTGTCCTGGGCATAATTTAAATGGTTAGATTCAAATTCTTGTCAAAACCACCACCAAAACTCAGGTATCCATTTAGCATTGGTTTCCGGTATCCTGGGCATAATTTAAATGGTTAGATTCAAATTCTTGTCAAAACCACCACCAAAACTCAGGTATCCATTTAGCAGCCAATTGTTACATTTGGAACAGCCCGACCTTTAGCTGGCATCTGTGGCTGGACTTTAAATTCAGAAAAGCACTTTCTATTTTAAATTACCATACATGCTTCCAACTTCGTAGCAGAAGCATAGAAACAGAATAAGTTATTCAACTCGAGCCTGTTCTGTCATTCAATGGGATAATAACTGATCTGTGATCAAACTCCATATGTCTGCCTTTTACCATATCCCTCAACAATTCTTATCTAAAAGAGTATTTATTATCATTTGCAGAAAAAAACTTCCAAGAATCTAATGCTTTTCTTTTCATCATCTGAACCACTAGGAGCAGAACAAATCTCCGAACAGTCAAAGTTTGCATTCTAAAAATAGGCTGGGACTTTTTTCACTGGAGTTAGGAGATTAAGGAGTGACTTATAGAGGTTTATAAAATCATGAGGGGCATAGATAAGGTGCGTAGCAAGGGCCATTTCCCTTGGGTGGAGGAGTTCAAAACTAGGGGACATATTTTCAAGGCAAGAGGAGAATATTTTAAAAAGGACATAAGGGGCAACATTTTTACACAGTGGTTTGTGTGCCGAATAAAATGCCTGAGGAATTGGTAGATGTAGGTACAATTACAATATTTAAAAGACATTTGAATAAGTACTTAAATAGGAAAGGTTTGGAGGGATATGGACTAAACTCAGGCAAATGGGGCTCGCTTAATTTGGGAACATGGTCAGCACAGACTAGTTGGTCCAAAGGGTCTGTTTCCATTCTCCATGACTCTATTTAGTACATACACAAACAGATAGTAAACAAGGCAAAGAAAAAGCATTGGAGAAACTTAGCAAGTCTGGCAGCATTTCTGGAGAAAGAAGCAGAGTTAATGTTTTAAGTTTTTATGCTGTTGACAAAGGGGGATGAGGAGCAAATGGAACAGATGAGGGCACCCAAAGCATAAGACAAAAAGGAGTGCTAATGGCACTTTGATGCAAAATAGATATTACTAGTGTGTGTGAATAATAGAAAGTTTCTTAGAAATACTAAATGAGGCATTGAATAATACAGTTCTTGCAAAATTGGGGGAACTCAAGTGTCAGCCACACACACCTGAACAGATGCCATAGATTAACACTGTAGGTAACATAGGGCAGCTCAGTTTGCTCTGAACATAAAAGATAAATGCAATCTTTCATCAGATACATCTGATGGTCAAGTAGGCCACTTGCTAAGACACACTAATTTTCTGGACTGTCAGGCGAAGCATCACAAAACAGAGATTTGGAGAGCATAATGATCTTTTTCCCAAGCAAGGGAAATAAAAAACTAACCTCCCTGAACCACCCCCCCATACAGCCCATTTTGTTTCTGACAGGAGGAAAGGATGGTTCATTTCATGAGGAATTCTGATACTTTGCTGATAGATGACAGCCAAAGATTTTGAAAAAGTTTGGTAAAGTGAAAAGAAACAACTGTACCTCCAGGGATTTCAGCAGTGGTACTGATTCAATGAAAGTTTCGTATGTCCTCCTCTTTTTCGCATTGTTTTTCACAATTATTCGTCGAAATGTAACACGATCCTACAAAGGTGATAAGGACATGAATTGATGGAAATCAGAACAGCAAGAAAATACCACATTTTTAAGATAAAGGTACAAAGACCCCAGACATCTGTCATTTTTTTCCTTTGTAGGTGTGAAGAGTGCAGAAGCAGCAGCACAGTTGTGTATGAGAGGCCAATACCGCTTTTTCCAAAGAAAGATATTGCTAGTTTAAATTTCCAGGTTCTTTTTGGCATGAATAGCTGAGTCCAATTCAATCTGCCACTTGCATTAAGGTGGGAGCATCCCCATTATGTCCAAAGTGTAAGATAAACATGGGTACTCTCACTCATTGTTTATGGTCTTGCCACAGGCTCTGTACGTATTAGAGTTCTATGGCAGGGGTTATTGAGAAGGTATTGAGGCTGAGGTGAAGATGGATCCTATCTCGCTCCTCCTGGGCCTACCCAATATACCCTCTTTGGATGCTTACGGGAAAAAAACGTTTTAATATCCTCAGTTTTTGTGCTAGGAAAAATGCTTTAATGTGTTGGGTTTCTGAACCCACCATCCCCCACCCCAGGCCTGTCGGGTTGGTTAAGGCTTTTTCACAAATATGGTGCACCGGAAAACAGAAAATGTTTTTACAGGATATGGCAGCCCTTTGTGGACTGCTTAGATGCAGATTTATCTGCCATTTTAACTAGGGCTTTCGCGTAGACATGGCATTCTGATTTAGTGTATTTGATGTTCTTGTGCTGAGCTGTATTGTTTATTTATTCATTAACTACCTTTACTGATTTGTCTATTTTGCACATGGGTATTGTAGCATTTTGGCTGTATTGCTGTTGATGTTGTTTCTTTTCTTTTTGTTGTTATATGTATGTAGAATAACATTTGCTGGTGTTGCAATTAATTTTCTTAAGATAGTTTTGTGAAGAAAGAAAAGTTTAATAAAAATTTTGTATTAAAAAATCTGTCACTTGCATAGCTTTTGATGCTAGATGCTATGTTATTGCAATTTACCCCATCAACTCCGACACTTGACCCCACCCTGAACTACCCCATCCAACTGGTAGCAGTTTCCTCCTCCACCCACTTATCGCACACATTTATCTTTTCAAAATGCTTTCAAGATCCAGAATATGCTAGTTACTGTTATAAAAATGAAATGCAGTAAGGCCTCCAGCACTGATCCTGTGCTGTGCTAGAAGGCTGCCGGAATAGGCATGCACTGCATTCCTCAGGATGCCAAATTGAATGTTCAAGCCAGAAACACAGACCTCCAGGGCAGGATAATTTGAAAAGGATCCAAATGCGATGCCACTGCTTGGAATAGTCAGCTCACTGTCTGTGTACACTACAAAAAAATATTTTCTGCACTCATTTTCCTATTATTTTTGCAGCATTTATTCCCCATTAACTCTTTTCCCGTTCTGGAGAAAAATATTTAATTCAATTCTATTCACTGGCTTTCAAATTGCAGCAAGTATATTTAAAAAACCATAAATAATTTTAAAATAATTGTGCACAAAAGGAACAAATTACTTCAAACTTCATTTTATTCCCTTAGTCCAGACCAATCAATTTCTCACTCCTTTTCTTACACATTCTCACCTTCAAATTATACTTGTTGTCAATTTAACATTTACAACACACAGACTACCCAGCAACATGATGCAAATGTTCTCTCTGCACTTCTTTTCAACTTGTCACTTTAATAACATTCATAATGGAACTCCCTATGTAAATTTAAGTCCTGTTAAACACTTTTACTGGTGGAGACTCCACAGCATCACCAACTGCTACGAAACAAAAAGATAAAAAAATCCTCATAATGAGTTAAATAAACTTGAATGAATTGATAGCAAAAAAAAAGCAAACAATATGACTTTAAAATGGGCCTAAGTTAAACCTGTATAGCTTATTGAATGGCCTCAACTCACAAATACCATCTCACCTGAAGCTTACACTACATCTAGAATTTCCATATATAGCTCTATGGGATTTATCTGAAACACAACATTTGTTACATACAGTAACAGTACCATGATGCAGGAATGACTACACAACCAAATGAACATTACAGCTCGGGGAGAGAACAGGAGAGGAGCGGGGAAGGAGAGGGAGA
>NC_057727.1:8127566-8192629 GCF_004010195.1 Chiloscyllium plagiosum
ATGTGGGGGGAGGATAAGGGGGATGTGGAGGGAGGAGTGGGGTATGTGCGGGGCGAGTTGTCGGGCAGGAGTTGTCAGCAGGGGGGTAGTCGTTGGGGGCGGGGGGTGTAAGAGAAGTGGAGGAAGATTTAACTCCCTGTAGGAACAATGGTTGTAATTCTAACCCTTAGAGCGCTCGTCTACATTTAATAAATGTTGCCACAGGTAACGCAAGTGACAGACTCTTATTAAAAAAAAGAATATGGTAGCAGTGGCAAAGCTTAATAATAGAAGACAAATTCTCATGCTAAAATAACTTAAATGTTGTCTTTGTAAAGTTACCACAGTGATCAAGTTCAAATGGATCAGATGTCCAACCATGCTAAAAATCTACCTCTAGGATATAAAGAAACAAACATCTATAATTAGAATTGATCCAAATGCAAAAGTATTTTAAAACAAATTTTGCTGCCAGCATTGCTAATCATGAAAGCAACAATTTGCACTGGCGTAAAAAGCAACATGAAAAGGCATGTATAGTTCAAACAATATGACATGACTCTCTGGGTGTCTGTTCTTTTTATGCACCTTGTAACAACATATCAGGACAAGGCAGCCGAATGTCCAGCAGAGGGTGATGTTGGAATGAAACTTCAGTTTCCAAAGTTTCTAATTCAAACTCAAATCATTAGTCAAATACTGCACTGTATACAGGCATAAAAACAGAAAATTCTGGAAATACTCAGGAGATTCTGGCAGCATCTATGTAGAGAGTTATTTCATGGTGACAATCTATTGTCTGAATTCCTACCCCATCTTTGTTTCTCTCTCTGTTGGTGCTGTCAGATGAGTGTATTGCAAGCAGTTTTGCTCTCATTTCAGACATTTAGTACGTGCATTGTTTTGATTTGGTATTTCTGCTAAACATTTAGCAAACTAAATGTGAACCAAAAACTGATACCTGACTTGGCCTTCTTACTGTGCTGCAGGGTAAGAAATGTGCAAAGATTAATCTCATAAAAGGAGTTCAATCATTTAAGACAGATGAAGAAGAATTTCCTCTCTCAGATGATAGTCAATTTGTGAATTCTTTATGATAAAGGCTGTAGAGGCTGGATTGTTAAATGCAGTCAAAGCTGTCTGAAAGATTTTTGATCCGCAAGGAAATCAAGGGTTATTGAGATAAAGTAGGAAAGTAATGTTAAGGATCATTAGATCAGCAATGATCTCACGGAATCGTGGAGGAGACTGGACGTGCCAAGCGGCTTACTTCTGTTCCTATATCTTATGACCAAAATCCAGGAACTGCTCTTCTTAACAAAACTGTCATGTCCCTACACCAAATAAACTACAGCAGTTTAAGAAAGCCGCTGCCCCAGTACCCAGCAAACTTGCAACAGTGCCAGTCCAGCCATACAGATTCATCTTATCCCTAGTCTCCCTCCATCAGACTTGCATGTGTATTGCTGCAAGCATTTTAAGCTTGGCTGCAAATGGTTTCCCTTGAAATCACTCACCCGATAAGCAATAAAATCAAAGAACAAATTAGCAGTATCAGAGCAATTTTTTAAACGTGCCTTAAGTTTTTTTTTGACCTTGGACTCTGGACATTGTTTCGAGTATAAAATGTTTCACATTTTCTCCACTGACTATTTAAAAGTTAAAATGTACAGGAACAACGGAGCCATTGGAAGGGAAATCAAATTATTCACCAGAAACTGCCACGATCATTCCTCACTTCAATCTTGCCTGACAGCCCAACAAAAGCATTAAACTACACAGCTAATTCATCTCTGAAGCAAATTCTTGCAAGTGAGGCAATGCTTAAACATCTGACCTGGCAGTTAATTTCATTTCTAATGACTGAAAAGGCAAGAAACGGAAAATACACATACTGATAAAAGGTATCTATACTGAAGATCAGATGAGTTTTGGATGGACTGCCCTGCTGTGTACATCTAGCATTTTGTAAATTTTACTTCCACAATTCTCCATTTCATTTGCTGCCTTCCTTTTGACTTTACTGTCAACAGTCTTTAGGTTTCTCTATTTTTTGGACACCATGTTTCAAAACACATTCTAATGCCTTCTAGAATCTCTGGGCTAAGTCTCATCCCAACTCCATCCCATCCTAATTCAGTCCCTAATGATCCTACCAAATGCAACTTACCTTGAGCTAAGAGTAATACAGAAGGCAGATCTATCAAGAGACATATATACTTCACTTCAAACAGTGATCACCGACACAATATATTACTTACCAAACCCCAGAGGGCTCCTTCTGTGGTAGCCACAATAGTAGCAGCTCTTGGAGTGTTGTACATTAGTGCCAGCTCACCAAAGCTGCCATGATTGTCGTATTTACCAACGAGTAGAGGCTTCCCATCTTTATTTACATAAATATCATATGTACCTCTGCCAAGATAGATTTGAGAGAAAAGGTTTCAGAGTATTGGCAAACTCAGATATTGCACATTTCTTGCCTTAATTTAAGTTTAAATCAAGCTCCAACATTCAAAACTTATGAGAAGCCTGCTTATTATCAGTGCAACGTTTGCGAATGTCTTACATCAAATCTGTGGAGATATCTGCAGTTTTTCCAAGGGTTCATTAAAAGCACCTATTAAATTTTGGAAGAAACTCTTCCAATCACTCAGTTTTACGTCCAATGTGGACCAGAGACATACAGACCAGCAATGTCCCAAATTCAATATTCACTTGGCAGTGTTAGCAGCCAGATTCTCAGATTCTGGCTACACAATGTACATCCCAATGCAGCCTGATAGATTTAGTAAATTGGAAAAGGTATTCATCAATAGCTGTAGCATCACAATCAGCAAACAATAAATAAAGGAGGAAGAGGCATAGTCAGCAATTTAGTGGTGCAAAAATAATGCACAAGTGAAATTACTCAATTGCATACAGTGAGGATACAATCATGCATGAATATAAAATTAGTCTTAAAGCAGATTAAATGTTACATTTGGAATTCAGTAAAGTGGAGATATTACTCTTGACTAATTCAGTGAGCTTGTTCTAGACTTACAGCAGCACCAACTCATGGCCACTTGTAATATTTAGGTTGTTAAATTTTGAATGTGATCTCTGAACAGCTCTCCAGAAGAAAGGTTTTAATAATAATGTCACTTTTCCATATGAAATACCAGCTCTAAAGCAAAAATTTTGATTCAATGTGTACAACTCGTATTTATGTCTGACACAGTTTTTCCATTTATTTCATTAATTTTTTTTCTCCTCTTCTGGGCTAGTTTTATAGGCACTGCCTGACTTCAAGTACCTCACCCCAGATTATCACCCTTAATAGCTGGATTTTAATTAGGTTTTCAAATGACAGAGGGCATTCATCACTAAGCCTGATTTTTTTTCCCCTTCAGACATATGCACAGTGGCCTTTTTTGAAGCAATCACTGGATACAAGATTTCAGAGTGAGAATCCGGAGTGATTTCATTTTTCTCCCTTCCTTCAATATCCTAATTGATCACATGCAAGGAGCAAAATTAGCAATCTATTGTTCAACTAATACCAGAAGGAGCCTTTAACCACTCCTCCACAGAAATCTTCAACAATGCAATCAAAAACGGTTACAGACATCAGGTATTCATCAAAGGAGCCCTCATGCATTGTCACAAGTTGTTAACTTGACGGGGCTGACAGCACCACAGACAAACAATCTAACCAATTGTTAACTTCTTAGCTTGAAATGTAAAGCTCATAAATGTTGGCTTGCATGCACTCCTATTACATGACTGTCATATATTGAAATTTAAATGGTTGAAGTGTAGTTTTAAGATATAATGCTTAACAGTGACCATAAATGCAAGGCTAAATTGAAATATTTAAACTTTATTTCAGCATTTGTGCTCTGAGGAACAAACAATTAAAATACTAATGGACTATGATATATTTAACATGCATTGTAATAATCAGAAAAGAAAAGGGAGCAAATATGAGGGGGTGTGTTGAAAGAGGAAGGACAGTTAGAACAGAATGTTCAAACATTACTTATTCAATTCTTACTCTATTGAAATGCTATTATTCTTCCAATTCCTGAAGTAGGTTTTATCACAGCAATGCCAGAACATGAACTGAAACTTTCCCTAGTTAGTTAGCAGACGGGAATTTACAATAGCGATGTGTTAAACAAAAGAGGTTTGAGGCTCCATAATCTCAGTTTTTTGAAGTAGTAACAAAGAGGATTGCTGAGGGAAGAGCAGTGGACATGATCCGAATGGATTTCAGTAAGGTGCTCAACAAGGTTCCCCATGGGAGACTGGTGAGCAAGCTTGGATCTCATGGAATACAGGGAGAACTAGCCATTTGGATACAGAACTGGCTCAAAGGTAGAAGACAGAGGGTGGTGGTGGAGGGTTGTTTTTCAGACTGGAGGCCTGTGACCAGTGGAGTGCCACAAGGATCGGTGGCATATAAATGATTTAGATATGAATACAGGAGGTATAGTTTGGAAGTTTGCAGGGGATATCAAAATTGGAGGTGTACTGGACAGCGGTGGTGGTAACCTCAGATTACAACAGGATCTTGATCAGATGGGCCAATGAGCTGAGAAGTGGCAGATGGAGTTTAATTTAGATAAATGTGAGGTGCTGCATTTTGGGAAAGCAAATCTTAGCAGGACTTATACACTTAATGGTAAGGTCCTCGGGAGTGTTGCTGAACAAACAAACCTTGGGGTGCAGGCTCATAGCTCCTTGAAAGTATAGTCACAAGTAGATTGGATAGTGAAGGTGGCATTTGGTATGCTTTACTTTATTGGTCAGAGTATTGAGCACAGGAGTTGGGAGGTCATGTTGCAGGTGTACAGGACACTGGTTAGGCCACTGTTGGAATATTGCATGCAATTCTGGTCTCCTTCCTATCAGAAAGATGTTGTGAAACTTGAAAAGGGTTCAGAAAAGATTTACAAGGATGTTGCCAGGGTTGGAGGATTTGAGCTCTAAGGAGAGATTGAATAGGCTGGGGCTGTTTTCCCTGGAGCATCAAAGGCTGAGGGAATAAACTTATAGAGGTTTATAAAATCATGAGGGGCATGGATAGGATAGGTAGACAACGTTTTTTCCCTGCGGTGGGAGAGTCTAGAATAGAGGGCATGGGTTTAGGGTGAGAGGGGCAAAATATAAGAGACCTGAGGGGCAGGTCTCTTTTTCATGCAGAGGATGGTATGTGTATGGAGTGAGCTGTCAGAGGAAGTGGTGGAGGCTAGTATGATTGCAACATGGGTATATGTTGGGTATATGAATAGGAAAGGTTTGGAGGAATATGGGCTGGGAGCTGGCAGATGGGACTAGATTGGGTTGGAATATCTGGTCGACATGGACGAGTTGGACCGAAGGGTCTGTTTCCATGCTGTACATCTCTATGACTCTATTACAACCTACACAGGTAGTTTCCAATCCTTTGTTTAAATAAAAGGATTATTAAATCAGTGATAAGTCACAATAACAAGATGCTTAAGATGTGACAGTTCGAATGCAAAATTTTAGTAAGCTTAATGTAGAAAACAGGGTATAAAATGTAAAGTAGATATTGATAAAAGCCCACGTAAAACTGATAAAACAGAGAAGGATTCCAAACTGTAGTCTAAACAAGTCAGCAAGTCAATTAATCTTAAACTGTTCTATTCACTTTTTAACATTTTGGCTCAAATTGATATAGATATAGTATGTAACTTAAGAGTGAAACAGCCTAAATATCTGTGTTAGTGAGTGTACCTTTGCTATATGGAAATGTAATTTCAGTTGAAAAGGACATGGAGACAACAGTTTCTGATCACAAATATTATTTACCTTCGGTGCAGTGTTAAGAAATCAGGTATGATTTATCGGTTTTTAAACCAAAAATAATAAAGGAAGTCACAGCAAGCTTAAAAGGGGAAAAACATGGTAGTTCGTTCCCTAGGACACAGGGAAATAACGAGAAAAGAGATCAATCTGAGACTGGTACCGTTAGGAAAAGGAGAGAGTCAAAACAGTCAGGGCAGGCAGGAACAAAGCAGAGAACAAGGTACAACTGATAAATTAACTGCATTTATTTCAATGCAAGAGGCCTAATAAGGAAGGCAGATGAACTCTGGGCATGGCTAGGAACACGGGACTGGGATATCATAGTTACAGAAACGTGGCTCAGGGATGGACAGGTCTGGCAGCTTAATGTTCCAGGGTACAAATACTATAGGAAGAATCGGGGTTGGGGAAGGGATGGCAAGGGAGGAGGGGGAATGAATTTTTGGATAACAGATAGCAAAATGGCTGTACTTAGGGAAAATACTCCGAGGAATATATCCATTGAAGTTATTTGAGTGGAACTGAGAAATAAAAAAGGGATGGTCACTTTATAGAGATTTTATTAGAGAGCCTCCCCCACTCCCTGAATAGTCAGTGGGAAATTGAGAAACAAATTTGTGAGGAGATCTCAGCTTTCTGTAAGAATAATAGGGTGGTTATGGTAGGGGATTTTAACTTTCCAAACATAGACTGGGACTACCATAGTGTCAAGGGTTTAGCTCGAGAGGAATTTGTTAAGTGTGTACCAGAAAGTTTTCTGGTTCAGTATGTGGATATTCCTACGAGAGAAGGTGCAAAACTTTACCTACTCTTGGGAAATAAGGCAGGGCAGATGACTGAGATGTCTGTGGGGGAGTACTTCGGGGCCAGTGACCATAATTCTATTAGTTTCAAAACAGTGATGGAAAAAGATAGATCAGATCGAAAAGCTGAAGTTCAAAACTGGACGATGGCCAATTTTGATGGTATTAGGCAAAAATTTCAGAATTGGAAAATGGGAAGCCTTCAAACATGAAATGAGAGTCCAGAGACAGTAAATTCCTGTTAGGGTGAAAGGCAAGGCTGGTAGGTGTAGGAAATGCTGAACAACTAGAGAAATTGAGGTTTTGGTTCAGAAAAAAAAGGTGTAGACAGCAGAGACGAGTGAAGCCTTCGAGGAGTATGAAGGCAGTCAGAGTATACTTAAAGAGGTATATCAGGACAGCAAAAAGGGGACGAGATAGTTTTGGCAAATAGGGTTAAGGAGAATCCAAAGGGATCTTATAAATACATTAAGGACAAAAGGGTAACTCGGGAAAGAGGTGGGCCCCTCAAAGATCAGCAAGGCAGTCTGTGTGTGTAACCTCAAGAGATGGGAGAGATACTAAACGAGCATTTTGCATCAGTATCTACTGTGGAAGAGGACATGGAAGATATAGAATGTAGGGAAATGGATGGTGACATCTTGAAAAATGTCCATATTACAGAGGAGGAAGTGCTGGATGTCTTGAAACATATAAAAGTGAATAAATCCCCAGGACCTGATCAGGTATACCCTAGAATTCTGTGGGAAGCTTGAGAAGTGATTGCTGGGCCTTTTTGCCGAGATATTTGTATCATCGATCGTCACAGGTGAGGTGCCGGGAGACTGGAGGTTGGCTAACATGGTGCCACTATTTAAGAAAGGTGACAAGGACAAGCCAGGGAACTATAGACCAGTGAGCCTGACATTGGTCATGGGCAAGTTGTTGGAAGAAATCCTGGGGGACAGAATTTACATGCATTTGGAAATGCAAGGACTGATTAGGGATAGTCAATATGGCTTTGTGCATGGGAAATCATGTCTCACGAACTTAATTGAGTTTTTTGAAGAAGTAATAAAGAGATTGATGAAGGCAGAGCAGTGGACACAATCTATACAGACTTCAGTAAGGCGTTCTTCAAGGTTCCTCATGAGAGACTGGTAAGCAAGGTTAGATCTCATGGAATACAGAGAGAACTAGCCATTTGGATTAAGAACTGGCTTGAAGGTTGAAAGGGTGGTGGTGGAGGGTTGCTTTTCAGACTGGAGGCCTGTGACCAATGGTGTGCCACAGGACCGGTGCTGAATCCATTGTTTTTCGTCATTTATATAAATGATTTGGATGTGAACATAGGAGGAAAAGTTAGTAAGTTTGCAGATGACACCAAAATTTGAGGTGTAGTGGAAAGCAAAGAAGGTTTCCTCAGAATACAATGGGATTTTGATCAGATGAGCCAATGGGCTGAGGAATGGCAGGTGGAGTTAATTTAGATACATGTGAGGTCCTGCACTCTGGAAAGGCAAATCAGAGCAGAACTCAAATACATAATGGTAAGGTCCTGAGGAGTGTTGCTGAACAAAGAGACCTAGGTATGCAGGTTCATAGTTCCTTGAAAGTGGAGTCACAGGTAGATAGGATAATGAAGGAGTCATTTGGTATGCTTTCCTTCACTGGACACAGCTTTGAGTATAGGAGTTGGGAGGTCATGTTGCAGCCGTTCAGGACGTTGGTTCGGGACCTTTTGGAATAGTGTGTGCAATTCTGGTCTCCCTACTAACGGAAGAGTATCATGAAACTTCAGAAAAGATTTACAAGGATGTTGCCAGGGTTGGAGAATTTGAGCAATAGGGAGAGGCTGAATAGGCTGGGGCTGTTTTCCCTGGAGTGTTGGAGGCTGAGGGGTGACCTTATAGAGGTTTATAAAATCATGAGTGGCATAGATCGGGTAAATAGACAAGGTCTTTTCCCTGGGGAGGGGGGAGTCCAGAACTAGAGGGAATAGGTTTAGGGTGAGGGGAAAAATTTAAAAGGGACCTAAGGACCAATGTTTTCACGCAGAGGGTAGTGCGTCTTTGGAATGTGCTGCCAGAGGAAGTGGTGCAGGCTGGTACAATTACAACATTTAAAAGGCATCTGGAAGGGTATAGGAATAGGAAGGGTTTAGAGAGATATGGGCAAAGTACTGGCAAATGGGACTAGAATAGGATATGTGGTCAGCATGGATGAGTTGGACTGAAATGTCTGTTTCTGTGCTGTACATGTTTATGAGTCTACATGTCTTTGACAGGGTACAAGTAATGCGAGCATCAGAGTAAGTTTTCTAAAGCAGGCTGAATTGCTGTGCAATGAAAGCACACAGCAGCTTTTAAAGTAGGTTCCTTTAAGCCCAGTAATCTTTACAGTGCCAAATTTAGCTGCTTCATATGGTGAAACACATTTAACAATAATGAATATTCTCCAGACACAGCAGCAGAATGTTCGATTCATAACTTTACAATGACTGCAAATCATCCCGACATCATTTAAGGTCTGTATAAACCAGCAATGTTGAAAGTGTACTAATGCAGTAAAATGCAAAGAAAAGGAGGGAACCCATTTACCCACAACCAGAATCCAGCTTGACACACAGCAGATCTAATATGCAAGTCAATGATGGTAAATGACTGGCATCGACCCGACAATGTGAAAAATTACCCAGGTATGTCCTGTACATAAAAAGGACAAATCCAACTCAGCCAGTTACCATCCCAGCAGTCTACTCTTGATCATAGGTAAAGTGATGAAAGATGGCATCAACAGGGCTTTCAAACAGCTCTTGCTCAGCAATAACCTGCTTAGTGGTTCCGCCACCTCCTGACCTCATCATAATCTTGGTTCAAAAATGGACAAAAGAGAAGTTTTCCAGGGGTGAGGAGAGAGTGACAGCCCTTGGCATTGAGGCTGCATTCCACCAAGTGTGGCATCATAGAGCCCTAGCAAAACTGGAATCAATGGGTATTAGGGGCAAACTCTCCAATTAGAGTCATACCTGGCAAATATGAAAATAGTTGGGATACTTGGGAGGTTAATCATCTCAGCTCTGGGAAATCTCTGCACGAGTTTCTTAGGGTAGTGTCCGAGGCTGCTTCATCAATGACCTTCTCTCCATCATAAGGTCAGAAATGGGGATGTTCACTGATGATTGCACAATGTTCAATTCATCTGGACTCACCACATAAAATGCAGTGGCTACAAGAGCAGGTCAGAGATTAGGAATACTGTGGTGAGTAACTCATCTCCTGACTCCCGAAAGCCTGCAAGGCACAAGTCAGAAGTGTGATGGAATACTCCCCACTTACCTCGATCAGCACAGCTCCAAGAACACTCAATAAGCTTGACACCACCTAGGACAAAGCAATCCAATTTTGTGGCACTGCATCCACAAGCGTCCACTCGCTCCGCCACAGACACTACTGTAATTCACCAAAATCAGCACCTTCCAAACCCATGACCACTCCATCTAGAAAGACAAGGGCAGACAATACATGGGAATACCAGGACCTACAAGTTCCTCTCCGAGTCACTCCCATCCTGACTTGGAAATACAATTGCTGTTCCTCCACTGTTACTGGGTCAATATCTTGGAATTTCCTTCCTAATGGCATGACCAGTCAACCCACAGCAGGTGGACTGCAGCAGTTCAAGAATGCAGCTCAGTACTACCTTCTCAAGGGCAACTTCCGGCTCGCCAGCCAATGATGACATCAGCCTACAAAAATGAATAAATTAAAAATTATTGTTATTAATATTTGCCACCTTCAGGTAGGATGTATGATCCTTGATCAATAAGCAAGGTGCAAGGGAGTGGGACTAAGTGAACAGTTGTTTTTAAAAAGGCTCAAAATGTGATCTCCTTCTAGCTGCATGATTCTATTATCATGAATTTTGGAAGTACTCTGTCACAGTATAGAGACACTGCATCCAGAGATGACAAAAGATGTAGGGAAGGGATGCAACAAATGGAAAAGCAAAAATAGGGTTGAAGGTGTTGAGTCTGTGCAGCTGGAAATAAAATCTTATTAACAAACAGACATGAAGCTCAGCTCAGAATTATGCAGGACACTGTTGTTTCACACAATCCAACTTGAGTTAGTGAAGTGAAGAAATTGCTACTAGCTCCAAATTCCAGAATTAGACAATTGTTTACACTTACAAGGTGACCACAGACTGGGCTCTTAATATCACAAACATCTTAGGAACATAAAGACAGCGTTAAACAAGGAGTAGTTTTCCTCAAAACTGTTGGAAACTAAAATATACTACCTTTACTTAAATTGGAATTTCATTCTAACAGTGTTGTGTAATGGATAGTAATAAGAAAGGTGACTCTTCAAATCCAGTCCATGCAATTTTAATGAGGTGATAACTAATTGGTGAAAAGTGCTTCCTTTCACCCTATTTCATTCCCTGTAAAACCACTCATGAGGAATCTTACACAACAGAGAGCCAAGAATTGCAAACGTCATCAAAACACCAGAATGAATTCATCACTGCTCTTATTACTTCAAAACATCAAAAATAGATACCACTAGGACAAGAAACACTATGATATTGTCTGTGATGTCTGTTGTAGGAAAGTTCTTGGAGAAGATATTGAGGGACAAGATATATGCACATTTCAAAGAAAAGTGACAAGTAAGTGACAGGGAGCATGGCTTGTACAGGGAAGGTCATGTCTCACCAACCTGATTTAAATTTTTGAAGAGATGACAAAGATAACTGATGAGGAAAGGGCTGTGGATATAGTTTATATGAACTTAGTATGGCATTTGATAAAGTCCCACATGACAGATTGATATAAAAACTAAAATCACATAGGATTCAGGATGGGCTGGTTAGATGGATACAAAACTGGCTTGGTCATAGAAGACAGAAGGGAACAGTGGAACAATATTTTTCAGAATGGAGATTGGTAACGAGTGGTGTTCCATAGGGATCAGTCTTAGGTCCTCTGTTGTTTGCCATAAATGACCTAGAGGAAAATGTAGGTGGTCTGATTACTAAGTTTGCAGATAACATGAAGATTGGTTGAGCTGTTGACAGTACCAACAATTCTGAAAGGATACAACAGGATAAAGATAGATTGGTGACTTGGGCACAGAAATGGCAGATGAAGTTTAAATTCAGACAAATGCCAGGTGATGCATTTGGAGGATCAAATTTAGGGGTCAGTTATACTGTAAATGGCAGAACCCTTCGGAACATTACAGACAGATCTGGGCATGCAGGTCCACAGTTCCCTAAAAGTGGCAACACAGGTGGCCGAACTGATTAAGGCAGCATACGGCATGCTTGCCTTCATCAGCTGGGGCATGGAGTATAAGAGTTGGCAAACTATGTATAAAATCTTTGTCAGGACGCATTTTGGTCGCCACACTACAAGGAGGTCGAAGCTTTGGAGAGAGTGCAGAGAAGGTTCACCAGGATGTTGCCTGGTCTCGAGGGTATTGGCTATGAGGCAAAGGTTAAACAGACTAGGATTGTTTTCACTGGAAAGACAGCAGCTGACAGGAGAACTCCAAGGTCTATAAAATTATGACAGGCTTAGATAAGGTGGGTGGTCAGAGACTTTTTCCCAGAATTGGTTTCAATTACAAGGGGCACAGGCTCAAGGTGAAAGGGGGCAAATTTCAGGGAGATGTGCGAGTCAAGTTTTTCCACAGAGTGGTAGAAGCTTGGAACACATTGCCAGAAGAGGTGATGGAAGCAGGCACATTGGCGACAATTTAAGAAGTACCTGGATGATTACACGAATACAGCTGAAAAATGTGTTGCTGGAAAAGCGCAGCAGGTCAAGTAGCATCCAAGGAGCAGGAGAACCGACGTTTTGGGCATAAGCCGTTCTTCAGGAATTCCTGATTCCTGAAGAAAGGCTTATGCCCGAAACGTCTCCTGCTCCATGGATGCTGCCTGACCTGTTGCGCTTTTCCAGCAACACATTTTTCAGCTCTGATCTCCTGCATCTGCAGTCCTCACTTTCTCCTAGTTGATTACACAATTAACGAGGGAATAGAGAGATATTGATCGAATAAGGGCAGAAGGTTTGTTTTTATTTATGTAGTGCATGATGATCGGCACAGACTTGGAGGACGGAAGGGCCAGTTCCTGTGTTGTGCTTCTCTTGCTTTTTGTTCTTCTTTATATTCAAGACACTAACTTTCCTTTATGTAGTACATTTAACCTAGAAGGTTGCACGTGCACTTTGCAGACCACAAAAGACAGAAGAAATCAATGAATAAAGGAACATACTTTAAAACCTGATGAAGACATTCACAACATGGGTCAATAGGGTTGGATTTTGAGCCTCCAGGTCTGGAAACAGTGGTGGGTGGCAAAGGAGTGCCTCCAATATGCATCACAGTTCACCAACTTCATCCCAAATTGGAGCCATATTCATGAAGAGCAAGGAGCTAATTAAATGAATTAATTGTCCATTCACAGCCCTGTTTTTATCCCCCAAAGAATTCACTCATCGTATGTGGGCATCACTGGTTGGATCAACGCATCAACCTTTGTTGCCCTTGAGAAAGTGCTGGTGAACTGCATTCTTAAACTGCTACAATCTATATTGTGTAGCTGCACCCAGAATGCCATGAGGGAGGAAGTTGCAGCACTTTGAATGGTGATATATTTTCAAGTCTGGATGCTAAGTAGCTCGGAGGGGAACTTGCAGCGGAAAGTATCTGCTGGTCTTGACCTTCTGGATGGTACGGTCATGAGTTTGGAAGACGGTTTCTTCGAAGCCTTGGTGAATTTCTGCAGTGCATCTTCTAGCAAGTGAAGATGGTTGGGATAAGGACACTACCCTGAGGAAGTCCTTCAAAGATGTCGAAGAGCTGCGACGACTGACCTCCAACCAGCGCAATCATTTTCCATTGTGCCAGCTATGGCTCCAACCAGCTCCGCTCCCCCCCACCCCAACAATTCTCACTGGGGTCCCTTGATACTACACAAAGTCAAATGTGGCCTTGATGTCAAGTGCAGTCATTCTCACCCCACCCCTGGAATTCAGCTTTTTTTCCTTGTTTGGATCAAGGCTGTAATGAGGTCTGGTGACAAGTGTCCTAACAAAACTTAACTGAGCATCAGTGAGCAAGTTATTGCTAAGCAATTGCTGCTTGATGATACTCCAACAGGTACTTTCTATCATTGATGATAGAGTGTAGACTGATGGGTGGTTAGATTCATCCTGCCATTTGTGCACAAAAATAAGGACTTATGGGCAATTTTCCACATTGCTGAATAGCTTGTGTATTGTAGCTGTAATGGAATAGCTTGGCTAAGGACATGGTAAGTTTTGAAGCAGACGTCTTCATTACTATTGCAGGAATGTTGTCAGGGCATATAGTGCTTCTGACCATTTCTTGACATTGCTTAAAGTGAAAGAGCTCTCTTAAAAGGTATCTTTATTGATCAGTGACCTGTGAAACAGAAATCCCTAAGAAAATACAGGGGAAGGTATAAAGAGAAGATTTGACCGCTGGCTGGTTTTGAAATTTAAATTCTTCAGTAAATCTTAATTGAGGGTTTTATCGGACTACTATTATAGAAGGGAAAATAAAAGATTAGTTGGAGAAAGGAGCTGTAAATAGTTGTTAGTTAATTATTCTCGTTTATACTTTAAGAAAAAGTTGTTCATTTTTACTTTAAATGGTTCTTGGCCTCTCAAAATTTCATAGATTACTGCACAGGATAAATCTTTTCTGTGTTGCTGGTTTAAATTAAACAGGGGAGTTTACCCAGTGATGTAACACTGATACATGGTTTCTGCTGTTGAATTTATGACAGAGTAAACACATTTTGGCAATTTGGTTAGTTTTGATTTCAGAACAGAAGACTCATGGTCTCAGAACAGAAGACTCATGGTCTCAGAACAGAAAGTAGATAAGGGATGGCAAACTATTCACTGTATTCCAACTATGGGTCTGACTGGTGCCTTATATACTCCACTCCCTTTGAAATAAACACCGATATCCTATTTGTCTTCCTCCATTACCCACTGGACTTTGATGCTATCTTTTTGTAATTTGTATATTAGGAATCCCAAATACCTCTGACTGTAAAAAGTTAAAAATCACACAACACCAGGTTATAGTCCAACACGTTTAATTAGAAGCCTAGCTATCGGAACGCTGCTCCTTCATCAGGTAGTAGTCACCTCTGATTGTGGCATTCTGCAGTCTTTCATCATTTATATAACACTTAGATCTGCTATTTTTTCCCTGCCAAAGTGCATAAGCAGCATTATATTCCAAGTTTTTTTTGCCATTCACATATACTGTCCATGTTCATCTGCAGACATATCCTCACCACCCCACCTATTTTTGTAGTATCTGTAAATTTGGCAATATTCACTTTCTTCATCCAAGTTATTGACATATCGTGAATAGCTGTGTCCCCAACACAGTTCCTAATGGCACTCTACTAGTTACATGTTGCCATCCATGCCTCCCCAATCCTGACACTCTTAGTTAGCCAATTCTCCATCCATGGTATTACATTATCACCAATACCATGACTCTCATCTTATCCAGTCAACTAATATGCAGTACCTGACTGAACACTTGCTGAAATTCAAAATATATTACATCCACTGAATTCTAATAAATCCATCAGGCATGATTTCCCCTTCACAATGCCATACTCTCATATTATGCATTTCTAAATGCTCTGCTACTACATCCTTTATAACAGAATCTAACATCATCCCGTTACGCTAACTGGCCTGTATTTACCTTTTTTTATATTGTCTCTTTACCCTTTTAAATAAAGGTGTTATATTAGCATTTTTCCAGTCCTCTGTGATATTTCCAGATTCCTGGAAGATTACTACCACTGCATCCACTGTCTCTGTAGCTTCTTCCTTTAAAATCCTGGAATGCATCCCATCATTTCTAAGAGGCATGTTGGTTTTCAGCCCCCTTAGTTTCCTTAGTAGTTTTCTCTAGCGATAATTATTGTACTTATTTCCTCTCCTCCTTTACAAGTACTTGTATTTAGAAATTTTGGAATGCTGCAAGTGTCTTCTGCTGTTGCTGATGCAATTAATTTAAGTCCCCTGCTGTTTCCAGATTCTCCATTATTATTTCCCTTGCCTCATTCTCTAAGGGACCCATGTTCACTTTGATCTCTCCCTCACTGGGCATATCTTCGCAACATGCCATGAACTAGTTTCGTAAAACATCTGCCATTGTTTCTCAACGACCTTCCCCAGTCCACTGTAGTCAGCTCTGCAACACTCCCTCTAAGCCGCCCCATATGCGTGCACTGCCTCTGCAGGGTTTCACATGCAGTGATTGATCAGTGTGCTGATGCCAACTGGGAGAGAGACAGCACGAAAGAGAATGCACGAAAGAGCAAGAGAGAACACTGCAGCTCGGCCCTCATTGCTTTGTAATTACCTTCATTTAAGTTTAGCACATTTGTTTCTGACCCAAGTATCTCCCCTTCAAACTGTATGCTAAATTGTATCATATTATGGTTACTGCTTCTGAGGGGATCTTTTACACTTATATCATGTATTAAAACTTCATTATATGCATCACCAGATCCAGAATAGCCAGATCACTGGTTGGATCCACATCATATTGTTGCAAGGAAACTGTCACAAATACAGTCCTTGAATCATTCCTCATGGCTACCCCTGTCATTTTGACTATCCTAACCCATATGCAGATTAAAGTCAGCCATGAATCATGCACTGCCTTTGTTACATGCCCTCATTATCTCCTGATTTAATCATTGTGTCACTGCATTGCTACAGTTAGAGGGCCTATAGACGACTCATATCAATGTCTTCTTCCTCTTTTTTTTCCTTCTTACATCCACCCATATGGATTCTACATCTTGATTCCTTCCTTTGAACTCATTTACAGATTTTTTAAAAATGGTTGTATCCTCAGTCCCTTGCTGGGCACTGTTAGCCAAATAGCTGCCCTCTAATGCTGCCATATCTTCTTGCCTTGGAAGTCTACATTTCCCCTCTCCCAAACACACTCCCTCCTCCACCAATTAGTTTAATGCCCTCTCTACAGCCCAAGTTAATCAATTCACCTGGGCACTTGTGCCAGTATGGTTTAAGTTAACCCCATCCTACCAGAACAGCTCCCTTCTAGCCCATACTAGTGCCAGTGTCCCACAAACAAAAATACATTGCAAACACACCAATATTCTGGCCTCAGATTTAACTTGTTGACTTTATGACAGTTTGCCCATGGCTCAGTTAGTAATCTAGAGAATGCCACTTTGGGGATTCTATTTTTTAATTCACTAACCGTTCAGCAGAACCTCCTTCCTAATCCTACCAGTGTTGCTAGTACTAATATGGACAACAATAATAACAACCACCAGATCCCTCTCCTCCATACCCAAGATCTTCACCAGTCGAGGGGATGTTCTTAATCCTGGCACTGGGCAGGCAACACAGCCTTTGGGACACCGCTCATCATTGCTGAGAACAGCTTCTATCCCCCTAATGATACTGTCCTATTTAGTCCTCCCACTTTAATGGCTCCCTGCACAGTTTCCCGTGTCAGTTTGCTCATTCACACAGCAGCCCCCACTTTCATCTGCAGATCTTGCAAGAACTCTATAACTACTGAACAATTGCAGGGGCAGAGGCTTCCTAACTGCAACCTGCTGGGTCCTCACCTGCAGTCACACCCTCGTGTCACAATTAATCAATCACAGACCAAGGTTGAATGATCTCTTCTGAGCATTTTGGTGACTTCTCCCATTCTTGATGTGGTGCAATGTCTGCAGCTCAGAGTCCAGCTTCTTGACTTGGGTAAATGCTAGCCCAGCCAGTAATGTTCATGTCCTGTGAATGATCGTTTAAAAATCTAATGGAACACCTCCATTCAGTCCACAAGCAAGGCTCTGAGCTTCAAGTGGCCTGTAATTTTAATTCAACACTTGCTATCACATTGACATCACCAACCTGACTGTTTCAGTGAACCTCAAGACCAACTTGACAAATAGCATCTCATCACGGGCACATTACAGCCTTCCAGAATCAACATCAAGTTTAACAATATCAGACTGTAATCAGTGTTTTAGATTATTTCCCTTTGTTTTAACGTTCTACTTTGCTGTTCTTTTCACTTTCAAACAGTAGCACACTTGATCTTAGTCAAATCTTTTGCTTCTTTGTTATTTTTCTTGCCTTATCATTTCCCCTCACCATGCAAAAACTAACTCGTCTGTCAATCCCTCCTGCCTTCCAGACCTCACCCTTGTTCCTCTCCCACACAGAACTTGCTGAAAATCTATCATATCTCTAACCTTTCCCAGTTCTGACGAAAGAACATCAACCTTAAACATTCATGCAGTTTGTCTATTCACTAATGGAGCCTGACCTGCAGAGTATTTCCAGTATTTTCTGCGTCTATTTAAGATTTCAAGTATTAAATGCAGTATTCTGCCTTTCGCCTTCTTAAAACTAGTTTGAAATCACAACAGATATGCACTAGGTGTGACATAATACTTAAAAAGAGAGGGTTTTGCAGTCATAGCGTTTTAGAATCTGATTAGGACCTGGCTTCTACCTTTTTACAAAGGGGAAACCACTTCCATCTTAAATTACAAACATCACGACTAACTGGAAATCAATTAGCAAAACACGATATAAAATTACTGGTTCTTTTTCAGGATGGTACTCCAAAATATTTACTTATATTGTTAAATACAACAGGTTCCTTCATTACCTCTCTGTTGGTCCCACTTGACACTTCACCTCCCTAGTCAATATACTCTGAGGATGCATCCTGATGCATCATTAGCCCATCTGGCACCAGCATTACATTTTCAACACATAGTTAATAACATCTCTCAAACAGTTTTCCAAATCTAATGAACATTTCATTTTGAATATATTTCACTTGTAATATTCCATTAAGCATGACTAAATTGACACTTATTTTCATCTGCCAACATGATCAAACTTCAATGAAAATAATTCTGAATAAGAATTCTGGATATGTGCCTTCAGGAATATCACATTAGGATGTGGAAACCACAAATAAGGCATATAGCACGAACAAATATACCATAAACAAATCACCCAACCAAAAATATTGAGCATTTTCAATATTTTCTGTTTTAATGTTTCCAGTATCCTTATTTTTGAAACAAATATTGATTTCATTGCAATGACGGTTTCAATACATAAGGCTGAAGTACTAGTTAATCTGTTATCTCCGTTAAGAGGATCAGTCATTAATCTTCAGCTAGCAAGCAGAAATCTAGACAAGCAGAAAGTAGTTCCAAGCACAGCCAATATCTTCCAGTGATCTAAATTCTTCCTGGAACTGCTGCTATTCTAACCATAAAAGGAAAACTCACAATGAAAATGACAGTGCGAGACAAATGGCTGTATGACACCACTTATCTACATGGTGCCTGTTTTCAATTTAGAAACAAATGGACTTAACCATTAACTATTTGAAGCACATCAGCTTCATATAGGATAAACCCAAGCACGACGACATAAATTATCAAAACATTTGAATAACTTGAATGAGGTTTTAACCAAATAATGCAATATGATATCTACTTCAAACCACATTAAATACATTTTTAATGTTCTCAGAAGTAGTGTAATTAACTTCCTTTCAAAGTACAAAACAATTCAATAATTCTACATTGTAGGAATGGAAAGGGCTTCAAATAAAAAACTAGGGAAGTCTTTTTTGACTTGTATATGAATGAAAATATTTAACGTCCAATACTTCTTTAAAAATATAAATTTGGTTCTCTCAAATAGATTTCCTTATAAATTTTACTGGTTTAATATATATTATACCATGAATGCTGAGAAAAAAAGTGGCTTATGGAAAATTTTATGCTTGTGTGTGAAAGTGCAGTTTGTTTTATGATTCAGCTATCAATACCTACAAGAAATCTGTAAAAACCTGCAACGTATTTCACAATAAAAATCGTCAAATAATAGTTATTTGATCATTAACCAAATAACCTACATCCAGAGGATGCACAACAGAAATACTGCAAGCTGCAAAGCAAAAGATTCTAAAATTCATGATTAAGTGCACAATGTACACAATGTATATTGTAAAATCTAAAACTCAAGAGAACCTGAGCATGGCATCACTCCAACACTTATTATTTTGATGAAATCAGGAGGTCTAAATTTCATAGCTGTAATTTAAAACACCTGCATACTTTGCAAGGTTTATAGTTCAGTGCGTACTTCTCACCAGTCTCTAAACAGATCTACCCACAAAACAGAAAACAGTAGCAAGAGTAGGCCATTCAGCCCATTGCATCCACTCCACTATTTAATACAATCATGGCTGATCCTATACCTCAATGCCATTCTCGTAATCTCTGCACATACACCCTTAGCTTCTAGAAATTTGTTTCTTCATGAACATTTTCAGTGACTTGGCCTTCTGTGGTAGAGAATTCCATAGGTTCACTGCCCTCAGTGAAGACACTTTTGAGTTGCAACAAGCAAAATGGCCTACCCTGTACGCTAAAACTGCGACCTTCCAGCCAGAAACATCAATCCTCCATCCAGTCTGTCCCCGTCAGAATTCCATACTTTGTGAGATCCGCTCCCATTCTAAATTCCAGTGAATAAAGACCCAATTGATCCAAAATCTTCTCATACCATAAATCTGCCGCTCCAAGAGTCACCCCTGGAGAACTTTCACTGCTCTCATAAGATAAGACGACTAAAACTGCACATAATACTCTTCTGATGTGATCTCACCAAGGCCCTGTACTGCTACTATAAGTTGTCCTTGCTCCTGTACTCTAACTCTCTTGCAACGAAGGTCGATAAAGACTTGCCTTGCCAACTCCTTGCAAGCTATTTTCAAATTACATATTGCCCAATCTGCACTGACAGTGGCAGAATACATCAAGCCAATGGACACATGTTCTACAGGACCAAAGGTAAAATTTGTGAGAGATTTCACTTTTCGTAAATTTAGGGATACAAGCTTCACGGTAGCTTCAAAACCTCTAAACGTATAAGAATATCATAGAACAAGATTGTACAGAAGGATGCCATTCAGACCACTGCATCTGACCTGGCTCTAAAAGAGCTGTCCAATTCACTTTTCCCTTCACCCTCCCTCTACCCCTTGATTGAGAAGTCAAGCTCTGTAATTCACTGTGACATCACAAAACAAAGACTTGATAAAAGTATGCAACATTTCCCAATTTGTCTTTTAAATCCAGGTTGACAGAAAGCATGGAACAGAGTTGTGAACTTAAGATGAATTAATATTTTTTACAACCAAACGTAGCCTTCAGATCAACAAACTGTCTTCAGGTCAAGAAAGCTTGACAGAATAATTACCTGGATATCAGGGTACAAGAATGCAATATCAGAGTAAGAAATACCTCTGCACAACCTTCACAAAATTAAAGATGGGTAATAAATACAAAATAGAGTTTAGATTAGATTACATTACAGTGTGGAAACTGGCCCTTAGGCCCAACAAGTCCACACCGATCCGCCGAAGCGCAACCCACCCATAACCCCTACATTTACCCCTTACCTAATACTACGGGCAATTTAGCATGGCCAATTCACCTAACCGGCACATCTTTGGACTATGGGAGGAAACCGGAGCACCCGGAGGAAACCCACGCAGACACGGGGAGAACGTGCAAACTCCACACAGTCAGTCCCCTGAGGCGGGAATTGGACCCGGGTCTCTGGCGCTGTGAGGCAGCAGTGCTAACCACTGTGCCACCGTGCCGCCCACAAAAAGGAAAGCCAATTTGATCAGTGGAAAGAGCAACTGTAAAACTACATCAACTAGGTTGGAAGGAAGAAGTGAAGAAAGAAAAACAAGAAAACTAAATCAACTCATTTGTAGGATCTTGGGGTATGAGGGTTGTGCCAAGATTAGACTGAGTGACATCAAATGAGGGAGGGCATGGTAGACTATTTGGAAACCTGGATATATCACTAGTGTTGATAAAACAAATACATCTCACCTAAAAGCAGTTTGCACTGACCTAGAATTTGCTTTCAGTTTGTGAAGGGACCAACTATGGTCATTTCCTCTCACTATTGCACCTAACCTACACATCCCTGAACTATGGGCAATTAGCATGGCCAATTCACTTAACCTGAATTATAAAGACAGATTACTTAATTTTAATATACGCAATGACATAGATCAGGTTGTCATGTAACATTACCTCACAGCTCAATGTATTGGAATTTCTTAAGGAACAGGAGTGGAACTAGGACAACTGGCCCTTCTAGTTGGTCCATCATTCACGAAGATCAAGTCTGATCTTATATCGCAACTCGACTTTCAGTACTATCCCTCAGTTCCCTTTGTTTTCAACATTCAAATTTTGTCCCAAATATTCACAATAACTGATCGCTCAGAGCTCTCCTGCATATAGAATTCTAAAGATTCACAATACCTCTGGGAGAAAATAATTCTCATCTTCTCTGTCCTGAATTATCTCAGACTGTGATTCCCCAGTTTTGGACTCCGAGCCAGAGAAAACATCTTCCCATTTTCTGCCCTGTCCAGCTCTTAAACATTTTGTATGTTTTAATTAGATCACCTAATACCAAATTGCAGGAAATACAGGCCATGTCCATTCAATCTGTCCTCACATGCCAATCCTCTCAGTTTGGAAATTAGGCTTGGCAACATATAATCAAAGACAGCAGTACATAATTTTTTAAAAATTTAATAAACATCCACTCATGTTACTGTGATTTTGCAGTGCAATGTTAATCTTGCATTGAATGCTTCCTTAACACTTCAGAGTGCTCAAAGATAAGTACAATATTTATTCTTCAGACCCAAAGGAAATGATGTACGTGGAACAGCTTGGTGCTTTACAAAATAAAAGAGGTTTAATGATAACTGATTAAAAAGTAAAAGGTCAATGGCTGGACCTGAAAAATAAACACCAACTAAATTGAGCTGACCTGCAAAACAAATTATTTTTAAAAATGCAACAGAATTTCATTATCAAGTGTGTACAGCAGTTTGGAGTTATAACATCATGGTGAAGGCCACACACAACATCGCTAAATGGGCTAATTTTTAAAAGAAATTTTGTTTAAAAATCAGGTTTAAACAGGAACCCTGTAATATTATGAAGTTAAAACTCCTTACCGTTCAATTACATAGAAATTGTCTCCATCATCATCTTGGTCAATGACATGTTCTGAAGGTTCAACTTTCCTCTCGAACATTGCATCAAGGATTTGATATATTTGTTCCTGTTAATTATAATGGGATGTCATGAGTTAATATAATTTTTTAAACTTTCTATTTCATTCCTCCATGTGGAACAAAATCGCCATCAAGAAGTGAAAACAAATCCTCTCAAATGTAGTTTAGATACCATGACAAAAACAGTTTCAATAGGATGAAAAAGATCATGAATTTCCACTTGACACTCAACACTTCCAGTAACAAGAATCAGCTAACATTTTGCTACAATGTTCAATTATAAAACACCATTCAAACTTAAGGCATTCAATATGATCATTCAAAATTGAACCTGTGTCAATATAATGAATTACACTTTTTTAGATTAGATTAGATTACTGAAAGTGTGGAAACAGGCCCTTCGGCCCAACACGTCCTCACCGACCCTCCGAAGAGCAACCCACCCAGACCCATTACCCTACATTTACCCCTTCACCTAACACTACAAGCAATTTAGCATGACCAATTCACCTAACCTACTTGCCCCAAACTTTGCAAATAACAAATCAGCAGAGAGCACTATGCACATTGGGTCCATTTGGTAGCAAAAACAAGAAGGCAGATAACTATCTGAATGGCTCTGAAAGGAGAGATGGATCAGTACAAAACCTAGCTGTCCTAATACTCTAATCAGTCAGTTAAGGTAAGCATGCAGATGGAGTAGGCAGTGAAGACTACAAATGGTATGTTGGCCTTTATAGTGACAGGATTAAAGTGCAGAAGCAGGGATGCCTTGCGGAAATTAAACAGGACCTTAGTGAGACCACATTGGGAATATCTGGTCTCCTTATCAGAGTTTTTGCTATCGAAGGAATCAAAGACTAATCCCTGGTATGGCAAGAATGACATCGAATTCAGAGAATCCCCAAGTGTGGAAACAGGCCATTCAGCCCAACAAGTCCATACCAACCTGCCAAATGGCATCCCAACCCAGGCCCATTCCCACACATTATCCCAGTAACCATGCATTTCCTGTGGCTAATACACTGAACCTACACAGTCCTCAACACTTGGGGCAATTTAGCACTGCCAGTCCACCTAACTTACACATCTGTAGTCTGGAGGAGGAAACTGGGGCACCTGGCGGAAACCCACGCAAACAGAGTATGTGCAAACTTCACACACAGTTGCCAGCAGATGGAATTGAACGTGGGTCACTGGTGCTGTGAGGCAGCAGTGCTAACTACTGAGACACCGGCCGCCTCTCATATGGAGAGCTAGAATCAATTTAAGATTTACTCGCTGAAGTTCAGAAGAATAGGGATGGGAGGATCTCATAAAAGCCTATAAATTTCAAATAGGACTAGACAGGGTAGATGCAGGAATGATGTCCTGGGTCTCATTTACAAATTTGGGCAAACTATTTAGGTCAGTGATGAGGAGAAATTTCTTCACCCAGAGCATATACCATTCACTACCGCAGAAAGCAGTTGAGGTCAAACATTGTATGATTTCAAGAAAGAGTTGAACATAGGACTAAAAGGATTAAAGCATATGGGGAGAAAAGCAGAACTGACAACAGAGTTGGATGATCAGTAATGATGAATGGCAGAACAGGTGCAAAGGATCAAATGGGCTACTCCTGCTCCCATTTTTTATGTTGCTATGTTTCCAGTTAGAAAGTTCCCGGTCCTTTGACCTTCCTGCATCACTTATTTCCTCTCACACTTTGTTTTGTGACAGAAAAAATACAATTGGATTTAAAGGAATAACTGTAAGGCAGCCACAATACTGCTAAAAGCTACAGTGCAACATTGATGAAAACAACCATTCCTGAATTGCCAGTCAGAAGAATGATTAAGCAAGTTGACGAAGAGCCAAGGAATCTTTTTAAGGAAAGAAAATTATACTGTTTTCAATAATGTTTGAAGCAAGATGAAAATACCATATATTGAACTTTTTTTCAATAGCATTCTGGCATTTACAAAATATTGTTAGAACCATAGCAGGATCTTCACTCATGCTTTACTACATCATGGAGCCTGAGCAGGATGCAGGACCAGCAGTAGTGAGGTTAAACAAAACAGTGAGAGTCAAGACATCCCAGAAGCTGACAGACCATTGGTGGACCGGTGATGGATTCTGGAGCAGCAGCAGTGAGGTTAAAAGAAGCAGTGAATGCAAAGAGGTCCCAGAACAGACTGACCAGCAAGATTTTGAACAATAGTAGAGTAGATAAATGGTGGTATTTCTCTCTTCTCACAATCACATAGTGAAGTAAGTAAAAACCACCAAGTCCAAATTAAAAACTTTCCATTAATATTTTAGAACTTCAAAACAGCATTTCAATGCTAGATCAAGTTAAGGAGATTTGGTTATTGGTCTGACATAAACAAGAATAGGATTTTTCTATTCAATACTGAAGTAGAAGCAAGGGTAAAATAAAAGCAAGGGACCATACATACTTAGTCAAAATATGACTACGGAGCTCAGACTCAGACATCTTGCACTATGTGGGAAATCCCAGACACTCCTGGAGATCTGAACGACCATGCTCCGACTGCAGCAACTTAAGCCCCAGGTTCTGGAGCTTGAACAGCAGCAGAGGACACTGCAGTGCATTCATCAGGCCAATAAGTGGACAGCATGTGCAGACCAGATGGGCCAAATGGCTTGCTGTAAATTTCTGAGTCTATCATCTATAGCCTTGCTCAAAAATCAAGACTTCAATTGGAGACTGGTTTCCATACAGAACAACTGAAGGCAGCTTAATCAGCCATATGTGTGCATTATTTGCAAAGCAACTGGCAGAAGTTCCCAGCACTTTAGCAGTAGGACTCTGATTATGCGAAGAAGGAGTTCCAAGTATCTGTTTCTCGGGGGGGGGGAACAAAAAACAAAACTAGGGATTAAATTCCCAAAGCTTTAGTTCAGAAACGCTTCAGGTTTACATCAACAACTGATCCTTTTCTATTATGAAAAGAACATTAAAGAAGTTGAAGTCAACAATCACAATTAAGAAAAACGCCTCTAGTGTACATAACTAACAAAAAATATCTTCTATTGGCTCACCCACCAAGTACACCAGAAGGGGGAGAAAACTGCCTGATCAAAAGAGCAACTTGCTTACATGTGAATTTTGTGCATCACTGATGATGGCATTTTTATAACTGGCCTTAAAAAATGAATACAGATGTTAATTTTTCAATTGAGATTCATTTCACATTAAAAAATTGACAAACAATTTACATTCGCTGCATTTTAGCTTATCAAACTGAAGATGACAGGTTCTGTAGACAAATGTTTTGATCCTGTGATGGATGTCAAGTCACATCTGCACTGAAGATGAAATCTGCAGAACTTTGATGGTATTCAAACATAATTACTTAATCATCATGAATGTTAATACGCCACAGAACCAACTGGAAATTTGGCACAAATTGTACTTTTCAGCAGAAACCAACAGGGGAGAAAAATAATAGTGTAGCACCAGTTTAACTCCAACAAATAAAAATGCAATTGACGAGCAGATGCTTCTTTCAGTGCCTTCACACATGAAAGCACCAGTTGGTGGAGGAATAAAGGCAGATGCGGAAATTTTCTCAATGTTATTGAATAATCTATCTAACAAATTATAAATGGATGTTAATTTGTCATTTTTTTGTATATTAATTTAGTATCCAGGGAACTTAACTTGCATTGTTTTTGCAATGCACAGGCTGCTCTCTCTGCCAGGGAATAAATGAATCATAGGGAAATTTCGAAAAAGGGGATAGAAAAATCACAGTTAAACAGGAAAGTACAGAAGTATTTAGCATGAGCAAGATCACTTCAACAATTAAATTCAAAATACATCACTAATTAGTGATCTGACGCAAAGTTTAGCGTGGGACAAATGGATGTGAATTCATGGGACAATGGCACCAGTACCGGGGAAGAAGGAAGCTGTTCCGACGGGATGGTCTTCACTTGAGCCATTCTGGGACCAGAATCCTAGTGAATCGCATAATTAGGGCTGTCGACAGGGCTTTAAACTAAATGGTGGGGAATTCCAGTTATAGAGGAAATTAGAAAACCCAAATTAAAGGAGACAGTAAGAGTGCACAACTCAGGAGAGGTTATTAAAATCTCCAGCACAGCCACATCGAACAGCGTGCTTGGAAAGAGTTAGCAATAAATCTTAAGGTACACTGGACAAAAGAATGACAATGAGAAGATGGATGATTTATGCAGGACTGAAGGTGTTATAATCTGAATACACGATGTATAAGGAATAAGGTAAATGAACTGTGACGCAGATTAAAGTTGGCAGATATGATATGGTGGGTATCTGGAGATGTGGCTGCAAAGGGATCAAAATTTGGAACTGAATATTCATGAATATACATCCTATCAAAAAGATAGGCAGGTGGGCAGAGGGGGTAGAGTTGCCTTATTAGTAAGGAATGAAATTAAATCAATAGTAAGAATTGAAGTAGGGTCAGATGGGATAGAATCTATGTGGGTTGAATTGAGGAACCACAAAAGGTAAAAAAAAAGGTTGGAGTTATGTACAGGCCTCCAAACTGTAGTAAGGAGCTGGGGTGCAAGGGCAAGATACAGCAGGAGTTAGAAAAGATGTGTAGGAAAAGCAAACCTAAAGTGGTCACGGGGGATTTCAATATACAGGAGGACTGGGAAAATCAGGTTGGTTGTGATTAGATTAGATTACAGTGTGGAAACAGGCCCTTCAGCCCAACAAGTCCACACCGACCCGCCGAAGCGAAAAGTGGTCACGGGGGATTTCAATATACAGGAGGACTGGGAAAATCAGGTTGGTTGTGGATTGCAAGGACAGGAATTTGTGGAATGTCTACAAGATGACTTCTTGGAGCAGCTTGTGGCGAAGCCCACACGGGAACAGGCAATACTGGATTTATGTTGTACAATGAGGCTGACTTGATAAGGGAGCTTAAGGTGAAACAACCCTTCGGAGGCAGTGATCATAATATGTTTGAATTTACTCTACAATTCGAGTGGCAAAAGATAGAATCAGAGGTTACTGTATTACAGCTGACAAAGGCAACTACACAGAGGCATGAGAAAGGAACTGAGCAGAATTGATTGGGAGAGGAGCCTAGTAGGAAAGACAGCAGAACGCCAATGGCAAGAGTTTCTGGGAGTAATTCAGGAGACACAGCAGAGATTCATCCCGAGGAAAAATAAACATGGTATAGGGAAGAGGAGGCAATCATGGCTGACTAGGATAGCATCAAAGCAAAAGAGAAAGCATATAATGTGGCGAACGGCAGTGGGAAACCAGAAGATTGAGGAGCTCACAAAGACCAACAGAGGGCAACAAAAAAAAAGAAATAAGGAGGGAGAAGATTAAATACAAGGGTAAGCTAGTCAGTAATATAAAGGAAGACTGCAAGAGTTTCTTTAGATATATAAAGGACAAAAGAGGGCATGGGCTACTGGAAAATGATGCTGGAGAGATAATAGTGGGAAACAACGAAATGGCTGAGGAACTGAATAATTATTTCGCGTCAATCTTCACAGTGGAAGACATGGATAATATCCCAAAACTTTGAGAGAGTGAGGGGGCAGAGCTGAGTATGATGGCCACCACCAAGGAGAAGGTGCTAGAAAAGCTGAATGGCCTGAAGGTGGATAAATAACCTGGACCAGATGGACTATACACCAGAGTCAAGTGTGGTGCTGGAAAAGCACAGCTGGTCAGCTAGCAAGAAAGGAACAGCAGAATCGACATTTCAGGCAGAAGCCATTCATTGGAATATTCAGGAATTCCTGATGAAGGACTTATGCCCGAAATGTTGATTCTTCAGCTCCTCAGATGCTGCCTGACCTGCTGTGCTTTTCCAATGTCACAATTTTCGACTTTGATCTCCAGCATCTGCAGACCTCACTTTCTCCTGCACCCCAGAGTTCGAAGGAAGATAGCTGAAGAGATAGTGGAGGCAATCTTTCAGGAATTGCTAGAATTAGGGAGGGTCCCAGAGGACTGGTAAATTGCTAACGTGACACCCCGTTTAAAAAGAATAAGGCAAAAGATGTAAAAATTACAGACCAATTAGTCTAACCTTGGACACGGGTAAGCTGTTGGAATCCATTGTGAAGGATGAGATTTCTGAATAAATGGTAGTGTACAGTAAAATAAGGCAAAGACAACATTGTTTCATCAAAGGGAAGTCATGCCAGACAAATCTGAGAATTCTTTAAGGAAGTAATGAGCTGGTTAAGTCAAGGAGAGCCAACACATGTTATCCATCTGGACTTCAAGAAGCCCTTTGACAAAGTGCCACACAGGAGGCTACTGAGTAAGGGCTCATGGTATTAGAGGCATGGATAGAAGCCTGGCAGAAAGCAGAGAATGGGCATAAAAGGGTCCTTTTCAGGGTCACAGTTGGTGATAATGGCGTTGAGTGTTGGGACCACAGCTTTTCACTTTATACATTAAGGATCTAGATGAAGGAACTGGGGGCACTCTGGCTAAGTTTGCAGATGATATACAAATAGATAGAGGGTAAGGTAGCATTGAGGAGTGAGGGAGGAGAAAGATCTGCACAGGTTAGGAGAGTGGGCAAACAAGTGGCAGATGGAATACAATGTGGGAAAGTGTGAGGTCATGCACCTTGGTCGGAAGAACAGAGGCATGGACTATTTTCTAAATGGGGAGAAAATTCAGAAGTTTGAAATACAAAAAGACTTGGGAGTCCTAGTCCAGGATTCACTCAAACTTGCAGGATGAGTCAGTAGTTAGGAAGGCATAGGGATTTATGGCATTGTTTTTGAGAGGACCTGAATATAAAAGCAGGGGTGTATTTCTGAGGCTCTAGAAGACTCTGATCAGAACACATTTGGAGTATTGTGCAGAGTTTTGGGCCACATATCTCAAGAAGGGTGTTCTAGTCCTGGAGTCAGTTCAGAGGCGGTTCATGAGAATGGCCCCAGGAGTGAAAAGCTTAACATATGAGGAATGTTTGAGGTCTCTGGGTCTATACTCAATGGAGTACAAAAGGACAAGGGAGAATCTAATTGAAACTTGCAGAATACTGAATGGCCTGGATACAGTGGATGTTATGAAGATGTTTCCATTAGTAGGAGAGACTAAGACCAGAGGGAACAGCCTGTGAGTAAATGGAAGATGTTTTAGAACAGAGATAAAAAGAAACTTCTTCAGCCAGAGAGTGGTGAATCTATGAAATTCATTGCCACTGACGGCTGTGGAGGCCAAGCCATTGAGTATATTTGAGGAGGAGATAGATAGGTTTTTGATTACCAAGGGGATCAAGGCTTATGGGGAAAAAGTGGGAGAATGTGGTTGAGAAACTTATCAGCCACGACTGAATGGTGGAGCAGACTCAATGGACTGAGTGGCCTAATTGCTGCTCCTATGTCTTATGGTCTCTAAAGAGATACATAGCAGAACTCATGAAAATTACTTCATACCTGACTACATCAGTTAAAATAGGTTACATTTGCGAAATATTCTGCTAACACAACAGTGTAGGGTTCAAACTAACTGTCGTACTTGAATACATAATTTAAGGTGGCTCCTAAAAGCAGTGTCACAGGAGCAGTGTTACTGAAGAGAGACGAGAATCATTGTAGGTTTAGTGTATTGTTGACAGTACAGACTCAATGGACTGAAGGACCTTGCTGTACTAGATGATTCTTTGATTGCTGTAACCAGATATTCTGCTGTCTGCCATAGGGAAGAGCATTACAAGGATATTCTTTGCCCAAATCTTACTTGGTTTTCACCTTCAAGATGTATTACACAGAATCTTGACTGTATGGCATACTCAAAAGAAGTGTAAGGAACAACATCAATGGCTGTAGCCATTGACAACTCATGAAAGTTATCCTCTGTCAACCCAGAATGCTTGTGGAGTATCATCCTCAAATCTGTCTAACTTCAGACAACTTGTAACCATTTTCCTCCTCTTATATGATGACATACAAGCCATGATTCTTACCAATGGAACTACTATAAAGCCCATCTCAGGGAAGACTGGGATCAAATTAATGCAATGTCACTGCACCAACCTTCCCAAAATTATTCACTTCATGGAACTGCAGAATGTTTTATACATCTTTTCAATATTTTCTAAAAGCAACATTTCTAAAACTGACCTATAGGAGTCAGCATTGTTTCCATTTCAGAAGTGTAAGAAACGGTCAAAAAGGTCAAATATGACCTTCATATTTGTACTGATAAACTGCTTGTTGATCCATGTAAATGATATCAGCAAGGTACCTGTCAAGTACCTTCTCAAAATAATTTACATCATGGACATTATCTACTATATATCCTTTCATAAGTCTAATCTGTGTTTCTTGAAAAAATCCATTAAATGACAGATATGTGTTGCTTTTTATAAATATCCACGGACTATCCTTAAATAAATGAAGTTTTGAGGAACATCTTATTATGATGTACAGAAAATCAAGGTGAAATATCTAATTATCTGGTATATTCCTTTGGCTCTTCTTGAATGAAGATTACCCACGACAACTTCCAGACCTTCTGACATCATTTCTAAATGCAGTGATAATTACGTTAGGCAGACTCTGCCAATTCCCTCCGCATTATCTGGTACATGCCATCATAGAATCCCTACATTTTGGAAGCAGCCCATACTGTCCTTCCAAACAGCATCCCACACAAACCCATCCTTCTACCGTTTCCCTGTAAACCTGCATTCCCCATGGCTAATCCACCTAGCCAGCATATCCCGAGAGACTAGGGGCAATTTAGCATGGCCAATCCAGCTAACCAGATCACCTGGAAGAAACCCACATGGACACATGGAGAATATGCAAATTGAATCATGAGTCAGTACCTTGCCCACTTTGAGCTCTATTAACTTGTTCAATTTGTACAAAATTTCCTTATCCAGGTAACCCATCCTTATGTAGAAATAGTGGTCATAGTTTAAATGCGGGGGTGGGGGTAAGAGGAGAGATGAAGGCATTTAAAAAGAGGAAACATTATGCAAGGACAATTAAAGTTATTTTGACCATTTGACATTTTCATACTTTCACTACTTAATTCCTTTTCTCATACTTGCAAATCCAAAATAAATTTTATGAACAATAGCAGCTTTCTTGCTTAACTGTAACTAGTTTCCAGAATTGCACCATCCCTATCACATGCCCACTTGTTTGTATTGTAACAGTAGCTTTGATGCCATACATTTTTATTTTCCTATTCTTGGCTTCCAGCATATTTGGTAATCATCTTTCTATATGTCTCATCCCTCTAGAATACTTGCTCTATCTTACCATATGTCTTTCCCTCCATTTGTAGATACCCTCACAAAACATGCAAGCTAGTGTTGTGTAAGTAACATTCAAGTGTTCTGTTATGTTTGGTTTTGGAAAAAGTAGTATCACTCAGCTCGATATAAAACTGCAAACATTTGGAGCTCTGTGTTCAACGTTCAGAACATGGGATTTTTACACGTCAATATTTAATTTGTGGTGAGTTTTGCTCTTTTCTATACTACAATCAAAGTTTTCAAAGGGTTACTAACATCAAAATTAAGAACGAACTGTTTCAGACAAGAATGCAAACCACAAATGCTCAGTTGAAGGACAAATCAAAAGTTCGAAACATATTACAAGCACTATTTATTCAAAGCCAGAGACTAATGAACAATGGTTGCTATTGACTACGAACTGTTTCATATCAGCATCAATATTCTTATCGCACTAAATCAACTTCCAGCGTCAAGAAAACACCTCTTATATAATACTGAAATGGAATGTTAAAATCTTTCCATTAATGTGTCACTAGCATGCCAGACCATTCCAGTGACAGACGAATATCTGCATTCCTTCAACTGAAACAAGCAATGGAGGCCTCAGTCCTTACAGTCTTGGTATACCCTGGCAAACACAAAAGGCTGTTATAGAGCCTACATCTTAATTCTGTGTTTTTAAAATCTTTCCCGAACAAACCTTAATCGGCAGCAGTCCTCAAACTAATCACCAGAATCAATGCAAGCAGCCAAACTGACACCATTTATTTTCATGTCCTCAGCTTGGTTTTCCTCCGAACAGTTCCATCAGGAAGTCAGATAGAAGCTCATTAGTAAAAGAAAACATGCTGCTTATGAATGCAAGAGAGTCAATTCACTCCATCATTCAAAGTAGACAATTAAAAATTCCAGCACCATTTCCCCATTAATTCAGCTTGTTCATTCTCTCCTATGACATACGTCAGTGCTTCTGAATGTTTTTTTGAAAGGTTCTTTCAAATTAAGTAGCAATGAGGACTTATTGCACTCAAATTATAATACAGTATAATATTTATTGCAACAATATTGCATATAAAGTGTTTAAATGATGCCTTCAAAAATGCCTTTTACTTTGATACAGTACAGATTTATTCCATATTAGAACTATTCTAAAACCAACCATACCCTTAGCCAAGCAGCTGTTACAACTACAACACCAGCATCTACCTGACAATGTAGAAAATCCAACCTGACCAATGACACCACATCAGTCTACTCTATCAGCAAACTGATGCAAGACATTGTCAACAGTGTTATTCAGTGGCACTTGTTCAGCAATAATCTGCTCACTGACAGTTTGGGTTTTGTCAGGGCCCTCAGCGATAGACTTCATTACAGCCTTCATTCAAACATGGACAAAAGAAAAGAACTGAATTGCAGACATGAGGTGACAGTGACTGTGCTTGACATACAAGCAGCATTTAACAGAGATGGCATCAAGGAGAATGAGCAATACTGGAGTTAATGGTAATCTAGGGAAAACTCTGCACTGGTTGGAAACCATATGCAGCACAAAAGAAAATTTGTTGGGAGATAAATCATCACAGCTTCAGAACATTAGTGAAGGAGTTTCTCAAGGTAATGTCGGTGGCCCAGCCATCGATGACCTTCCCTTAATTGCAAGGTCAGAAGTGGAGACAGTTGCTGATGACTGCCCAATATTCAACACCATTCACAACTCCTCAGATATTGAAGCAGTGAGTGTCTATTTGCAGCAAAATCTGGACAACTTCTAGGTTTGTTAAACGTGGCAAGTAACATTCATGCATCACAAGTAGCAGGCAATTATCACTTCTGACATCATCTTCCCCTGATATTCAATGCGATTATAACTGCTGAATGCCCTAACAACATTCTGAGATTACCAATGAGCAAAACAAAATACTGAACTAACCCAACCATATAAACACCACGTCAACGAGAGCGGGTCAGATACTAGGAATTCAAAGGCAATTAACTTGGGTCCCAACTCTCAATCTCTTAACGCAAGTCTGGAGTGCAAGGCAGGACTCTCCACTTCCCCATATGGATACAGCTCCAACAACATTCAAACATTTTGATTCCATCCGAGACCTCTCAGCATACTTCAGTAGTAACCCATCTACCATTTTCAACCATCACTTCCTTTGCCACTGACAAACAAAGATAGCAGCGTGCACCATCTTCATGACGTACTGCAACTCAACCTGGCACCTTCCTAACCTGCAATCTCAACCATTTAGATGGGCAAGGGAGCAGATACGTAGGAACATCACTACCTGCAAGTTCCCCTCCAAGGCACATACCATCCTGGCTTTGAAACACATAATTGCTCCTTCACTACTTTTGGATGAAAATTCTGAAACATTCTTTCCATAGAGAACTGTAGATATACTTAGACCTCAAGTACTGCAGAGGCTCATCACCATCTTTGCAAGGGAAAATAGGGATGAGCATGAACTTAAGGATTTGCTAATGTTGCTCAGATCCCACAATTGAATTTTGAAAAACAAACCCACAAATATGGTCAAATTATTACTTCTAATAGCTTTAAATATAGGATTTCTAGTTTTTCCTCCACAAAGATTTCAACAGAATCAACATTTCTTACTCTATAAAACAAAGCTATGCAGAGTACAGCCTTCACACTGTTTGAACCATCAAGTTAAAATTAACACAAGCAAGGACATTCAGTGAGGAGAGGAGGAGGTGTTCATTCTTTTTTGAACATTTTTTTTGTCATCCTCCAGGTGACAGAAAGCTTATAGAGCTGTATAAAGAGGCATAAGGAGGCTCAAAAAGGTGAGAAGGACTTGACTCTGGAATTCCAGAACTGCATTTGGGGGGAAAAAAAAATGACATTACAGGGAAAAACAAGTGATTCATTCCCGGTATGGTGGTCACTTAGAGTCATAAAGTCATAGAGATGAACATCACAGAAACAGGCCCTTTGCTCCAACTCGTCCAGACTGACCAGATATCCCAGCCTAATCCAGTCTCATTTGCCAGCTCTTGGCCATATCCCTCTAAACCCTTCCTATTCAAATACCCATACAGATGCTTCTTAAATGCTGTAATTGTAACAACCTCCATCACTTCCTCTGGCAGCTCATTCCATATATGCCCCTTAGGTCCCATTAAATCCTTCTCCTCTTACCCTAAACCCTTGCCCTCTAGTTCTGGACTCCCCCAACCCAGGGAAAGACCTTGTCCATTTATCCTATCCATGACCCTCATGATTTTATAAATATCTAGAAGGTCACTTCTCAGCCTCTGACGATCCAGGGAAAACAGCCCCAGCCTATTCAGCTTCTCCTTGTAGCTCAACTCCGCCAACCCTGGCAACATCCTTGTAAATCTTTTGAACTCATTAAAGTTTCACAACATCCTTTCGATAGGAAGGAGACCAGAACTGCACACAATATTCCAAAGTGGCCTAACCAATGTCCTGTACAGCCGCAACATGACCTCCCAACTCCTGTATTCAAACGCTCTGTTCAATAAAGGAAAGCATACCAAACACCTTCTTCACTAGCTTATCTACCTGTGACTCTACTTTCAAGGAGCTATGAACCTGAACTCCAAGGTCTCTGTTCAGCAACACTCCCCAGGACCTTACCAGAAAGTGCATGAGTATTGCCCTGATTTGCTTTTCCAAACTACAGTACCTCACATTTAGCTAAATTAAACTCTATCTGCCTATTCTCAGTCCACTGGCCCATCTGATCAAGATCCCATTGTACTGTGAGGCAACCTTCTTCGCTGTCCTAAACACCTCCAATTTTGCTGTCATCTGCAAACTTACTAACTATACCCCTATGGTCACTCCCAAATCATTTATACAAAGGACAAAAAGCAGTGGACTCAGCACCGATCCTTGTGGCACACCACTGGTCACAGGCCTACAGTCTGAAAAACTACCCTCCACCACCACCTTCTGTCTTGTACCACCAAGTCAATTCTGTATCGAAATGGCAAGTTCCCCCTGTATTCCAGGCCTGTTTCCACACTAAGTAATCTACTCTAATCTAACCTTGCTAACCAGTCTCCCATAGGGAACTTTGTTGAACGATTTACTGAAGTCCACATATATCATGCCCACCACTCTGTCCCCATTAATCCTCTTTGTTACTTCTTCAAAAAAAAACTCAATCAAGTTAGTCAGACATGATTTCCCACACACAAAGCCATGCTGACTACTGTATCCCTAATCATTCCTTGCCTTTCCAAATGCATGTAAATCCTGTCTCTCAGGATTCCCTCCAACAACTTGCTCACCAATGTCAGGCTCACCAGTCTATAGTTCCCTGGCTTGTCCTCATCAACTTTCTTAGTCACACCACGTTAACCAACCCCCAATTTTCCAGCACCTCACCTGTGACTATTGATGATACAAATATCTCAGCAAGGGGTCGAACAAACACTTCCCTAGCTTCCCAGAGTTTAGGGTACACCTGATCAGGTGGGGATTTAGCCACTTTTCTGCATTTCAAAATATCCAGTATGTCCTCCACTGTAACATGGACATTTTTCAAGATGTCACTATATATTTCACCACATTCTATATCTTCCATGTCCCTCTCCACAGTAAACACTGATGCAAAATACTTGCTTAGTATCTCCCCCATCTCCTGTGACTCCACACATCGGCTGCCTCGCTAATCTTTGAGAGGCCCTCTTCTCTCCCAAGTTATCCTTTTGTCCTTAATATATTTAGAAAATCCCTTCGGATTTCCCCTAACCCAATTTGCCAAAGCGATCTCATGTCCCATTTTTGCCCTCCTGATTTCCCTCTTACGTATACTCCTACTGCCTTTATACTCTAAGCATTCACTCTATTTCTGCTTACTATACCTGATATATGCTTCCTTCTTTTTCTTGACGAAAGTGCCAATTGCTCCAGTTATCCAGCATTCCCTACAACCAACAGATTTGCCTTGCACCCCAACAGGAAGATACTGAATGTGCATTATCTCATTTCTGAAGGTTTCCCACTTTCCAGCTGTCCCTTTACCTGCAAACATCTGCCCCCAATATTCTTTTGAAAGATCTTGCCTAATACCGTAAAAATTGGCCTTCCTCCAATTTTGAACTTTTGGTTCTGATCTATCCTTTTCCAACACTATTTGAAATCTAGTAGAATTATGGTCACTGGCCCCAAAGTGCTCCCCACTGACACCTCAGTCACCTACCCTGCCTTATTTCCCAAGAGTAGATCAGGTTTTGCATCTTCTCCAGTAGCTACATCCACATACTGAATCAGAAAATTTTCCTGCACACACTTCAATTCCTCTTCAGCTAAATCCTTAACACTTCAGCAGTCCCAGTCTATGTCTGGAAAGTTAAATTCTCCGACCATAACCACTATTATTCTTACAGATAATAGATCTCCTTACAAATTTGTTTTTTTAATTTCCTGCTGACTATTGGGGTGCCTTTAATAATGCCAATAAGGTGATCATTCCTTTCTTACTTCTCAATTCTGCCCAAATAACTTTCCTAGATACATTCCCAGATATGTCCACCCCAAGCACAGCCATTATGCTATCCCTTATCAAAAATGCTACAGCATCCACTCCCCCCCCCCCCCTCTTGACCCCCTTTCTATCCTTCCTGTAGCATTTGTATCCTGGAACATTAAGCTATGAGTCCTGTCCATCCCTGAGGAGAAAGTGAGGACTGCAGATGCTGGAGATCAGAGCTGAAAATGTGTTGCTGGAAAAGCGCAGCAGGTCAGGCAGCATCCAGGGAACAGGAGAATCGATGTTTCGGGCATAAGCCCTTCTTCAAGGCATAAGCCCTTCTTCACCTGAAAAAGGGCTTATGCCCGAAACGTCGATTCTCCTGTTCCCTGGATGCTGCCTGACCTGCTGCGCTTTTCCAGCAACACATTTTCAGCTCTGTCCATCCCTGAGGCAAGTTTCTGTAATTGCTATGATATCACAGTCCCATGTTCCTAGCAATGCCCGGAGTTCATCTGCCTTCCCTGTAGGCCTCTTGCATTGAAATAAATGCAGTTTAATTTATCAATCCTATCTTGTTCTCTGCTTTGTTCCTGCCTGCCCTGACTGTTTGACTCACTGCTTTTCCCCAATGTACCAGTCTCAGACAGATCTCTTTCTTCACTATTTCCCTGGGTTCCACCCCCACCTTACTAGTTTAAATTCACCTGCGCAGCTCTAGACAATCTCCCTACCAGTACATTAGTCCCCTTCCAATTCAGGTGCAATCTAATGTTCTTGCACAAGTCAATTCTGCCCCAGAAGAGAATCCAATGATCCAAAAATGTGAATCCTTCTCCCATACACCAACTCCTCAGCCATGCATTCATCTGCTCTACCCTCCTATTCTTATCCTCACTAACTTGTAGCACCGGGAGTAATCCAGATATTACCACCTTGGAGGACCTCCTTTTTACATTCCTGCCTAATTTCCTATATTTCCCCTTCAGAATCTTATCTTTTTCCCTTCCTATGTTGTTAGTTCCAATATGTACAACAACCTCCTGCTGTTCCCTCTCCCCCTTGAGGGCATTCTGCAGCCTCGGAGATATCCTTGATCCTGGCATTAAGGGAGGCAACACACCATTGTGATTTTCCGCTGTCGGCCGCAGAAACGTCTGTCTGCCTCTGACTAGAGTCTTGGATCACAATCGATTGCTTGGAACTGGACATACCCCTTGTTATATTGGAACCATTCTCAGTACCAGAAACTTGGCTGTTAATGCTACATTCTCCTGAGAGTCCATCATCCCCACCTCCCCACATTTCCCAAAACAGCATAATTATTTGAGTTGAGGATAGTCACAGGAAGCTCCTTCACGACCTGCTTACCTCTCCGACCTTTCCTGGAGTTATGCCATCTGCTTGACTGTATCGGAGGCTTTTCTCCCTTCCTACAACTGCCATCCATTACACCTTCTAGCTCCTGTAAATTCCTTATTGCCTCTAACTACCACTCCAACCGATCCATGCGATATGATTAGATTCGTAACCTAAGACTTTTCCTCCAGACATAAATAATCAAGATAAATAGGAAACTCTCCCCAAACTCCCACATTTGACTGGAACAGCACATCACTCTACTAAAGGCCATCTTTGCTCCTTCACAATCTACAGATGCAGAAAACAGCACCATCTTATGTTCTAAAACAAAACACTGCTCCAGGCTAACTTAGTACTTATGGCTTATATTTTTAAATGTAATCAAGAGACAGATCTCAAAAAAGCATAATCAAGAAAGAACACACTCTATTCACTATTGTTACACAAAAACTATGCACTTCTGTTCCTGTGCTGTGAGCTCTCCCACAAAGGTTCCTCCAAGGTCAGATGTGAATTTCACTGTTTGTTAATTTGTCCTCAACACACTATAATATAGAGAGATACTTGAACTCAGTGTTTCAAACTTATGTTTTAAAGCCTAGGAATTTCATTAACAATTATAAATTTGAATTAGTATTTCAGTTCGTCAGTAACTATAAACCTTACTGAGAGTAGCAGAGCTTATTAAAAATACAATAAAGAAGGCAGGACACATGATGCACTGGAATTGCAGGATGCAAGAGCTTCTGTATGCCAGTATGATCAAGAGCTACAAGCCTGCAGTCAGAGTAGGAGACCTAAAGTGCTTAAATTTATGAGTTTTGAGCTGGAGGCTGTTACAGACCTGGCACTGCATAAGGGAGAGGGTAAAGTTACCCGGACATTTTATTCCCCTTGGGATGAGTCTTTTGATTTGATCAATAGTTAGGGATTGTAGCCTGAAACTGGGGTTGGTTATGGGGTCCCAGAATCTTGAGGAGCCTCAGCTTTTGCAATTGCCCAACAGTTGAGGATCTTGCAGTCTGAATGGATGAAAGCAATAGTTGTTGGGTGATTGGATAAACTGACCATGACACGGTGGCATAGGAAAGCATTTGACCGGGGTTAGTTAATAAGAATAAGTGGCAGTAGGAGACAGTATAGAATGGTGGATATCATTCTCTGCAGCCAAGAGCGCTGTCCCGTTGACTACGGTGCATGGTCAATACTTGGGAATCAGCTCTGGGCTAGAGAGGGACTTCCAATGGGAGAATCCAATGGTTGTAAATTCTGGGATTCCAGGATTCTGCTCAAGTAGTATGAGCGGCCAGAGCTAAATATAAGTATAGAACCTCAAAAGCAGTAACTTCTTGGCACTAAAGAAAATGAATATTATAGGCAGAGTGAAAGGCAGAGGAGGTTCACTAAGTTGATTCCAGAGTTGAAAGGGTTGGCTTTGAGGAGAGATAGAGTAGACCCAGATCATACTCATTGGAATTTAGATGAATAAGGGGAGGGGATCTTACAGAAATATGTAAAATAAAGAGAATAGAAAAGTTAGAGTTAAAAATCACAATACCAGGTTATAGTCCAACAGGTTTAATTAGAAGCACTAGCTTTCAGAGTGCTGCTCCTTCATCAGGCGGTTGTGGAGATTGTCCTGAAGGAGCAGTGCTCCAAAAGCTAGTGCTTCTAATTAAACCTGTTGGACGATAACCTGGTGTTGTGAGATTTTTAAACTTTGTACACCCCAGTCCAACATCGTCATCTTCAAATCATGAGCATAAGATAGAAGCAGGGAAGTTGTTTCCAATGGAACTAGAACGAGGGATATAGCGTCAAAATAAGGGATATGGTGAGCAGGTGGGTAAGTGGAACTGAGTCCACAAATGGACAAAATAGGATGGATAGTAGGATGATACCTTTTATGAGAGCCTAAAGCTAGGGGTTATAGATTTAAGTACACAAGATTCATGTTTTAAGACAGATGGAGTGATTCTCTTTTCCTCAATAATGTTGTTGGTGTGTGTAATTCCCTTCTCCAGAAGATATTGGAGGCTGGGTTAGACAGCCTTTTAGATAGTCTGGACTTACTGATGGGCAGGGCAGACAGGACTGATCACCCTTGCCTAATATCTTGCAAAACATGAAGCTGAATCTCGGGGCTGAATGGCCTACTCCGATATTCCATGGCCACCCATGTGCAAGATGGGAACATGTTTACTGACATTTTACAGAAAACCCCATCCCATTCACGAGAGAATATAAGCTTAAAAGAAAACTAGCATAGATTCACTTGCAGAATCTGAAAGGCAAGTATATCTTCTGGCTTCCTGCCAGATATACAAACACACAAAGGGAGAGCAAGATAAACCCACTGTTAGGATGGTTCCTGTTTATTAAAAGCACATCATAAATGTGAGCTGCTCTTATAATATTAACCAACAACCACAAAGTTCATGACAGGTTTACAGGATCATAAGCAGTAAATTAATTATTTTAAATGGGTTGCCACATCCACTAACAGCAGAGAAAGGAATACCAAACAAATGCATAAACATTTGTTAACAAAACGGTGCCAATAGTAGCAGGCTCCAATGTTCCTTCTAAATTTCCTTTGGCTGTACAAAACTCTTGTTATACCATATGGTATATAAGACTGAGTTACAGCCACACACATGCATATTGTGAGATCTCACCTCCTTGGCATTAGCATGAATAATGCAGCGTAAGTTATCAAATTATAATGGACAGAAGTTTAGTGGTTAAAAGTACAAACTTGTATGCATCATTGGGAGGAGTGAGAATTTTGGGTTGGCTGTTAAAGAGATGCTAACTTCAAGATTTCGTTAAGTGCTAAATACTGTGATACAACTTCGAGGAAGAACATCTGGAGTGACCTGAAGTTATAACTTAGCCACATTTTGGATCCAGTAACTCCAGCTTACCAGAAAGCAGAAGTAAAAGCACAATAGTAATAGGTGAGAAGAATAGTCTAAGGACAATAATGTTCAAGGAATCCAATTAGAAATACAAATTGAGATTGCACTATTATGGGAAGCTATGAGCACTATTCCATTGGTCAAAACTTTGAAGTATTGAAATGGACTTTCTTGTATTGACCCAGGTGTACGCATTTCAGTTAAATGCTGCAAAGCTATTCACAAAATGGTGTGTAAAATGGGCAGCATCACTGAAGTTTTGGCAATTTCCAAAGGTTTGCATTTTTCACATGAAACCTGCTAGAGGTACTTGTCAGGAGAGTAGTATTGGAAATTAAAGCTTTGATATAGATTTGTTACAATTTGAGGGGATTGCCATATGTACAAGGCTTATTTAAAGTAACTGTTCCAGGGCTGACAACTGCCATAAGAATCAAATAAGTGAAAGAGGCAACACTGGGTAAGCAGTGCATCGCATGCAGCTTTTATATTTTTGATAGGATATGGTACTGCTGGCAAAGCCTGCATTTTTTGCCCATTCTCAATTGTCCTGGAACCAAGTGACTTGCTAAGGCATTTCAAGGGTAGTTGAGAGTCAACCACATTAGTTTCAGCAGGTAAAGTTGTGGGTTTGAAGTTGTGGGTTTGAAAAGGATCTGCTAGAGCTGAATTCTTAAAGCAAAAAACAATTTGTATTCCAATTAAATTGGTTAATCTAAAACCTTGAAGGGCATCATGAGATCAACCACAAGGTTCAAAACGAGGAAGAGGTGACCCAGAAGTCTCAGGATCCAGCAAAAGGCAGACCAATATATTTTAAACTTGCATTAAGTATTAATTTTTATTGTTTTTATTATAAATAACTGACTGATCTTTTATTCCACCAATGTAGTTATTCCTGGAGAAAAGAAAATCTTATTCTAAATTTTAGCCTAGAGTCCAAATTCATTCAAATTCTACATTAAATCACCTTTTATGCATGTTCCATTTGTCCCTTGCACAGTCTAGATACCACTGCACAGTCTTGCACCTACAAAGCTCAGAGGGAACTTGACAAGGTTGCTGTCCTTCCTACAAATGAGTGGGCTATTTCAGTCTCAGACTAAGACACACAAAGTCAACCTTCTAAGCTGAACAATATTTTCAATGAAATATGGACAAAGCAGCTGAATGAAGGTTCTTGTTTCCAAGATGCTCAAACACTATGGACTTCAGAATGAAAATCTATTTACCAACACCAAAAACATAAGTCTAATTGGTCTAATCTGACACAATGCAACCTTGTCATAAAATGAAAATAAAATGAATTGAAAGATTTACGATGCATTTTTACTTTTACTTGCATCACAATTAAAATTCAAATGAATATTCTGAACTATCTAGTGGGATGAATTTAGAATTCATAAAGTTTCCACATTGTTTCATCCACTTATCTAATTTAGTTGCGACTTCCAATCTAGCTTCCTTTTTTATTTCATGGGGATGTAAGCGTTCTGATAACACCAGCACTTTTTGGCCATACCTTATTGCCTTAGAATAGTAGTCAATCAACTCCTTAAACTGCTGCAGCCCATCTGTTATTACGTGCACTCAGTGCTGTCTGGAAATTCCAGAATTTTGATCAGAGAACAGCAATATAATTCAAATCAGCATGAAGAATACACTGGAGAGAAATTGTAGTCAGGGCTTCTGGACTTCAAGCAGAGGGTTTTCTGGGTTTTAAGAGTACCGTCAGAGGAGGTGTGACAAGTTCCTCCCGTGGTCTTTGTACATATTGCTGCCACAATATACCAATGCTAGAGGGAGAAAATGTTTAAGCTGCTGTATGGATTACATTGCCCTGGATGCTGTCCTCATCCAGGAATTGGACAGTACTCACATCACCCTCTTGACATGTGCCTTGAAGATAGTGTACAGGTCTTGGGGAAGTGAGGTGATAAATTACTTGTTGCAAGATTCCTAGTATCTGACCTACTCATGCAGCCACAGTATCTAAATGATTGGCTTAGTTCAGTTTCAGATGCATTGTACATCTCAAGGATTTTAATAGTGGAAGATTCAGCAACAGAAAAGCGTTGTTTGCAGAGGAATGGATAAAATCTCGCTTGTTTGAGATGGTCATTGCTTGCCACTTGCACAGTGCAAGCATTACTTGCAAACTGTCAGACTTGAGTGGTCTAGGCCTTGATGCACAAGAACATGAATTGCTTCAGTACCTGATGAGTCTGACTGGTACAGAGAACTCTGCACCATCAAACATCATATGATGGAGATAAGGTCTGTAAATAATGGTGGATAGAAATAGATTTCTCAAAACCTTGCTCTAAATGTCTTGCATTTAATACTGCAACTATGAGCTTTCAAATACTGGGAAGAGTCTATTTTTATTACTGTTGACAATCCTTTCAAAAGATAAGCACTAACACAGCAGGCAGAACAAATTTTCCAAATCCGCACTTGCAATTTTATTTCCTTATACATGCATCATTTGAATAAATTTGCAATGTTCCCTCCCTATTGCATCAACAGGTTCGAAAGTACAAAACCCAATCAGGCAATAACTTCATTACTTTATTAAAGTTTTACAAATTCGAGCTCTAATCTTCGGTTTAAGGCTTCTTTCCCTGTTTTCCTGTGTATAGCTTCACGCTTTCCTCTGACTAATTCAATTTATTGTTACAATATGGTTAGAAGTGATATAAAATACCAGGACCTTTACAAAACATAATCTATTTTTGGACTGCCTTGAATTTTTGCCTTTGTTAAACAGAACAAACCTTTTGGAGGCCCTGTGCAAAGAAACAATAAATCAATTCATGCGATCCTTTGTTTTAAACACGAAAGGACATCTTTTAATATTCTTGCCAAGACATCAAGGTCTTGTACTTAAAGCAACCAGTGTTTTATCAGCTCACAAACAAACAGATTTGATGGCTGAGATTGTCAATTCTGAAGTTGAACTCTGGCATGAGCATCTTAGATGGCATAATGTTTGTCCATGTCAGAGATGAGATATCTCATGCTATCCCATGCTTCTCAACTCATTACCTCTGCAAGCAAAAACGTTGAACTCATTAGTCAGCAAATCACATGTGGCGAGCAAGTTGTAAGTTCTTCCCACTGTTAAGACCTTCCAAGGTTGAAAGTTCTGGCACCATATTTAAACACCAGCGAGACACAACTTTGTTGCAAGGGAGAACCCTCACAGGACCATATGGTGGCTGCTACCAGAAGCCCAGAAATACCTGCCAAGCTGAAGCTAGCTTCCAGGATCACAAACGCTGCCTTGCAGACTCAGTCTATCCGGTTCCAGCAGAATAGTGTCAGGAGACCATGTCATCTGACCATCCAGCCTAGTAACTGATTATAGCAAGCAGTGTAACAAACAAATTCATGATCTCTTGTGCTCCTCAAGGTGAGGTAGCATCATCTCTCACACTTATGGGGGCAACATTCAGTCTCACCCTGTCACTGCACAATACTGCATATTTATTATGGATTTAAAAATAGGGCAGATGGACATGGTTAGTTTGGAGATTTGTTTTGAAAAGTCCAGTAAGGTCAATTTGCACACGAATTGAAATACATCAGTTCCAAGCAAGTATGCAAATGGAGATGAATGCCTGGAAGAAACCTTGCATTGATAAAGGATGAACTGTATACTGCCAAATTTGCAACAGGCAGAACAAGCACATCAAATGAATTAGTTCAATTCTGGCTTCAAAACAAAAAAGTTTCAAAATGGCAGATCAGGAGAGCCCAGAGTCTCAATCTCCATGAAGCCACCCATTGCAAACACATAAGTTGTACTGAAAGAGAAGACAAGGATACAGTCATAGAGCCATAGGGTCATTCAGCATAGAAATACAGCCTTCGATCCACTAGATCATACGACCGTATTCCCAAATTAAACTAGTCCCACATGCCTGCGTCTGGCCTATATCCCTCCAAACCTTTGCTATTCATGTATTTATGCAAATGTCTTTGAAATGTTTATCCACCACTTCCTCTGACAGTTCATTCCACATATGATAAACTGTGTAAAAAAAAAGTTGCCCTTCTTGTCCTTTTTAAGTCTTTCTCCTCTCACCTTAAAAGCACTCCAACTAGTTTTGAACTCCCGCACCCGAGGGAAAAGACCTTTGCTATTCACCTTATCCATGTCCTCCTTCATTTTATAAAGATCTGTAAGGCCGCCCTTCAGCCTCCTACATTCCATGGAAAAAAATCCCAGCATATCCAGCCTCTTCTTCTAACTTGAAATAACTGCACAGAGGCCTGTATCACATCACCAAGTCAACCTTTATTTATATGTACAGAATATACGGACTCTGACCAGCCAGCTCAGAGCCAGTCTCGAGACTGAGGAGACCTTCTAAATCTCTTGTTTATATCTGTCTGCCAGGGCTTCCTAATTGGCCAGATTAACAATCCCAATCAAGGATCTCAGTCAATAAGATCTACTCTGAGCTCGTTCCAATCACTAAACTCAAATCCAGCAGATCTGGTTACATCCTTATACATGTTTTCTGCGGCCTTTCCAGTTTAACAACATCCTTCCTATAGCAGGATATCCAGCATTGTGTACAGTACTCCAAAAGAAGCTTCACCAATGTCTTATACAGCTGTCACATGACTCCCAACTCCTTTACTCAATGTTCTGACCAATGAAGGCAAGCATGCCAAACATCAAGATCATCAAGAAAGTTGCAGTAGAGACAGCCAAAGTTATGTATTTATCCAGGTTTGAGGCCAAACACAAAGTTAACAGATACACCTGCTTTAAGTAGCTAAGTTTTTGAAGTTTTGAGCAACTCAACTGGACAGACGTTAATTGGGAAGATAAAGTTAATTCTATCAGGTTGTGTGATTAATGAAATACATGGTCTATAGATTTGTTGTCACCTGATGGTGAGAAAATCATTCCATTTGATTAAGTGTGAACTTTGATGCCCATTTTATTTTCTGGATTTGGCTGCAAGTTGCATAACTTTAGATTTTCTTTTTAAAAACAGCAGCAAATTCTAATTTTTGAGAAGCACTGAAGTCAGCAGTTTAATTACACGAGCTTCTACTAATAATGCTTCAGGTGGGGATTCCAGAAAAAATTACAATCCTTTGCCTTATTATCATAATTACTAATTGATACTTAAGCATTAGTTACAAACTATTTTTATACATGACTGCCTACAGGGAGTAACTAGGAGGCAGTCTATCAATCCATTGCGTCTGTGCCAGCTCTTTAAAGGACCTTTTTAATTCTACCTACATGATTGCCCTTTCCCATCCAAATAAATGTTAAATCTAATAGCTCAAGATAACATTGGTTCAGAGGCACAACAGCAAAGATGTTGGAATAGAAATGTTGCAAAGACACCAAATTTCTTTTGAAGTATTTCAAATTACTACGAGATAACCATTCTTCCTCAAGAACTGGAGGAAGTTCTGAGGAAGGATCACCAGACCAGAAATGTGAACTTTAATTTTTCTTCATAGATGTTGCCAGACTTGCTGAGCTTTTCGAGCAACTGTACCTGCATGCTAATTTGGGGTTCCTGTACAAGCACACTCCTCACTTTGAACAGACTTTAAGTTTCACTTATTAAAAAATTTCATTTTCTATTTTCACAACTGAAGTGAATAACTTATCACTTCACTGCATTATGTTCATCTGCTAGCTTGCTACCACCTCTCAACTGGGTAACAGCTCTTTGCACTGTTAGCTTGTGCCCTCCTGCAATTTGTCTTTTCCACAGTGAGTATGGAAGTTGGGACATGTTGAAGTTGTACAGGCTATTGGTAAAGTCATTTTTTAGAATACTGTGTATTCTGGTCACCCTGCTAATAGGAAGGATGTTATTAACAGGGTGCAGAAAACACAAGAATGCTGCTGGCATTGGAGGATTTCAGCTATAGGGAGAGGCTAAATAGGTTGGGACTTTTCCCCCTGGAACATTGGAGGCTGAGGGGGTGACCTTATAGAGGTTTATAAAATCACGAGGGGCATGGATAGGGTGAATAATCAAAATGTTTTTTTCTAAAGTGGGGTGTCCAAAACTCAAGATCATAGATTTAAGATGAAAGGGGAAAGATTTAAAAGAGACCTGAGGGGTGACTTTTTCATGCACAAGTTGGTGTATGTATGGAATGAGCTGCCAGAAGTAGTGGTGGAGGCAAGTACAATTATAGCATTTAAAAGGGCTCTGGATGGGTATATGAAAAGGAAAGGTTTGAAGGAATATGGGCCAAATGCTGGCAAATAAGATGAGATCAAATAAGGAAAACTGGAGTTGCACCAAAAGGGTCTGCTTCCATACTGTATGACTCTAACACGGCTTTGTACAGTCACCAAACTTAGATAAATCAATCTCTATTACTTCATCTGTGTCATTTTCAATATATCATGAATAGCTGAGATGCCAGTAATCCCTGTCACAATCCACTATTCATTGCTCGTCAACTTGAAAGCGACCTGTTTAGGCTCACTCTGTTTCCTGATTGTTAACTAATCCTCTCTCCATGCAAATTCAACTTTACAGCTTGCAACCGACACTCAATCCTCATAACTGTTATTATTTTTTGCAGTGTTCAAAGTCAGGCTGCAGTAAGATTGAGCCCTAATTTGGAACAGGAAGATAGTGAGAAGGAAATTCAGCAAGGAGAAGGATCAAAGGATAAACATAATGACTTAGATAGTCACTTAATTCTAATATGAATATTCACTATTTCAATTCTTGGAAGAGTCACAAATAAGTTTGTCATGAAAGGTACTAAACGAATTCAGTTCACCAGAATGAATACTGATCACCTTTGGCTATGCTTTCATCCGAGGATAGTGTCAACACAGGTTCACAAGTTTCATCCTCAAATTGCTGGTCTTTGGGTACATTAGGTAGAACGTCATATAACGTACTAAGAGTGCAGAACTTGCTTCCTTTGCTTTCCTTCTCTACTGGCAATCTGCCTCATCATTATGATGGTTATTATTCAAACTGCAATACAGTCTGATGAACAAGTAGTTGCCATCTTTTATAATTAGTTCCAAGCTTCTCTCAGTCATTAATATCAGTGCTCCAGTGCTTCAATGAGAACCTTAGAATGTCTTTGAAGTGCAATTACCTCATCCCCTGGAAACTTGGCCACTTAAGAGTTGGAAACAGTACATGGGAAATAATATATTAAATAAGGATCTTGAGGTGAGATTCCTGACAGAATTGCCATAACACAAGAAATAGGAGCAGAAATAGGTCCTATTGTTACCCTAGCCTGTTCCACTATTCAAGGAGAACACAGCTGACTCCATTTAGCCACTCTATTTCCATTTTCTGTTCCCCTGTTACATTATCTGTTCCTCTCTGTTGTACATAATTGAAACACCAGACTTGCTAACATTCAAATTCACACCTGATTCTCTATGGACAGTTGGCCTGGTAATTAACAGTCAAGTACTATATTTCTATGGTGATGGCTCTTATGACACGGCGGTGAACCCTTTTGTTAATTACACCCAGAAAAGCTCACCTCGCCTTGTAATCTGTTAAACATATGAGTGACAGAGAACTCCCAAATTCAACTATTTAAAGGAAATAACATCAATTTATTTTTTAACTCTAAAAGTGAACATTAAACAACTATTCACAGCTCTAAGCCCCCTTTCTCTTAACTGTTTATTACCTGCCTCCAACTCTACAACAATATGCTGTAACAAAGACACTTATAAAATTACATCAACTTCATTTGATCTCCCTGTGTCGTCTTCTGTATGTTTGATATGAAAAGGTACCTTTGCTAGAGACTGTTTCCTAATATTTTGGGTCTCTCTTGATGGCAGTTGCTCTCTCTCCAATTTTCAAAATGTCTGCATTTTTATACTCCCAACATTGGTTCAATGTTGACAAAAGAATAAATTCAAATTCAATTGGGTTTAAGCATCCTGGGGCATAATTTAAACTGATTGGTTAAATATGAATTGTTATCAAAACAGCAACCAACTCAGGTATCCATATCACAGCCAAATATTACATATTTTCAATTTTCCAGTACATTCAAATTGCCATTTAAGTCATAGATACAGGTGTTTGTAATTTCTCAGTTCAGAACAGCATTCACTCTCTCCTAAAGATACAGTATATATCATCAACTCCATAACAATGGCACACTTCAGTGTAAAATATACAGAAGCTGCAAGCAGCACAGGAAAAAGCTGCTTACATTTAGAATATAGAAATCACTAAAGATGCTCACATTTGTGTCGTTGAATATGTAGAAAACAATGTGCCTCATCAATAAAAAGGTAGAGATACTAAATATAACAAAGTCTATGGCGTTCGACAAAATCCCATCTCTTATTATGAAGACATGCTTTCCAGAACCAGCTGCTCCAGTGCAAATATAACACTGGCATCTACTTGACACAGAAAATTGCCAAAGTTTGTAAAGTCCATAAAAAGCTGCACATTTCAATTTGTCCAATTATTGCCCTATCAATGTCCTTTTCAACAGCAAAGTGCCAAGTTGAAAATGGGTCTCAAAAGGTCAATGCTGAGGAATACTAGACATGCCTGGTACTACGTTGTTGGTACATGAGCTTATGAGCAGAACAGTTTAGAATCTCAAAGAAGTGAGGCCTAATACCCAATCTTCCTCAAAAGTCTCTATAACAAAGTCTATCATATCAATGCAACCTGCAACGTGTTGCTAATGGGCAATAAACATTGTTAATGACTAGAGATTTTTCTCCCTGCAGAGAAGGAAGTGAATTGAACTGAATTAGCTTTATTGACACATACAACGAAAAAGTAAGTTGCCACTTACAGCACCATCTCAGATAGGAGAGTCCCTAGGTACATAATTATCTATTAGTTACATAACAGACAAACGAAGGAAAAGCTACCATACAGCTATAAATGGTATAACCATGGGTCAGAAAAACAAGAGAGAGTTAATAAGACAAACATTTGCCAGAATTTGGCCCACATCTTTCTAAACCCTTCCTATTTGAATACCTATCCAGATGCCTCTTAAATGCTGTAATTGTTCCAGCTTCCATCACTTCCTCTGACAACTCATTCCATAGATAAACCACACTGTGAAAAAGTTGCCCCTTTGGTCCCTTTTATAATCTTTCTCCTCTCACCTTAAACCCATGCTCTCTAGTTTTAGACTCCCCCCATCCCAGGGAAAAAGACCTTGGCTATTCACCCTATCCATGCCTCTCATGATCTATCCAAAAAGGTTTCCTCTAGGACACTAGGTCCAGTGATCCCTATTTAAAAGAGAATGCTGGAAGCAAACTTCATCATGGTACAGTTACAACATTTAAAAGACACTTAGATAAGCACACAAATAGAAAAGGTTTCAAGGAATATGGGCCAGGAGCAGGCAGGTGGGTCTAGCTTAGTTTGGGATTATGTTCAGCATGGACTAGTATGACTGAAAGGTCTGTTTCTATGTTCTATGGCTGAGCAATAGCCCATTCAGCATTATGAGCATCCATGCACACACAGCAAATATACTTTGAGACACAAAGGATAACCTGTTTACTAACATGCAGTTTTGGCTCCAGTCCACATTACAGGCCTTGTCTAAATATAATTCAGAATGACTATTCTTAAGATCAAGGCACCCATTTGACAGAGATCAATATCAAGGAGCCCCAGCCAAACTGAAGTCAACAGGAATCAGGGAAGAAGCACTCTATTGTTTGAAGTCATATCTAACAAAAGCAAGGTGACTATTGAAGTCAATCACGTGGAACAAAGGACATTACAGGATGGGTAGTGCTCTCGCCCAAACATCTTCAGCTGCTTGGTCAAAGGTTACCATCCAACATAACATTTCGAACAACAATCATCTTTTCTGATTATAACTTCCACTCAATTGTTCAGATACAGAAACAGTCCCTGTCGGCATCTGAGCTCTAGACAGTAGTCAGGCTTGCACTGACAAACCTCAAATTAGGTTTTTGTGTCAAGAACAGACATCTGCAACAAGATTCAAACAATCTCCCCTTGAGGTTCAGCATCACTGAACTCCCACTGAGGAAAAGCAATAGTTGGTAATCAGCAGTATGTTACCTTGCCCATATTTAAACTCAGGCTGTGAGAATACATGGAGTTTGCAGTTAATGTTCAGGACTCCCAGAGCATGACTGCCTCAACTGTGTGCTACTGCACCATTGCCTATAACAGTTTTGACCACACAGGAAGTTAAATGAAACAACGAAGAGAAAAATGAGAGAAGAACAAATCAGCATAAACTAAAAATACATGGAAAAGTATGAAATAGGAGCAAGATTAGGCCATTTGATTGTCAAAACTGCTTTGCCATTCAAACAGATCATGGCTGATTGCCTCTACCTCCTTGAAGCTATTTTTCCTATATCCTTTTCGAGCACTAGAACCCAGAAATTTATCAACTTAATTTCTTCAATATGCTCAAAGATGACTTTTCATGGCTCTCTCGGATAGAAAATTCCCAAGATTCACCTAATTTAAAATGAAGAAATTCTTCTCCAACTCAATTCCATACACAGCCATAACAAAGGGGTCAGTAATCTAAGAACTCATCATACCCTAATTCAGACTGCTGCATTTTAACTTTCCCTTTACATTATGATAGATTTTAGTGTAAATTTAGAACAGGTACTGTGCAAGATATAACTACTGGGCCTGTTGAGGCTGAAGCTTTAATAAGGCCCAATAAAACAGCTACTTAAGTAGTCAATTTCATTAAAGACGATTAAAGAAAGATTATTGTTGGTCTCTCGTCTTCAATTAGTCTGGTTTAGTATGATGTGATGATGCTGTATCCAGGCAGAGGGCAAAAGGAAGAGATGTATTATGAAGGGCATGGGTAAGTTACTCAAGTACTACACTGACAATTTGGTTCAATAATATTACACCCTAAATCTACCAGTTTCTCAACCAAGTGATCAAAAACCCTGAGTCAAGTATACATTGAGTCTGCATTAATTTTCGCAAGTCCTTTTAGGTTACTGACAGATAGTCTGTGGCTTTGAGCAAGGTTGTGATGTTTAGCGACACAAAGTTGAACAACTGACAGCACTTTGCAGCATTTCCTCTAGATTCTATTTAGGCAAGCTCTGGTAAACAGAAATATTGATGAATTCTTGGGCTCACTTGGAGGTCAGTTGCAGTAAGTATCAACCAGAATTGGATTACATTTCAGATGTAAAAATCATGCGCTAATGTAAACTGTAACATCACACACAGGACTTATTCTATCCTTCAGGATAGCAACAAAGATAGAAAGAGCAAGAAAAGCAGAAAATCCTTCACATCTTCTACTGTGTAACTTCTGAGAAAGTTGGAACCAAGCCATTTTACGATTTCAGCACAGGGATACCAAGTAACACAATTCATTCAGCTTGACGGTATTGCCGAGTAATGTTACCCGCTCTGCTTCTTTCTCACTGCAATCCTGCATAGCCAGCTCTGTCTCTCCCCCACTCTGTTTTTGTCCTGCATGGCTGTCACAAATTTCTCACCCTGTCTTTATTACTTTGTCAATTTGTCACTTTGTCCCTCAATCCCTCCACTTGCTGACTAGCTGCTCTGGGTCCAGCCCCCTCCCACTCTAGTTTAAACTCTGTCAAGTAGCAAGCAATAGTGTGCCTCACTGTGAGGATATTGGTTACCCTCCAGTTTAGATGGACCTCTTGCAAAGGAGGTCCAGAAGAGGTCCTAATGATCTAAAAACCTGAAACCCTGCCCCCTGCACCAGATACTTAGTAATGCATTCACCTCTCCAATCTTTCTATTCCTTGCCTCACTAGCACATGGCACTGGTAGTAAACTAGAGATGACTACACTTGATGTCCTGCTTTTCAGCCTCTTACCTTACTCTTTACACTCACTTTGCAGGACCTCATTTCTCTTTCATTGGTACAAATGTGCAATTGCTCAGACGTACTTGACCCTGGCACCAGAGAGGCAACACACCATCCTGGAATGTCAAATGCAGCCTGTGTTCCTAACTAGCGGATTTCCTACCATTATCACTCACTTGGACTTTGCCTAACCATGCTCTACAGCAGTGCCAGTTGTGGTGCCATAGGCCTAACTGTTGCTGTTATACTCCCTTGTTACTTTGGTTAGGCCCTCGTCATGCAACTCTTATAATTCGCATGTTATTCCAGCCATTTGGTTTGTCTCTAGCAAGATCTTTTATTTTTGCAATTATCGCTCTGCTTTAATTAATCAGATCATAGGTCATCCCTTCACTTGCTATTCAGCTGTTGACACTTGATTCATACAGTTTGAAACTGTTAATCACATGCAAAGACTCGTTATTCAGCCCGTCAACACTCCAATCACACCATTTGTGCTACCTCTTAACACTCGTCATTACCTGGAATTATCATGCAATGATCTCTCTACCGATATATTCTGCACCTGTGCGCATCCGTCCACTTCACCTTTCGAAGGAGCAGCGCTCTAAAAGCCTGTGATTTCAAATAAACCTATTGGACTATAACCTGATGTTGTGCAACTTTTGGTTTGTCTCTTAAATCGGTTACTGGTCCTAAAAGTCTTCTATTGTCAAAAAAAAACCATGGATATGTTACTCAACCCCGTCATTGGCCTGAACAACAAATGCTAAGACATTAGTTAATTGCAATCAAGTGTGGAACACCAGTCTTCCTTGTTACATTGTTGAGGTGCTTCCAATTACATTAAAGAGAACCAAGTTCCATTTGCAAAGAAGGCTTCAAATCACTTAAGTCCCAAGTAAAGCTCTGATATCTCAGCTCCTGGTCTCCATACAATGGTGTAATCAGCCAACAGAAGGGAAGCATGCTAAAGTACCTTCAATACCCCAGAAATTACATATAGATAAATAGCCAAGATCTACTCCGAGCTCAGATCATCACAAAACATCAAGGTAAACATGGTAAATTATGGTAACTTACCTGGTCAAGATTTTTGAACAGAACAATATCCTTACAGGCTTCCTGTAATCTAGCTCGTTGATCATCTGTTTTTGGGTAAACAACCTGAAACAGAAGGAAGACGACTTTTAAAAAAATGGAACAAAAAGAAATCATGTAATTTGAGAGTTGTGGGCATAAATGGTTCAGCTCTCACTGTCCTGAGAGCTCCAGTGGCAATGTCTTAGGTCAAGATGACTGGCCCCCAACAATGACAACCATCAACAGTTCCAAATAAAAGTCATACTACACAAAATATTAACTCTAATGCTCAGATACTGCGAGACCCAATTTCTCTCACACTGAGTCTTTATTTCATAACCATTTTCCTTTATGCCAAGGTGAATTCCAACTAAAGGCAACTTGTCTCAATTCCCTCAGACTTCAATTTTACCAGGATAGCTTTGACTGTGTGAGACCAGAGGTAAGTTAAAAATCACAACACCAGTTTATAGTCCAACAGGTTGAATTGGAAGCACACTCGCTTTCGGAGAGATGCTCCTTCATCAGGTGTGTCGCTCCGAAAGCTAGTGTGCTTCCAATTAAACCTTTTGGACTATAACCTGGTGTTGTGATTTTTAACTTTGTACACCCCAGTCCAACACCAGCATCTCCAAATCATGACAGTCAAAGCTAGTTTGACATCAGAGGCAATTTTTTAAGCATCATCTTTGGAATTCAGTACTTTACTCAGTGTATGGACAAACGGTATAATTAGCTCTGGCACTAAGTGGGCTTTGGTGGAACCTACAACAACAGGGAAGCAAATTATCAGTCAGCATATCATTTACAGCATCTGCAGTTTTTTCAGTTTTAATCATTTAATAGGACTGTCAACAACACATTTCAGTGCTTTGCTAATGACCAGTAGCACACTAATGAGGCACTGATTAGCTGAATTACAATTGTCCTACTTTTTGTGGATGGCAAGTGATAATTTCCCATTTTCTGTGTGCTTATCTTGGTTAGAGGTATGGCTAGTTCTGGAGTTCAAGTCTGCAGCGGGAAGGGGTCTGCAGCCTATATATACTTTGCTATATTCCAAGAACAGTGCACTCAACCCTTTCTTTATGGAATTAATCAAATTACTTGAAGACTAGTATCTCTGGCCAAGATGAATCATCCTCCACTCAGCATTTTTGGCTCACAGTGTAGCTGATTCAGTCTGGCCTCTTGCACTCAAAAGACCATAAGATGTAGGAGCAGAAGTAGGCCATTTAGCCCATAAAGTCTGCTCCACCATTCAATCAGATTATGGCTGATCTGATAATCCACAACTCCACATTCCCTTACTGATGAATAATTTATCTCAGGCTTGAATATACTTAAAAGTCCTCTGTGGCAAAGAATTCCACAGGTTCACTTTGGGAGAAAACGTTCTTAAATGTATGACCCCATATTCTGAAATTATTCCCTTTTGTCCTAGACTCTCCCACAAAAGGAAACAACTTCCTCATCTAATTTGAGAAGTTTCCTGCAAATTTTGCATGTTTTACTCAGGTTGCCTCTCATTCTACTAACTGCAGTGGGCTCTGGTCAAATGAGGATACAGAACTTTCAGAGAGTCTTGTTTTCCCCAGTTGTCTTTAGGTGTCTAGCACAATACACAACCAGATGGAGCAACACTCAGATAACCAGCTAACATACTTATAAAATAAGTGAAAAAACAGCTCGAGGGAAACTGGAGAAAATTGATTTCATAGAACAAATTGCTAAGAATTGCAACAAAGACAAAAACGTGCTGGAGAAACTCAACAGGTCTGGCTGCACCTGAAAGTGTAGTGAATCAGATTTCATAGCAACTTTCTAAAGGCAGATGAAGAGGACTAAATTGTACAGTCAAAGGAAAAAGGTAGGACAGCGGAACTAAATCATACAGCTATTTTGGAAAAACCAATGCAGGAACAATATACCAAATGCTCTCCTTCGTTACTCTAAAAGTCTAATGCTAGAGACTGGTTGGCTCCATACCCTCGCCTTACTGTCATTCTTATGATTGCCCTTGGGCTTACAATTCTTTTGAATGTCACTTAGATCACATCTAACCAATATTTGAGCTTTTTGTGATTGGAGATATATATTTGTAGAACTTGCTCTCAAGAGTACCAACTTGGCAACAATTCAGCCTGGCAAGTGACACATCAGAACAACAACATACTGAACTCAAGACACACCAAATTAGCATGAGCTCAGGTGATCAGATGTTACTATTCCAAAAGGATTACTATTCCAACCTATCGTTACAGTGCATCCAATTTTCACTCCTGCAGCAGAAATAATATGGCACAAGTCAAAACTCAAATTTCAATGCCACCACCTCAAACACTCCTTCCAGATAAAATTCCATTTACTTCTTTCAGCTCAGTGAATCATGTTCACTGCTCATGATGCAGTCTCTTGTATGCTCTGGAGGCAAAATGCAAATTGAGTGATCAGTTTAGAGAACACTATTGGAGCCATAGAAATATACACACAAACAGACCCAACTCATCCGCACCAACTAGACATCCCAATCTGACAGAGCTGCACTTGCTAGCAGTTGCACATATTCCTCTAAACACTTCCTGTTCATATACCCATCCAAATGCCATTAAATGCTGTAATTGTATCTGTCTTTACACTGTCTGTGGCAGCTCTCTCCATAAATGCACCACCTTTGCATGAAAGTTACCCATCAGGTCTTTTTAAAATCTTTCCCCTCTCACCTTAGAGCAATGTCCACTAGTTTTGGCCGCCTCCACCCTAGAAAAAAAACCAATGGCTATTCACTCTGTTCATGCCCCTCATGATTAATAAACTTTTGTAAAATCACCCCTCAGCCTCTGACCCTCCAGAGAAAAAAAGCCTCAGCCGATTCAGCCTCTCCCTATAACTCTCCATTCCCAGTAACATTTTTGTAATTCCTTTCTACACCCTCTCAAGGTTAACAATATCCTTCTAGAAGAACAACCAGAATTGTTGCAGTATTCTAAAGGTGGCCTCTGTACAGATGCAACATGACCTCCCAACTCCTATACTCAACGCACTGACCAAAGACGGCTTGTGTGCCATCACCATCCTGTCTACCTGGGACTCCATTTGCAAGGAACAATGCATCTACATCCCTAACTCTTTGTTCAGCAACACTCCCCAGTGCCCTATCATTAACCGTATAACTCCTGCCTTGGTTTGCATCATTAAAATGCAATACTTCACATATATCTAATGTAAACTCCATCTGCCACTCTTCAGCCCACTGGCCCAGCTGATCCAAAGTCACATTGTACTGTGAGGTAACTTTCTTCACTGTCCACTGCATCACCTATTTTGGATGTCATCCACAAACTTACTAAACATACTTCCTATTCCAGCACCGATATTTGCGGGACACTGCTGGTCACAGGCCTCAGTCCAACCCCCTGCCACCACACTCTTTCTCCTACCTACAGGCCAATTTTGCATCCAGTCGGCTAGCTCTAACCTTACTAACCAGTCTATCATGCAGAACCTTGTCGAATGCTTTGCTGAAGTCCATATAGAAGATGCGTATTGCTCTGCCTTCTTCAATCTTGTTTGTTACCTCTTCAAAAAAAACTCAATCAAGCTCGTGAGACATGCTTTCCCACTCTCAAAGCCATGGTAACTATCCCTAATCAGTCCTTGCCTTTCCAAATGCATGTAAGTCATGTCCTTCAGAATCCCCTCCAACAATCTACCCACCACTGACCTAAGGCTCATCGGTCTATTCTTCCCTGGCTATTCCTTACACCCTCTCTTAAATAATGGCACCACATGAACCAACTTACAGTCTTCTAGCACCCACCCGTGGCTGTCAATGATATTTCAGGAAGCTTCCCACAATGTTCTGGGAAACAGCTGATTAGGTCCCAGGGATTTAACTACCTTTACAAGTTTTAAAGACCTCCAGCACATCCTCTTCTGTAATATGAAAGCTTTTTCAAGACATCACTATTTATTTCCCTAAATACCATAGCTTCCATGTCCTTCTCCATAGTAAATGCTTACACGAAATATTCATTTAGAATCTCACCTATTTCCTGTGGTTCCCCACACAGGAGGCCATGTTAATCTTTGAGGGGCCCTATTCTCTCCCTCTCTTTTGCCCTTAAGTGTACGGAGAGTCTCTTTGGATTCGCCTTAACTCTATTTACCAAAGCTATCCTATGTCACCTTTTGTCCTCCTTATTTCACTCTTAAGTATACTTCTATTGCCCCTATTATCCTCTAGGGATTCACTCGATCCCAGCTGTCAATACTTGATATGTGCCTCCTGCTTTGTTTTGACCACAATCTCAATTTCTCCAGTCATCCAGCATTCCCTACACATTAGCTGTGCCCTTCATACAAAACAGGAACATACAGGTTCCTGAATTTTTGTTGGAGTGTCTAGGGTTATCTGACCAAACTTTGATTGAACAAATTCAAGTCTTTAAATTCTTCTGCATTTAGCACTCAGTCCTCATATGTTTGAAGTGAGACTGTAAACCACCCTTTAAATTTAAAGTTAGCTGACAATTCTAACAACTCAGTGCTGACCTGACCGCCTGTGCCATTTTTTATATGCAACTCATTTGTAGAAAATTAATTTCACAAGAGCAAATCATAAGCTTCCATTCAACAGAGAGAAGTGTAGCTGCACAATTATTGCAAGATGTCTATCCTGCAGAACAACTAATTAGCAATGGCTCACTAGCGTTTCCGTTAATCAATTCCATTTCCAATCCCTGTATCCCATAAGCAATAATAATTATTTTGGCTAAATTACAGGTGGCAGCTACATGGAAACATAAATCTCTAATGCCAATTTACAGACACTAAATGCTTTAATAAACAAAACATCAAGAACACAGACTCAGGTGACTTTTTTGTTTTACAATAGCAATGCAATATTTAGCAAAGAAACTAAGAGTAAAACAGAAAATACCAAGTAAATTTAAAATCCCAAGAGATACCTTCCTTCCCAATTCAATAATTTTTATTTCAATAATGTTACACTTGAGGGAGTTACGTTTTTTAAGATAATTAAATGATCTAATAAGGAATCTCACATTAGAGTTCAAAATTAAAACCTATATGCTAACTGCTAAAGAAATGTGAACATAATTAATCATTTCAAGACTGCTTCAGTACTTTCGCAATTTTCTTACAGCAAAAACAAAAATGTTATGTTTAGGATGGCTTGACAAGAACAGTTAATTGAAAATCTGCATTCTGTTAACCTGTTTCATCAAAATTACATAGAATCATACAGCACAGAAACATGATCTTTGGCCCACCGTGTCTATGCCAACTGACAAATACCAAACTACATTATTCTCATTTACCTGCACTTTTGATTCTGCTCCTAGGCCACAGCTAAAGTAAGGAACTGCATGCGGGAGTGTTGCAATCTTTACCAGTGTAAAAGTTCTTAAGCTTTATGAACTCCATATATCTTACCCTTTGTTCTGTATCCTCTTCATCATCTTCATCTGGGTTGAAAGCTTCTGCACAAACTGTTAAAAAAAAATGAAAAACAACACAGCAATGAAAAAAAACTACCAAACATACACTTAAAATAAAGTCATACCAGAAATAAAACTACAATGGAAGCAAAATAATTGCAATGAAATCAAATGCAAAATCAAAACTAAGTTCCTGGTTAATATTAACAGGACTTTAACAATTAAATTCATTTCCTTTCACATTCATCGAATTTCTTCCCTTATTCACATAATGAGGGTTATTATTTAAAACCACTGTCAATGGGTCAGGCAGAAACAAACTTTAGAATCAGTCAAGGTTTGTAAAAGTGTAAAGTCTCATGTTGACGGGGTAGCAGAAAGAAAAAATACACTCAGACACTACTTTCAATGTTTCATGGAAATAGGAGTAGGAGCAGGCCACTCAGCCCTTCAAGCCAGCTCTGCCATTCAGAATGATCATGGCTCATCATCCAGCACAATACTTTATTTCCATTTTCTCCCTATATCCCTAAACACTAAACCTATTTCTGGTGTAAATGATTCAATATTTTGTACATGATTTGAGTAACAGAGAATTAAGTCACTTTTCCATTCAACTTCACAGTCTGGAGGGTCAGTGGGATAAAATAATTTCCTCTCCAGGGGTTTAAAGTGAAAGGAGCACGTAGACAATCTCTACGTAGTTTCCAATGGGCTTATACAAAAGACTCTTCCTTCCAGAGTTCAGCACAAATTCAGTTGTTAGTGTTATGGAGCAGGCCAGACCCCCTCAGCATATTTCAAGAAGGAAGCCCAGACCCTAACTTTTCTAGTTGTTTTAAGCAGGTGTAGAGTGGATATTCCAAGAGTGACCCAGCTGGTCAAGACCCTTTGGTTTTAAACAAAACAGAACTGATTTACAGAGTATCAAATGAAACACAAACAAAACAAAAGGGAACAGAATACAGAATAACTTAACCTAGCTGAAAGCCCAAACTACTCCAACTTCATGATGCTGTTCCAAATGCCTGAAACAGTCTTCATAAACACCCCCTTAGCAAAAAAGGTAAAATCAGATACAGGTTCTTTGAGAGACAGAGAGAGGGTCAGCATGGAGCTGTTTCTTTGACCAGCAACCTCAAAACTGACTGCTTGCTAAAATCCAAACCAAACTAAAGAAAAGCTCAGCTGGGAGAACTAGCAACTCCCTTTTTAAAAAAATAACTTCAATGCCTTTTGCCTGAGGAAGTATCTGTTAGCTATAATCAAATTGGTCCTAACACCCATACAAATCAGACACCCTGGAACCTCTGCGTTTATGACCCCTCTCCAAAAATAAAAATCAGGACAGAATAACCTTGTCAAAGGAGCAGCATCATCACAGTAGTTTCACTCAAAGCTAATTCAAAAGTCACAAAAGTAGCTGCACGCAGGAAACTAAATAGTGAACAGCCATGTATTAAAAAGAGGAACCATGTGCTGGGCTGCATACAAGTCAAGTGTTTAAGTGTGAGAGAGCGTGAGTGAGAGTGAAAGAAAAAGAGACAGTGTATGCATGTGAGTCCGTGCATGCGATACATCGGAGAGATTTTCCATTTGCAAGAATTTAAGTAGCCAATTCTTTTTAATATACCACATATGCCAATCACTAAAAGCAGTTCATATTCTCTCAGTTGCAATGGAAATGTCTCTCTGCCCATGGCATATGGATTGTTGTGGTGTGTGAAAAGCAATAGCCCTCACAAGCAGCCTCTCTATCCTTCTAATGTTCCAACACTAGTGCAAGGGTCCCATAATAGAACTTCAATTCAGAAACATAAAGATGATAAAATTTTCTCCAAATGAAACCGAAAAGGGAACAAAATCAGAAATATACTTTACAAGTCTATTAATAGGTTAACAAAGAACAAAATAACTGATACATTTCAGGTCAGTTTTAAACTTATTTGAATGTTAACATCTTAATTATTCATTTGATCATCATATTATTACACTATGATATGAATAATCAGTCAACATTACCTTCAGTAGGTCATTTCTAAACTTCAAAACAAGTAAACAAAAGAACTAATATTTTACAAATTCAACCTTATTAAATATAAAATTGGATTTTTTGAAGATTGCTCTGAATTGCATTCTGTAAGGAACACAGCTAAAATCTGGCAAATTCTGGATCATGTAATTTTAAAGGTTTTTAAGTTATTTTGTATGGTGGTTACCTTGAAAGCTGATGGATGGGTGTACTGGTGAAAGAAACATAGCCCCAGAGCAGCATCCATATTTAAGGTGATCTATTAAAGCCTCCCAATCCTGTTCATTACATCTATAAAATTTATTAAATTTACTGATTCTCTGGAAGAATTTTTTTATATGTAAAATGCTAACATCAGATATTTAACAATTCTGTAATTCTTTTGACTTAATGTACAGTAGAAGACTATTTGGTCATCATGACTACACCGAGTCTGCCAATTACTTTGCATCATTCACTTTCTCTTTTGTCACATCCGAAACATTATTTCTAATCAAATCATTAAACGTCCTCTTGAACACCGTAACTGAACCCACCTTTACTATACTTCCAAACCTGAAACATTCACTGTATGAAAATGTTTTTACTCACAGCAATTACGCATTTTTGAAAATCATTTCAAATATTCACCTCATATTCTTGATCCTTTTATGAGTTAGAACAATTTCTCCTTGTTTGCACTGTCCACATCTTTTGAGATTTTAATAACTTTAGCACCTTAGTAACACTCAAATTTTCAGCATTCTGTTGTGCGTGTGGCAGCTCTATGAAAATGTTACAGGCAGTGTCTGGGTACGAATAGGCTCCATCCCCAACTACATCTGCAGATCAATTTTTATGCAAGTCAGAACACAGTAGTATAATATAAAATAGCTGTTCATAAGTACAAGAAAATGTTCGCCTGTTGCATCTTTAAATTTAATATAGGTTCTCATTCACAAGTACAAATGTCTATGAGTCAACATTTGTAAATCAGGGATCACCCGCATACTCTGTCTCATTCACTCAAAAAATTCTCAATCAAACACATAGCCAATTACAATTTTCAACAAAATCTAGATTCTGTTTCCAATATTTTTCTCAGAATATTTCAAGCACCACACAATTTTAAAAAGGAAGAACATTGACTACAAATTCTGGATCTGTGGTGAAGAAATGGTATTCACCACTGACCTCAATGAAAAATGTCCACACAGATCACTTCAATCTTGACAACTTGGTACACATCTTGAGGTTCCCCTGGAAGTTTTCCAAACAACAACTTTTGATGGATTAGGAGCTGCCATTCAAAGTCTGCACAAAGCTGAATCTTCCCAATGACTCCCTCCACCAGACCAAGATAAGTACATTTCCAGGCCAGAAGCAAGTCAGTAGCAAATCTGACTTGCAAAGGCCTGCCAGCAGACGCAGATTTTGCTATGTCAAAATCTGGTGCCAAATCATGGTATCTCAGTCATCAGCTGCAGTGATTTCAGCAAGCAGAACAAGCAGCCTGTCACACTGAATTATTCTCAAATTTGGCAAACCAGGAAGTGAACATTAATTTAAAATTTCAGAACACAAAGTAATGTATCACTGCAGTAAGGTAGAAACTACACTAAAGATAAAGTTTAATGCACATTTTGCAATCATTAGCTTGCCAAAAAATTGCAATTAGCTTTCAGGGTCCAGTGAGGGCATTTAGCAGTAATTATTACACTTAAAAACTCAATTACATACTATTCAACAAGATGAGGGAGATACCAAAGGAGTATTTTGCATCAGTGTTTAATGTGGAGAAGGACATGGAAGATACAGAATGTGGGGAAATAGATGGTGACATCTTAAAAAATGTCCATATTACAGAGGAGGCAGTGCTGGATGTCTTGAAACGGGTAAAAGGTGGGTAAGTCCCCAGGACCTGATCAGGTGTACCCTAGAACTCGGTGGGAAGATAGGGACTGATTGATGGGCCCCTTGCTGAGATAGTTGTGTCATCAATAGGAAAAGGTGAGGTGCCGGAAGACTGGAATTTGGCTAACATTATGCCACTTTTTAACAAAGGTGGTAAGGAAAAGTCAGGCAATGATAGACCGGTGAGCCTGACATTGGTGGTGGGCAGGTTGTTGGAGGGAATCCTGAAGGATAGGATTTTCAAGTATTTGGAAAGGCAAGGACTGATTTGGGATAGTCAGAATACTTTGTGTGTGGGAAATCACGTCTCACAAACTTGAGTTTTTTGAAGAAGTAACAAAGATGATTAAATGAGGGCAGAATGAGGTTTACCTATTATATCCATGAGTTACATCCTGCCAAAAGTCAATAATGAGTTCCTTGGTTTTGCCAGCTTTGAGAGTTAGGTTGTTCTCAGTGTACCATGTTTCCAGGTCTTCCACCTCCCATCTGTAGTCTGTTTCATCGCCATCTGAGATTCAACCGACTACGGTGGTGTCATCAGTGACCTTGTAAGTGGCATGAAGGAGGCATTTGGTTAGCTTTCCTTTATTGAACAGTGCATTGAGTATAGTAGTTGGGAGATCATGTTGCAGCTGTTGAGGACATTGGTTAGGCAACTTTTGGAATACTGCTTACAATTCTGGCCTCCAACCAATCGGAAGGATGTTGTAAAACTTGAAAGGGTTCAGAAAAGATTTACAAGGATGTTGCCAGGGTTGGAGGATTTGAGAGGGGTAGGTCTTGCCTTACAAGTCTTATTTAATTCTTTGAAGAGGTGACCAAGCATGTGGATGAGGGTAGAGCAGTGGATGTAGTGTTCATGGATTTTAGTAAGGCATTTGATAAGGTTCCCCATGGTAGGCTTATGCGGAAAATCAGGAGGCA
>NC_057727.1:8192721-8197210 GCF_004010195.1 Chiloscyllium plagiosum
GGATGTTTACCAGGATGTTGCCTGGTATGGAGGGCGCTAGCTATGAAGAGAGGTTGAGTAGATTAGGGTTATTTTCATTAGGAAGGCCTATGGAGTATTATCGTTCATTAGCAGAGGGATTGAATTCAAGAGTTGTGAAGTGATGTTGCAGCTGTACAGGACTTTGGTTAGGCCACATTTGAAGTACTGTGTGCAGTTTTGGTCGCCTCACTTTAGGAAAGATGTGGGAGCTTTGGAGAGGGTGCAGAGAAGATTTACCAGGATGTTGCCTGGAATGGAGAATAGGTCGTACGAGGATAGGTTGAGTGTGCTAGGCCTTTTCTCATTGGAACAGCGAAGGATGAGGGGTGACTTGATAGAGGTTTATAAGATGATCAGGGGAATAGATAGAGTAGACAGTCAGACTTTTTCCCTGGGTACAACAGGGGACATAAATTTAAGGTGAAGGGTGGAAGGGGGATATCAGGGGTAGGTTCTTTACCCAGGGAGTGGTGTGGGCATGGAATGCGCTGCCTGTGGGAGTGGCAGAGTCAGAATATTTGGTGACCTTTAAGCGGAAATTGGATAGGTACATGGAGAGGTGCTTAAGCTAGGACAAATGTTGGGCACAACATCGTGGGCCGAAGGGCCTGTTCTGTGCTGTATTGTTCTATGAAAGATTGAATAGGCTCGGGCTGTTTTCCCTGGAGATGGAGGGGTGACCTTATAGAAGTTTATAAAATCATGAGGGGCATGAGGGGTATTTTCCCTCAGATACGGGAGTCCAGAAGTAAAAGGCATAGGTTTAGGGTGAGAGGGGTAAGATATAAGAGGGATCAAAAGGGCACCCTTTTCGGGTAAATGGTAGTGTCATGTATTGAATGAGTTGCCAGAGGGAGAGGTGGAGGCTGGTCCATGGCAACATTTAAAAGGCATTATGATGAGTATATGAATAGGAACGCTTTAGAGGGATATGGGCCAAGTGCTGGCAAATGGGACTAGATCAGGTTAGGATATTTGCTCAGCATGGACGAGTTAAACTGAAGGGACTGCTTCCATGCTGTACATGACTATGACATTTTGGAGAAAGGCTAACAATAATTCAGTGAAAGCGCTTGTCAGATCACGCATTGGAGACACCAACAGTACACCCTCTGACGCAGCAAAAAAAAATCAGTGAAAACAATATCTGAATTGTCACAAAAAAAAAGACAACTGCAGTCAGAAAAAAAACCAGAAATTGAAGATGGCCCACTGGACTTGAAACATGAACTTTGCTTTGTCACCTCGGATGCTGCCAGACCTCAGCTTTTCCAATAATTGCTGCTTCTGAATTGCCATACTATTTTGTTTATCTGTGGAGTTGTGATCAGAGGGCTAACAACACAGCAGTTTTAAAAAAGAACAGACAAAGGAAGCATATGGTGAGGACAGTGCAGGAGAGAGAAAGACAGAGAACCAGCACAGTTACTGCCTTTGCTGTTTTGAATTCATGGATCGCTGGACATCGGAGTGCATCTGGGAAAATTAACAAACAGTGAAATTCAGAACTAATCTTGGAGGAACCCGTTTAGGCGAAGTTCACAGCACTGAAATAGATAAGTTCATTGTTGTTTAAAGTGTGTCCAACAGAAAGGCTGCAGTCGTGAGTAGAGTGGGTTCTTTCTTGATTATATGTTTTTGGAAATATGTCTCTTGATTAAACGTAAAATATAAGCCATAACTATTAATTTAATCTGGGGCAGTGTTTTGTAGAGGAATAAGACGGTGTTATTTTCTGAGTCTGTGGATTGTGAAAGAGCAAAAATGGCCTTTAGTACAGTGATATGTACTTCTTGTCAGATGTGGGAGTTTAGAGAGAGTTTAAGGGTTACTGCTGATTATATCTGCCATAAATACTGTTGGATGCGAATCTTATCAGATCGAGTGGATCGTTTGGAGACAGATAGAAGCGATGAGGAATTTGCAACAGCAACAATATGTGATGGATGGCAGTTATAGGAAGGGGGAAAAGTCTCAGATACAGTCACAGAGATGGGTTAACTCCAGGAAGGGTAAGAGAGGTAGGCAGCTAGTGCAGGAGTCTTTTGTGGATATACCCATTTCAAACAGATATGCTGTTTTGGAAAATGTAGGGGGTGATGGATTCACAGGGGAACATAGCACAAACAGCCACGTTTCTGGTATTGAGACTGGCTCTAATGCAACTAGGGGTACATCGGCTTCGAAAAGATCAATTGTGTAAAGGGATTTTCTAGTCCAAGGTACAGACAGATGTTTCTGTGGCCAACAGCGAAAAATCAGAATGGTGTGTTGCCCCCTCTGATGCCAGGATCAAGGATGTCTGAGAGGGTGCAGAATGTTCTCACTGGGGAGAGGTGTCATTGTCCACATTGGAACCAATGACATTGGAAGGGAAAAGGTTGAGATTCTGAAGGGAGGTTACAGAGAGTTAGGCAGAAATTTAAAAAGGAGGTCCTTGAGAGGAGTAATATCTGGATTACTCCCAGTGCTACGAGCTAGTGAGGGCAGGAATACGAGGATAGAGCAGATGAATGCATGGCTGAGGAACTGGTGTATGGGAGAAAGATTCACATTTTTGGATCATTGGAATCTCTTTTGGGGTAGAAGTAACCTGTACAAGAAGGACGGATTGCACCTAAATTGGAAGGGGACTAATATACTGGCAGGGAGATTTGTTAGAGCTGTTCGGGAGGATTTAAACTAGTAAGGTGGGGGCAGGGACCCTGGGAGATAGTGAGGAAAGAGATCAATAGTGGAGAACAGAAGACAAACCAACAAACAAAGTCAGGGCAGGCAGAGACAAGGTAGGACTAATAAATTAAACTGCATTTATTTCAATGCAAGGGGCCTAACGGGGAAGGCAGATGAACTCAGGGCATGGTTAGGAACATGGGACTGGGATATCATAGCAATTACAGAAACATGCTCAGGGATGGGAAGGACTGGCAGCTTAATGTTCCAGGATACAAATGCTACAGAAAGGATAGAAAGGGAAGCAAGAGAGGAGGGCGAGTGGCATTTATGATAAGGGATAGCATTACAGCTGTGCTGAGGGAGGATATTCCCGGAAATACATAGGAAGTTATTTGGGTGGAACTGAGAAACAAGAAAGGGATGATCACCTTATTGGGATTGTATTATTGACCCCTTAATTGTCAGAGGGAAATTGAGAAACAAATTTGTAAGGAGGTTTCAGTCAAGTGTAAGAATAATAGGGTGGTTATGGTAGGGGATTTTAACTTTCCAACATAGACTCAGACTGCCATAGTGTTAAGGGTTTAGATGGAGAGGAATTTGTTAAGTGTGTACAAGAACATTTTCTGATTCAGTACATGTGGATGTACCTACTAGAGGTGGTGCAAAACTTGACCTACTCTTGGGAAATAAGGCAGGGCAGTTATCAGTGGGAGAGCACTTTGGGGCCAGCGACCATAATTCTATTAGATTTAAAATAGTGATGGAAAAGGATAGACCAGATCTAAAAGCTGAAGTTCTAAATTGGAGAAAGGCCAATTTTGACGATATTAGGCAAGAATTTTCAAAAGCTTATTGAGGACAGATGTTCGCATGTAAAGGGACGGCTGGAAAATGGGAAGCCTTCAGAAATAAGATAATAAGAATCCAGAGAAAATATATTCCTGTCAGGGTGAAAGGGAAGGCTGGTAGGAATAGGGAATGCTGGATGACTGAGGGTTTGGTTAAGAAAAAGAAAAAAGCATATGTAAGGTATAGACAGGATAGATCAAGTGAATCCTCGAGTTGATTGGGTATAAAGGGAGTAGGAGTATACTTGAGGGAAATCAGCACGGTGGCACAGTGATTAGCACTGATGCCTCACAGCGCCAGAGACCCGGGTTCAATTCCCGCCTCAGGCAACTGACTCTGCGGAGTTTGCACATTCTCCCCGTGTCTGCGTGGGTTTCCTCCGGGTGCTCCGGTTTCCTCCCACAGTCCAAAAATGTGCAGGTGAATTGGCCATGCTAAATTGCCCATAGTGTCAAGTGAAGGGGTAAATGTAGGGGTATTGCTGGTTTGCGCTTCAGCAGGTCAGTGTGGACTTGTTGGGTCGAAGGGCCTGTTTCCACACTAAGTAATGTAAGTAAAAAGGGGACAGGAGATAGCTTTGGCAAATAGAATCCAATGGGTTTTTACAAATACATTAAGGACAAAAGGGTAACTAGGGAGAGAATAGGGCCCCTCAAAGATCAGCAAGGCAGCCTTTGTGTGGAGCCACAGAAAACGGGGAAGTTACCTAATGAGTATTTTGCATCAGTACTTACTGTGGAAAAGAATATGGAAGATATAGACTGTAGGGAATAGATGGTGACATCTTGAAAAATGTCCAGATTACAAAGGAGGAAGTGCTGGATGCCTTGAAATGGGTAAAGGTGGATAAATCCCCAGGGCCTGATCAGGTGTACCCAAGAACTCTGAGAAGCTAAAGAAGTGATTGCCGGGTCTCTTGCTGAGATATTTGTATCATCGA
>NC_057727.1:8197823-8202786 GCF_004010195.1 Chiloscyllium plagiosum
TGCAATTCTGGTCTCCTTCCTATCGGAAAGATGTTGTGAAACTTGAAAGGGTTCAGAAAAGATTTGCAAGGATGTTGCCAGGGTTGGAGGATTTGTGCTATAGGGAAGAGGCTGAACAGGCTGGGGCTGTTTTCTCTGGAGCATCGAAGGCTGAGGGGTGACCTTATAGAGGTTTACAAAATTATGAGGGGCATGGATAGGGTAAATAGACAAAGTCTTTTCCCTGGGGTCGGGGAGTCCAAAACTAGAGGGCATGGGTTTAGGATGAGAAGGGAAAGATTTAAAAAAAAAGAGACCTAAGGGGCAACTTTTTCAAACAGAGGGTCGTACAAGAATGAACTGCCAGAGGAAGTGGTGGAGGCTGGTATAATTGCAACATTTAAGAGGCATTTGGATGAGTATATGAATAGGAAGAGTTTGGAGGGATATGGGCCGGGTGCTGGCAAATGGGACTGGATTGGATTGGATATCTGGTCGGCATGGACAGGTTGGACTGAAGGGTCTGTTTCTATGCTGTACATCTCTATGACTCTATGACTAACTGCTGTCATTGCCAGCATTTGCTGCCAATCCCTTTGGAATTCATTACCCCTAAGTGTGGTGAATGCTTGGACACTGAGTAAATTTAAGGAGAAATTAGAGAGATTTTAAATTGGCAATGGGTTGAAGGGATACAGAGAGAAGTTCAGAAAAATGGGGGTGAGGAGCACACCAGCCATGACTGAATGACACAGCAGACTTGGGCTAAATGGCATAATTCTACTCTTACATCACATCAATTTATAATCCCCAACTGCCACAACAGCATTTAAGACTCAACTATATTGGTGTAGGTCTGGAGTCACATGTAGGCCAGACCAAGCCAAGATGGCAGATTACCATCAGAAAAAAGTGGGTCAATGTCACTACAGCATAAGATGATACATATTCCATCAACAACATATTCAATTTTAGTCCCCAAAGAACAGTTAAAACTTCTTCTCTGTAACTATTTTGACTAAAGAATTTTTGCTTAACAAGTTGTGTTACAAATTGCAGTCCCTCAAGAATGGTTTTCTGCTCACTGTTCAACAATTATCACAGAGGACGTGGTGCCAGAGGAAGTGGTGGAGGCTGGTACAACTGCAACATTTAAGAGGCATTTGGATGAGTATATGACTTGACCTGAACTATCACAAAGGTGTAATTGTCTGGACAATCTGATTTTTAGTTCTCTGACCGCAAGAAATCAACAAAGGCCCATTTTACGATAGCCTTTTTCATAGGTTCAATATGATTTCAAATAATCACAACTTCCCAGATTCGCAGAATGCAATATGAGTACAGCTGAGGATTTTTAAACAGATTACATCAAGTATTTAAAATCAAATTAAAAGTAAAATGTATATTAAAAACAATGTAATACAGCAGATAAGTAAGTAAAATCAATAATTAATCACAAAAACAAAAACTGAGAGTGTGCTGGAATGCTGAATATGAAAGAGAAATGTTACAAATACTTGGAAATAGTACTCAACAGATTGAGAGGTCACAGACCTGAAACAGTGGACAACAGCCTGAGGATGTTAGGAACAGGGTGGTGATGGCTCGGGAAATATAAACCACCAGATAAGCTAGTTTTTAGCTATGGGCAGGAGAGAAATGGGGAAGCACTGCCTCGGTCATTGGCTCCCTTTCCAGATCAGCCCATCACTCCGGGTTCACTCTCCTTGGCCTTACTATAGAATCCAGTAAATAAAGACTAACAAGATAATAATGAGAAAGAAAAGGGGTATTCTAGTGAGGAATAAAAACTGACTATTAGAGCTTGTTTAAATATGTAAAATGGAAGAGAAAGGTCAATGTGAAAATAATAAAAATGCTTAGGGAGATAATTTTGGGGAACAAGGAAATGACATAGGATTTAAACAGATATTTTGGGTCAGTTTTACAGTGGAAGATAGTTCAAACATCCTATTAATATTAAAGAATACACAGCAGAAATTAAGCATATCACCATCACTGGAGGAGCAGTATGAGACAAACTAATGGCGCTAAAGATAGCCAAGTCCCCTGGTACTGATGGCTTACATCTTGGGATCCTAAAAATAGTTGTTAAAGAGACAATGGATGTATTGTTTGAAAATTTCGAAGTATCTTTGGATTCTGGAGAAGAACCAGGGATTTGGAAAACTCTTAATATGATGCTCCTAATCAAAAAGGGAAATAGACCAAAAAGTAGGCAACTATGGATTGATTAGCCTAACATCTACTGCTGGAAAAATATTGGAATCAATTATTAAGAGACTATAGAACATTTGTAAAATCTACCAAACAAAGTCAACATGGTATTATAAAGGTGAAATAGTGTTTGACTAATTTATTAGTTGTTTGAGGAAGTCTCAACCAGAGTGAATATAAGGAAACCAGTAGATGCATTATAGAATTATAGTACAGACAGAGGCAATTCTGTACAGGTTCCCAAAAGCACTACCCAGTTAATCCCATTCTCCAGCCCCATCATTTTTGCTCTTGAAATTCACCACTTTCAAATATATATTCAGCTCTCTTGAATCAGCCGCCACCACCACCACTCTCCTGGACAGCCCATTCCAAATCTTAACAACTGAGTAAAGAAGTTTCTCCTCATTTCACTTGTTTGAAACTGTGACCCCTAATTACTGCCATATCAACTAGTGAAATCAGAATATCCTTCTTTACCTTGTGAAAATTATTCTTAATTTTGAACACCTCAATAAGGTCGCCCCTTCTCTGGTCCAAGGAGAATAAGCTCAATTTCTCTCATCTTCCCTTGTATCTAAAATCCCTTATTCCTGATATCATTCAAGTAAATCTCCTTTACACACTGCAGGACTTCCACGTCCTTCCTTAAATGATATGCCCAAAGCTGAACACAATACTCCAAATATGGTCTGACCAATGATAAGTAGATGTGTAGCATCACTTCCTTGCTTGAACTTTGACTCTATCTACAAAACCAAGGATCCTATAAGCCTTCTGAACAATTGTTCAAACATGCCCAGCCACCTTCAGAGAACCGTGCACATAAACGCCCTCTACTCCTACACTCCCCTCAATATTTCACCATCAGTCCATATGGTCTCTATTTTGATTCGATTTATTGCTGTCAACTAAGTACAGTGAAAAGTTTTGTTTTGCAAGCAGTACGTCATAGCAAACAAGGACATATAGATCATTGGGTGCTTAGACAGAGCAAGGCAGACAGATTACACTGCACAGAAGGTGTGCAAAGCAAGATCAACATTGGATTTGAAATTAGAGAGGGTGCTCATCTCTCCATGTTTCTTTTATCAAAATACATTACTTCATAATTCTCTGCATTCATCTGCCAGGTATCTGCTGATTTAGCCATCTTGTCAATGTCCCCCTGAACTTGCTCAGTGTCATCTTCACAATTCACTATTCTCCCAAGCTTAGTATCACCTGCAAACTTCGAGATTTCACCCGAAACTGCCATCTCCAAATGATTTACATAAATCAGAAAAAGCAAGGGTTCCAATACTAATGGGGAACACCACTTTCAACTCAATCTGCTAACTGCCCACCTATACATACATAGTCAATTTACAATTCATGTTGCCAAGGACTCATCAATCCCATTCAGTTCTAAACTGAAAACCAAAGAGCTGTGGACACTGGAAATCAGAAATAAAATCAGAAATTGTTGGAAAAATTTGGAACAACTCAGAGCACTTGTGGAGAGAAGGCAGAGTTAACTGGATGCAGGTTTTCTCGCTGAGCTGGAAGGTTCATTTTCAGACGTTTCGTCACCATACTGGGTAATATCTCCAGTGAACCTCCGGACGAAGCATTGCTGATGTTTCTTGCTTTCTATTTATATGCTCGGGTTTCTTTGGGTTGGTGATGTCTTTTCCTGTGGTGGTGTCATTTCCTTTTTATCCCTCAGGGAGTGGTAAATGGGGTCCAAGTCAATGCGTTTGTTGATAAAGTTCCAGTTGGAATGCCATACTTTTAGGAAGTCTCGTGCATGTCTTGGTTTGGCTTGTCCTAGCTAGGATGGATGTGTTGTCCCAGTCAAAGTGGCGTCCTCCCTTATCTGTTTGTAAGGATACTAGTGAGAGAGGGTTGTTTCATTTTGTGGCTAGTTGATGCTCATGTATCCTCGTGGCTAGTTTTCTGCCTGTTGGTCCAATGTAATGTTTGTTACAGTTCTTGCACAATACTTTGTAAAGGACATTAATTTGCTTGTTGTCTGTATAGGATCTTTCAAGTTCATTTGCTGCTGCTTTATACTATGTTGGTGGGTTTTTGGGCTACCATGATGCCAAGGGGTCACTCTCACAGCTACCTCGATTACACCTCCTCCCACCCTGCCCCCTGTAAAAACGCCATCCCATATTCCCAATTCCTTCGCCTCCGCCGCATCTGCTCCCAGAAGGGCCAATTCCACTACCAAACGACCCAAATAGCCTCCTTCTTCGAAGACCACAATTTGCCCACCAACATGGTCGACGACGCTCTCCACCGCATCTCTTCCACTTCCCGCATCTCCGCCCTTGAACCCCGTCCCTCCAATCGCCACCAGGACAGAACCCCACTGGTCCTCACCTTCCACCCCACCAATTTCCGGATATATTGTATCACTCAGTCATTTCCGCCACCTCCAAACAGACCCCACCACCAGGGATATATTTTCCTCCCCACTCCTATCAGCGTTCCGGAGAGACCACTCCCTCCTCGACTCCCTCGTCAGGTCCACACCTCCCACCACCCAACCTCCACTCCAGACACCTTCCCCAGCAACCGCAAGAAGAGAAAAACGTGCGCCCACACCTCCCCCTCACCTCCCTCCAAGGCCCCAATGGATCCTTCCATATCCGTCGCAAATTCACCTGCACCTCCACACACATCATTTACTGTATCCGTTGCACCCGATGTGGTCTCCTCTACATTGGGGAGACAGGCCGCCTACTTGCGGAAC
>NC_057727.1:8202946-8273678 GCF_004010195.1 Chiloscyllium plagiosum
CTTTTATCTCAGCCTGCTTGGCACACCAGCCTCATTCCTGAAGAAGGGCTTATGCCCGAAACGTCGATTCTCCTGCTCCTCGGATGCTGCCTGGCCTGCCGTGTTATTCCACCACCACATTTTTCAACTCTGGTCTCCAGCATCCGCAGTCCTCACTTTCTCCTAAAGGGTCAGAGTAGTCTGACAGTCATTTCCGAGATGCCTTTGATGTAGGGGAGAGCGGCACGAACTGTAGCAAACACTACATTGGACAAACTAACAACAAACACATGGATTTGGACCCCATTTACCACCCCCTGAGAAAAACAGAAAACAACACCATCACGGGAGATGACATCACTAACCCAAAGAAACCCAAATTTTTAATTAAAAAGCAGGAAACATCAGCAGTGCTTCGTCTGGAGGCTCACTGAAGATGTAACCCAGTATGGCGACGAAATGTCTGGAAATGAACTTCCAGCTCAGCTAGCAAACCTACATCCAGAACTTTAACCCGAGCTACAAATCTTCTCAAAACGTGCTAGCAGAGTTAATGTTTTGGGTCCATTGACCCTTCTTTCTATAATTCAAGCAAAAAAGGATCACCGGACCTGCAAAGTTAGCTTTGCTTTCTCTCCATAGATGCTCCCTGACCTGCTGAGCTTTTAGAGCAAAATCTGATTTTGTTTCCAAACATCTCTAATTTGCTAAACAACCTGCCATGTGACACCTTATCAAATGCTTTCTGAAAGTTGTACTTGGACTTCCAGAAGACAGTCGACAAGGTCCCCTAAAGAAAGTGAAGTCATAAGATAACAGTTCACTGTGTTGGTAGTTGTAAATTTGCTAATGGAAATAGCACGTGGGTAAGGAGATCTTTTTCAGGTGACCTGTAACCAGTGGGGTTCCACAGGTATCAGTGCTGGGATGACAAAAATAGGTTGGAAAGGCAAGTCAGGATATGAACAGTTTAGAGAGATATTGATAAACCTAAGTGTACAAAAATTTGGCAAGTGACGCACAATGCAGGAAAACTTTGGAAGGGATAACAAAAAATAATATGTTAGAAAGACAAAATAACAGATTATGGAAACACTAGCAGAAAGCTACAACACAAGGGACTTGGGGGCACTTGTACACAAAAAAACAAAGCTGCAGACACAGCAGGTAATAGGAAGGCTAATGGAAAGTTGGCCCTATTTCAAGGAAGTTAGACTCTAAGTAGGAAAGTCTGACTGCAACTGTATAAGTGGCTGGTGAGACCACATCTGGAGCACTGTGAGCAGTTTTGGCACCCTCATGTAACAGAAGGTTTCATATCATTGGAGGCAGTTCAGAGAATGTTATCTAGGATGATCGCTGGAATGAAGGAATTTGTCTTATGAACAAAGGTTAAACAGCTTGAGAGTCCATTTATTGGAATTTAGAAGAATGAGGGATATCACCTCAGAGTTTAGGACCACAGAGCACAGTCTCAAGAATAAAGGGATGCCAATTTAAGACTGAGAGGAGGAGGAATTTCTTCCCTCAGAGGGTTAAGAGTCTTTGGCACTCCTTGCCACTGACAGCTGTGGGAGCAGAGTGCCTACATACATTTAAGATAGCCAATTCAGTAGGGAAATCAAGCATTATGGCAAAAGGTTGGGAAAGTGGATATAAGGAATGTCAGACCAGTCATGATTCCACTGAATGGTAGAGTAGGCTTGAGAGTCCAAGTAAACTATTCTGATCTCCAATTCTTATGATATTATAGAACTTCCATTATCGCTCCCCTCGACACCCCTGCTCAAAGCATTAAACTGTTGTAAAGAAGCCATGACCAGCTGGGAATGTGTTTTCTGACAACATTTTAGTGGACAAGAAAATCCTGCTATCTCAAAAGTTCTTAGCATTAACTCTTTCTTTTCCTCTATAGATGCTGTCTGGCCTGAATATTTCTCGCAATTTCTGTCCATAATTCGTTAGCTGCATTGTAATTCAGTTGTGATGTATTCCTGTTTGGGTTTTTTAAAAATGATGCATGCAACCAGAAATGAAGCAATTTTAAAAAATTTATTGAAATAATATCATTGGAGATAATTCAAGACAAACTTCACTCAACAATTTATATAATATGTAGGCAAGCTTCAATTTCAATTCACACCCACAGTAATAAATCTCATTTCTGTCTTTGCAGTTCCACGGTGCGGCACGGTGGCACAGTGGTTCGCACTGCTGCCTCACAATTCCCACCTCTGGCGACTCTGTGTGGAGTTTGCACATTCTCCCCATGTCTGTGTGGGCTTCCTCCGGGTGCTCTGGTTTCCTCCCACAATCCAAAAAAAATGTGCAGGTTAGGTGAATTGGCCATGCTAAATTGCCCATAGTGTTAGGTGAAGAGGTAAATGTAGGGGAATGGGTCTGGGTGGGTTGCGCTTTGGTGGGTCGGTGTGGACTTGTTGGGCCGAAGGGCCTGTTTCCACACTGTCAGTAATCTAATCTAATCAAACTCAGGATCAAAGGCTTTATGTAACACAAATAACCTTTTTTTTATTACACTACATTCAAGAAACAAAATAATTTTTTCATGTCAAATATACTTGGCTATCAAATAAATAGTTCTATTATTTTAATATGAGCTAAAATTTTATTATTTTTGGACATTTTAAATTTTGTTTTGACTCTGCAAATCTTGGTTAATAGAAAACACCATTACAGTTCATGCCAATTCCAAGTTGCTGAAAAATTAAGAAATTTTTACAAAGTTTTGAGACTTCATTAGAACATTATGCAATATGGATTTTTTTTAAAAAAACATCAGTGGAACTTTACCTTTTAGATGCTTTTAATCAATCTTAGCCAGATGTTACAACAAGCCTCTGTAGCAGGTAGAACTTGAACACGGGTTTTCTAGTACACAGGCAGGAACACCACCACTGCAGCACAAGAACCCCACAACTCGTGTTTTACATTCAGTTCTAACTCCCTCAAAGGCAAGGCAGAGTGATAATATTCCTTTGAAGCAATGCTTTTTTATTTACATTTTATTTTATTATCCTATTATTAACAAAACATTGGCCATCTGCCCAGGTTGGTATGACGTCAAACCACCAAGCAGTTTTTAATCAATTTATGCAAGACTGCATTTCAAACGTGTTCATGGCTTCCTGAGATTAATTGGAGCTGATTAGAGTACAATTTGAAACAAACCTAGATCACTAATTTTAAAAGTAAGAGAGTTTTCACTCTTCAGTTCTTCTATGACTGGGAAAAGTTAAGCAATTGGACAGATATTCAGTGATATCTGTTCACAAAAGGATTTTGAATACTTGACAAAGGGTCAGACCTAGGATGTCTTGAATTAGCAAATAACAAACAGGGCTTTATCAAAGGCAATATTAATTTCACATACTAGAAGATCAAATTCACAAGATGGCTCGAGTGCAAATCATTTGGATACATCAAGCATCAGGTACAAGGCTATCAATCCAAAGTCTCTTTCTTCCCCAAACTTTACTTTGTAAGCATCAAATTAAATACATCATGTGCTGAATCATAGTACCAATCTGTGTTTCACTTCTCTGCAGTACTCTCTCCAACTCCACTGCATAATTGGTCTGAATTAAGCCTTGCCAGTTGCTATGGAGACAACAAAATGACTCCAAATTATTAAAAACTGCAACCGACAAAACTGTCCTCAATTATTTATTCATAATGACAATTACTAAAATCTACAATAGTTAAGGAAACAAAAATATTAGATATCTTTGTTACTAAGATTAATTTAAAAGATTGAAAGTACAATTAGGAGTGACACCAATTTTCATTTTGAATTCATTCTGTATAATGATGTCTCTCCTACACATTTCTTCAAAAAGGGGCAACACTTCATTGTAAACATGTTAATATTGCTTGTTATATGGGCATGCCAGCTCAGTGCACTGTATGGGCTACTCGCCATGAAGGTTCCTACCACCATCCTCTTGGGTGTGGAAACAACACAGCCTACTTGGTCCAGTATAGTGAAGGAAAACCACTTCTTTGTATAATTAGGCAGATCGGATAAAGAGGCTTGCAGTCAACATTGCAGTGCGGCAGACTGGAAAGAATAGCCTGCAATCAGTTCTTGTTGGAAAAAAAACCATCACAGAAAGTCTAAGTTGATTAACTGGTATTGTAAAGTGAGAAATTGAAGGCAGCAAGATCAAACCAAATATCAGATCTGGCACAGATGCTTATTTATCAGGAGTGAGTATCTGCAAATTAGTTGAAACCTATTCTACTGTCAAGTTTTAACATTAGTTTAATCACCGACTTGCACACCTTAATGCATAAAAAAGTGAATAACAACTAAATAATGAATTTTAAAACTCTACGAATGACCGTACAAGGGTACAATAAGCTCAAGAATACCATCACAATCCTGAGCAAACATATCTGCGATTCGAGTGTTTGAAATTTGAGAAGCTTTGGTTGAAGACTTTATGAATGGAGACTGAACTACAGACACTGCAATGCATCAAGGAGGTGAAGGTTTCCCAGATCCTTTAATCAGTAAGCAGTTGCACCTTTTAGGGTAGTCTGTTCTGATATTGTCAGTGTTCAGAAAGAAGAGGTTTTGATTTTAAGTGAGGCAGGTAAGGGAATTGAGGGGACAGGAGTGCAACTGTGGGATGAATAAGCTGAATAATCATGGTTAGGGGAGTGACGGCAAGTTCAGGCAGTAGTGTCGTTTGCCCAGTGCCAGGGTTCAGGACATTTTTTATTCATTCATGGGAGACAGCATCGCCAGCTCAGCCAGCATTTATTGCCCAGTGGGCAGTTAAGAGTCAACCACATTGCTGAGAATCTGGAGTCACATGTAGGCCAGACCAGGCAAAGATGGGTGAACATAGACATTAGGGAACCAGATGGTTTTTCCCCAACAATTGACAATGGATTCATGGTCATTATTAGACTACTAATTCCAGATACTTATTGAATTCAAATTCAACCATCTGCCTTGGCAGGATTTGAACTCAGTCCCAAGTCCCCAGAATATTACCTGGGTCTCTGGATTAGCAGTCCAGCAATTATGCCACTAGGCTATCGCCTCCCCTATCTGCTCTGGGCTGGGGAAGGTTGAGTTTTCATAGTCTATGTTTGCACAAATGACAGAGGAAAAATTAGTAAAGTGGTTCTGCATTGCCAGTGTGAGGAGCGAGGCACCAAATTAAAAAGGAGAACTTTAAAGTTAATAATCTGCGCATCATTATCAGAACACGTAAAATTGGAATAGGATAAACAAAGTGAATGGCTGAAAGACAGGTGTGGGAGAAGTGGGTTCCAATTCATAGGGCACTGGCACAAATACTGGGGAAAGGGGAATCTGTACTATTGGGGCAGTCTACACCTGAACCATCTTGGAATTAAGTTAAAAATCACAACACCAGGTTATAGTCCAACCGGTTTAATTGGAAGCACACTAGCTTTCGGAGCGACACTCTTTCATCAGGCGATTCCAAATAATATTGGAATTGGTGTTCTTGCAAATCACACAAAGGAAATAGTATGGGTTTTAAACAATTGGGGACAAGGGACTAAATTTGGGAGAAAAAGAAACCAAGAGAACTGTGACTGTTGGAAATCAGAAACAAAAACAGAAATTACTGGGAAAACTCTGCAAGTCTAGTAACATTTGCGAAGAGAAAGCACAGTTAATGTTTTGAGTCCAGTGACTCTTCTTCAAAGTCAATAAATTTCAGAAGCTGTGATTAATTAAAGGTGAGGAAGATGAAACAGAAGAAGCAATTAATGTGGGAAATGATAAACAATTTTCCACACAAATCATCATCTGTTTTAGTTGAGAGATAAATGTTGATCAGGACATCTAGGATAACTCCTCTGCTTTTCTTCAAAACAGCACCACAGAGGGGAACATGCAAGTTCTGGTGCAATATCTCATCTGAAAATTAAGCGCAAACTCTCAATATCAGCCTAGGTTTTTATGGTCAAGTCTCTAGCATAGAACTCCAATGCTGCCCAAATCTTTTCTCATTGTGAATCCATTTTAATGCATCATATGTTACAACTTGATCCCAAAATTTGGATGCATGACAGGATTATTAAGGGCAGATCTGAAAAATGTGTTGCTGGAAAAGCGCAGCTTTTGTTAAGGGCAAGCCTTGTTGATGCAGTTACTCAATATGCCATAAAGTAAAACCGAACTGCAAGAAACAGGATAGTAACTTTCACTACTTAATTACTAAAGAGCACACCAAGTTAAACTAAATGAAAACTGTTTGTATATTTAATTTGGTTTGTGAAAAAGCGATCTTACACATTATACTCATGAAAAAAAAGTGTTGTGACAATGTCTAAATCTCCAATGTAACATCCTAATTTGCTCAACATTCAAATTTGATACAGACTAATGTGCTTAAAAGTTTAACATGCTCCTGGCAAATAGAGGCTACCTACACAAAACTCATTTCACGGGAGGAGACTGAACTAAAACAAGGGGAAAACAGGTGCAAATATTACAAGCGGAGAAAGTGAGGTCTGCAGATGCTGGAGATCAGAGCTGGAAATGTGTTGAAAAGCGCAGCAGGTCAGGCAGCATCCAGGGAACAGGAGAATCGACGTTTCGGGCATAAGCCCTTCTTCAGAAGCCATTCCTGAAGAAGGGCTTATGCCCGAAACGTCGATTCTCCTGTTCCCTGGATGCTGCCTGACCTGCTGCGCTTTTCCAGCAACACATTTCCAGCTCAAATATTACAAGCACAAAGCGGATCTCGGGGCTTTGCTAACAGCCTCTGGTCCATGGCTGCCATTACAGCCTTAAAGCTAACAAATCCAAAATCCCGTACTATGACCCCAATGCGGTAGGCAACCTATGGTTTGTGAACCCTTGCACTAAACCTTGACTCATCTTTATGAAACAACAAAAAAAAAGAGATGTCATCCCATTTCCCTATCCCTGTATCAGTTGAAGCAAACACTCAGAGACACAGTACAGCTTTACCTCCTTCATCTTTATTCCGGTCCGAGGGAGAGAGAACGATCGACCATGTGCACAGAGACGAATTCTGTCTTCTAACAGCAGATTCTTAAGGAATTATATAGTCACTTACAGGAAGCAGCTTCCAAATGAGGCAACATCTATATTGACTGGGTGACCGTTACAAATCAGAGAGCATCAACAGTAAAGATGAAGCCATCTGGCATTTCACAGTGGATGTTCTTCACCTTGTTAAACCACTACCTTTTCCTCCAGCATATCACTGTTTCCTGCAAGTTCTTATCTGGTCAAAGTAATGTTAGCTGAACCTTTGTCAAGCAACCTTAAACTTAACTCTTTCCCTACCTGCTCATACCTTACACACTTTCTCAGAGAAGCAATGAAATTATTTTTCTCCTATGCCGCATGCCATCATAACAAACAGTTCAGGCCACATATGGTCACAAACTCTCAGCTACAGTCATCTTAATATAGATTTGTACAAAATGACTCCAAGCATTTATAGCAGGATTTTATCCAAATTTTATTTCAAATATGCAGCACAGATTGCACTAATGTTATTAAGGAAAGCTGACATTATCATATATCATGAGAGTAGAGCCCAATTTATATTAACTGAATATAGAGATGAAGTTACATTGTTGGAAACATTCAGAGAATCTTTTTTCCAAATATGGGTATTATTGAGTAGCAATGCAGCTTTTAGCACATAAACAAATCTTTAAAAAGGTGGCAGGATCAGTCAATTAATCTATTAAAAACACATACAATCATTTACTTCATAAAATGGAAGCACAAAGTCCAAACAAAAAACTTAAAGTAAACGGTTCTACCAGTGGTTATACTTCATTTACAACTTCTTGGCTTCCTTCCAAAGTGGAATGGTCTTAAAGAGCTTGCAAAGAAAATTTAATTGAATGGTGACAGAGTTGAATGACTCAGCTATTTGGATAGACAACAAAAGATGGAATTGTTCTCCTTTGACCAGAGAAAGTTATGGGAGATCAAATGAAAGGTTTTCAAAATTATGAAGGGTTTTGATTGAAGTAGACAAGGAGAAACGGTGGCACAGTGGTTAGCACTGCTGCCTCACAGCACCAGAGACCAGAGTTCAATTCCCGCCTCAGGCGACTGACTGTGTGGAGTTTGCACATTCTCCCCGTGTCTGCGTGGGTTTCCTCCGGGTGCTCCGGTTTCCTCCCACAGTCCAAAAATGTGCAGGTTAGGTGAATTGACCATGCTAAATGGCCTGTAGTGTTAGGTGAAGGGGTAAATGTCAGGGAATGAGTCTAGGTGTGTTGTGCTTTGGCGGGTCGGTGTGGACTTGCTGGGCCAAAGGGTCTGTTTCCACACTAAGTAATCTAATCTAAACAGTTTTCTTTGGGAGGATAGTCAACGGTTTACACATCCTGACAGATTGGTGAAAATCTCAATTATGAACTTTGTCAGTTCATAAAGTAAATATTTGTGAAAGATTTGCAAGGCTAAGGAGAAAGAACAGGACACCAGAACTAAAACAAAACAAAGAACTGTGATTGCTGGAAATGTGAAACAAAAACTAAAATTGTTGGAGAAACTCAAGTCTGACAGCATCTGCATACAGAAAGGAGAGTTAATGTTTTGAGTCCAGCGATTCTTCTTCAGAACAGATAGTAGTTAAGGAAAGTTAGTGTTTCAGCTGACGTTGGCAGGGTGAGCAGACAAGCAGAGATGGGGCCCAGGGAGAGCGAGTTAGAAAGTGGAACGGAGAGTGACAGGGATGAATGGAGGGCCAGAGAGATGGCATCTTCTATGGATGTGTTGCATCGGTAGGTGAATTGAAAAGGATCAAGGCAATCTGGTAGGCTGGAGTTTGTGAGAACCATGACTAACATCTCGAAGCATTTCATAATTATGGAGGTCAGAGTGACTGAGTCATTGAGGCACTCTACACGATTTTTCTTTGTTACCGGGATGATGGTGGTCGTCTTGAAGCAGGTGGGAACTTCAGATTGTAGGAAGGAGAAGTTAAAGAGCAGGTATAATTACATTTAAAAGACATCTGGATGACTGCATGAATGTGAAGGGTTTGGATGGATATGGACCAAATGCTGGCAAATGGGACTAGATTGACTAAGGATATCTGGTCAACATAGACAAGTTGGCCAAAGGGTCTGTTTCCATGCTGTACATGTCTATGACTATGTCTGCAAATATTCCCGCCAGCTGGACCATACAGGAGTGCACAGCTGGGGACTCCATCTAGGTCAGTTACGTTCCGTGGATTTCTGCTATTTCCACTGGCGGGTGAAACTAGAATTAGGGGGCATAGCCTCAAAATAAGGAGGAGCAGATTTCAAACGGAGTTGAGGAGGAACTTCTTCACCCAAAGGGTTGTGAATCTATGGAATTCCCTGCCCATTGAAGCAATCTTGTTGAATGTTTTGAAGGTAAAGATAGATAAATGTTTGAAGAGTAAAGAAATTAAGGGTAATGGTGAGCAGGCGGGTAAGTGGAGCAGAGTGCACGATAAGATCAGCCATGATCTTATTCAATGGCGGAGCAGGCTTGATAGCCCATATGGCCTACTCTGCTCCTATTTCTTAAGTTATGTTCACTCTCAGAAAGCCAATCGAATGTGTGTGGCAGTGACTGTGGGTACGGTGCATCCAAGGCTGTTGGGATAGGTGACATAGTTTCACTGACCTGCTGTTCACAGCAAGCATAAAATGCATGGAACTCGTTGAGTAGATATGTATGGTTGCCTGCAATTCTGTTCAACTTCATTTTGCAGCCGGTAATGTCACGCAACCCTTGCTACAAACTGACATGTGTCAGGGTGGTTGGTCTGGGACTCAAGCTTAGTTTGGTATTGTCTTTTGGGGCTCTGATGGCTTTACAATGGTCATAATTGGACTTCCTATATAGGTAAGGGTCACTTGATTTATATGCCTCAGACCTGGACTTCAGTAGGAAGTACATCTCCCAGTTCATCCACGATTATAAGTTGGGGAATATTCAGATTAACTGACTCCTTCATTTTGGTCTGACATAAGCCAAAGTCACCCATGTGTTGGAACCCATGAGTCGGAAAAGATATTGGACCTCTTCAGTGTGTTGAGGTCATCCTAAAACATTTTCACTCCCCTCATGGGAACTTTCTCCTGTTATCAATCTGAGTCAAATAATTTGTTTACAGATCTGATACAAGGCATATAAAAAAAGTGTCCTTATCAATGGAGAGATGCTAGGTAGGTGGAGTGGAAAAGGGCTCTGCTGTGGAAACTGATTTTCCCTTTCCAGCACATTCAGATGATCTTGCAAAGGCTCCGCTGGTAATACTTCTCCAGTAGTAGGAGGAGCCCGATGTGCATTATCTAATTCTCTCTGAAACATTTGAGAGCACAGGGATCATTGTTGCCCAATAAAGACCAGCCCCAAATTCTTTTTTAACCACCTGGGGGGGGGGGGGAGGAGGGGGGGGGGGGGAGGAGGAGGAATTTTCTGTGTGGTGACAACCAGTTTTCTGGATCTTTTGTAAAATAGATACCTCCAAATATGCTTCAAGGAGGATTCAAGCAAGAATTTTTTTTTAAATTCACTATTCATTTAAAAACCTTTTTATTTTTTCAGATATAATCTATTTATTTTGACATGCTAATGCATATTCCAAATCATATGTTAATCATTTTCTAAGCTGGAACAGAATTCCAATTCCAAACATAATAAATTATAAGGGACAATATACATCTGCTTACTTGACTATACGTCGATTACCAACCAATGTATACTGCACTATTGCTGATCCATCACTGATATGTAATGATGATCATTACACATGAACTAAACAAGTGTACCAGTTACCATGGCAGCCTGGAGCAGAAACAAAACCAAATGACGCAGAATATAACAAATCCAACCCCCAAACTTCAGTGTATGCATTCTTAAAAGTTAATGAAAGATATTCAGTTATCTTTTAACTGTCATGCTTCAGCCTCATTCTATACAAGAAATAGACAGATTTTTCAGTAATTACTACTCCAAAAAAAAAATCACTTATCTACTTTACTAACAATGAACTCCACTCATTTTTTACTTAGATTGGAGCTAACGCTCTTAGACATTTCCCAATATCACAGTGATAACCTGGGATTGAATTGAAGGGGGAAGAAGGAAGTTATCAAATTTGATCAAATACACAGAGACAAGTTGTGTTAGATCTTTAATATTTAAAGTTCAGCTAAAAAAGAAACACACCTTAAATAAAAACCAACCCCTTCAATTTAAAATTTCTTTCCAAAGGCACATGGATCAAAACCACAAATGAGTGAAGAATGCCTTTTGGACAACTGATATTAGTTAACTTACACCAATTGCTAAGCCATCCACTACCTGAACACTTTGGAAGTGCCTCACTAAACCTCTCCACCCCTCCACTGCTCTTTCCTCCATCACAATGCTCATTAAGATCAAACTCTTCAACTAACCTTTTGGTCACCTGCTCCAGTATTGCCCTCATCGGGCTTAGTGTCACGTTTTGCTTAAAAACGTTATATGACATCAAAAGGTGCCAAATAAATTCAAGTATTTATTGCTGGTGCATTTAGAACTCAAGCTCAAAACAATCAAGAGCCAAAATGGAAAATGAATATAATTATGCAGTTTAGGAGAATGAACAGCTCTTAGTATTCAGGAATTATTGCAGCCTTAATTTACATTCATTGGAGTGCTTATCTATTCTGAGCTGTCAAAACTAAAACATGAACAACAAACTGTGCTGGGTTCTCTTGGCTGCTGCAGATTCTGTTTGAATAAATTGCTATAGGTAGTTATTTATCTTCACCATTTCCCTATATTTGGAGTAGAATGATTTTTCTGGTGCAAAGTCTTACTGCTATGTGAAATACAACAAACTCCAATGTCAGTGCAAATACAAAGCCCTGAATGAGGAACTTTTGACAGAGCTCAGAAATTACATTGCTTTAAAAAAACCTAAATCATCAGCGTTAACACAAAGTGACCGGAGGTAATTCTGGTACTAGGCTCTCTAAAATCTATCAACTTTTTTTTTTACTTTAAAGAGAAAGAGATTCAAGTATTTTTTTATTGTGTACGTCTTCCAAAGCACTGCAGGCATATATAAAAACACAAAGGCAAAATAAACACATTATACCAACAAGAATATAATGGCTTGCCCACAAAACTCAATACTCTCAAGATAACCAGATTACCATGCATTACAAATAACCCTGATCCAGAGGTACAACCTATGCTTATACCACAAACACTTCTAAAACCATTGTCAAGAGTACAACTGACAAACTTGACCAATTCAAATAGAGGTGGATGAAAAAACAATTTTCAACCTAAAAATAAATTACTGAAAATACTCAGCTGTCATGAAAAAGACAATGTATTAGATAGTTATCTTCCAGTCGACACAAACATAATATTCAACCACTTTTAAACATGACATGATTTTCCAGATTTCATGATCAATATAGTCTAGAGCTGCTGTAGTTTCATATCACTAACTGATCAAGCCAGTATGCACATAATCCATTCCAATTTGCCGGATTAAATTACTTCTGTAAATCTAAACTAAAAGTCACAATCTCTGAAAGAATAAAAAAAGGGCTTTATTTAGTGGAATCCGTGCATAAAGACACTTACTCTGGAAAGAGCAAAAAAATGTTTGTGGAAATCCCAGGACTGATCATTCTTCAGAGAGGACTGGAAAATTTCTGTCAACACTTCCACAATCTGCTCCCTGATCTCTTTCCACAATCTAGGATGCATCCGACCCAGGCCTGTCAACTTCTCTTTCTGGAGTTCTTCCTTTTATTTATCATTATACTGCTCAATTCCACATTTTAAAACAAGCCACTGTCACTACCTTCTAGTTTGGTAAAGGTTCATCTAGTACCTCTAATCATACCTTTTGCATCAGTGAACAGTTTACCATGCTTGTTCCCTATGGGCCCCACCTTTTTCATCCACGGTTTTATCCACCAAAATGCATTTCCAATCAAGCCACTCCAAATCAACATTTAGACCCCTATAATCTGCCGTTTTACATAATAAACCTTTATATTCTTTTGTTAGAAGTACATTGGTCGCTTCTTATGACGACTTGCCTCCATGGTACACAAAGGAAAATAACTTATGATCTGTCAAGCCAAGTTTCACTGAGAGATCTAATCTCTGCAGTATTATCAGCTGGCATCATTACAGGAAAAAAAAACCCAAATTTAATTTTAAAAAAATCAACTTTCTCCAATCTGCCTGGTAAATCTAAGAGATTGGTAGTGGAACCTTTGCAAAGACAATAAGGCCTGGAAGTCTAAGTGCCATACTGGGAAGTTGAGAAAATTAAAAATGACGCAAAACAAAGAGGAAGATTCTTAATAGAATTAAAAACAGAAAGGGAAGTGGTCTGTCCAAATATTCAGATATAAATTATAAGGTTGAATGAAATATGACATTAGGTTAATGTGATTTACTTTTAATTTCTTGTACAACAAAGGTTTTGTTCAAAACCTGAATCCTTCGGCACTGTTCTTTCAGTTAATTGAGATTTGGGATTTATTTTTGCAAATTAAATGATCTCCCTTGGAGATTGTAACTATGTAAAGTCTTTGTTTTACAAGAATAATTTACCCCCACCCAAAGTCAGTCATCAGTAAATTGACAGAATAGAAAACAAATTTTAAATAAAACCATTAACAAAACCCAAGAGCAGGTGTGAGTGAAGACCATTCAAAGGGCGATTCTCTCAAATGATAGATTACAGGCACTCTGGCTCATTTATTCAACCTCTACGGACAAAAATACAAAAAAAAGAGACCATGTTCATCTGAACACTTTCAAATACAACGTGTATAATAGCAAACAGGTGCCAACACTTTTCTTGAAGCTGTCTAATCATAAGATGCTTTTCAAGAATCAACAACTGACTACAGAATTAGAAAAAAAAGAAAAGAAGTGGATCAAAAAAATTTGAAATTTGAAAGGAAGAAATAGACTGACATCCTGTGTTGAATGGATTGTACTCCAGTTTAAAGATTTCTCCAAGTTGTCAATGGACCAAACACAGATTTCCCTGCACTTTAAGCCTTATTCCATAAAACTGTTTTGCAAGAGCAACTCATTGAATGTTAACCCACATTGTGGACCATGAATGCAGTACCAGACTATTTAAACAAACAAATTAAAATATTACAGAAAGTTTAACTATTCTTTGTAACCCCTTAATAATTGAGCAATCTTATAATTGACCACACTATCATTGACCACCACTCTGTCATTACCTGGATGGGACTGACCTGATAATTCCATTCTTAACTATACTTAGCCATATAATATGCTCATGTCTTCAAGCATGTACCCTCAGCCCCTCCCATTTTACATTTACATGCTGCCCCTTAACTTCTTCATCCAAAAGCACAGTGTCAGTTTTCAGAGATATGTCATCACCTAATCTATCTCAACAATACTTCACTCAAAGCTTTAACTGTCTCTAAATTATTAGACTGTTTGCCTAACACAAGTTTTTTTCAACTCACAACCTTTAAGTCCCATTACAAATTCAGTTCCCTAATTATGGATTCCATCTCACTTCGGTAACTTTGATTTTGAACAAAACTATTCTCAATCTGGAATCATACAAGAATCAGATATCAACTTCCAACCATTCATCTCTTTTCATTTCGATCATCACCCAATTTGCTTCCACTTCAGCTCATCTGCCTGGGAAACCTTCAGCCATATATGTTTGTTACCTCCACACTTGCTATTCCAATGTACTCCTCGCTGATCATCTACATTTTGCACTTCCTAAACTTGTATCATTGAAAATTTCTGTCCATATCCTTACTCACATTAAAGGCCATTCGTCCATCACCTGTACTCACTCACATTGGCTCCCAATTAAGCTACACCTTGAGTTTAAATAATCTGATCATTGCTTACAAGTCATTCCAATGCCTCACCCCATCATATTGCTATAGTCCCTTTAATCTCATACCTCTAAGATCTCGGCACTCTTGCAATTCAAATCATCGTAGCATTCATAATTTAAGTGCACCGCGCTTGATAGCCATGCTTTTATTTGTAAAGGTCCTAAAGATTTATGTCAGTTACTAAGTAAACATCTCCATCTCTCCTCTTTCTCCCTTTTAAAGGCATTCCTTGAAACCTACCTCATTGATCAAACTTTTGAACTTCTCCAATATTGCCCAATTTTGTTTTGCTTTATAACACTCCGAAGTACTTTTGGACATTTCGCCTTACAGCTGCGAAATACAAGTAATAAATAAAAGTTGTTGTAGAATCACAATGATTCTGCATTTCATTTATCAAGGCATCATTCTGTAATGGGTAGACCTAAATTTTGATCCGAAAGCTAACAAATTCTTAGTTTTGTTGACTTGATGAATATTAAAAGAAGAAAACTCACTTTCAAGGGGGAAAAAGCTGTGTTAGACAATATTGCCACATCTAACACAGAAATTCATTTTAGTATTGGTGGTTAGACATCATGCCATGTCTATATGCAAAAAAAAATTACTCTAAGAGCATTAAGCATATTACCTTTAACGTTACAACAGTGCAAGGGTATCAAGTCTCAAAATCAGAATATAAACAAATTCAAACAAATTGTGCAAAGCAATATTAAAATCCCATACAGAGGTGGTATGCCATTCTAAGTGTTAATATAAACTCAATACAAACCAAATTACAACTATTACCCCCGACCCCATCAACTGAGGCTATTGGATGCAACAGCCATTTCACAAAGCCTCAACGAAACATCCTAAAGATCTTTATTAAATCATCATAATTGAATTCCTACAATGTGGAAACAGGCCATTTGGTCCAACAAGTCCACACTGACCCTCAGAAGAGTAACCCACCCAGACCCATTACACTACCCTTCCACTGTACATTCCACTAACCAATGCACCTAGCCTACACATCCCTGAACACTATAGGCAATTTAGCATGGCCAATTCACCTAACCTGCACACCTTTGGAGTGTGGGAAGAAACCAGAGCACCCAGAGGAAACCCATGCAAGCATGGGAGAGAATATGCAAATGATAGACAGACAGACAGACAGACAGACAAAGGCTGGAATCAAACCCAGGTCCCTGGCACTGTGAGGCAGCAGTGCTAACCACTGAGCCACACCGCTATCCATACATTGTCTTGTAGATGGAGTAGATGTTTCTTCAGTTTAAGGACCAACTACAAAAACAACTAACACTGGTCAGTCTCATAATATGAATGAAATGAATATGATTTAATAAAACTATTCTGCTTGTAGTATTCAGTTAATGCAGCCATTTTATTAAGTTTACTGAGACATATTTGAGATATTAAAAAGTGGAGTTAATTTGCTCTACTGATCTACAAAAAGTTGAATGCCCGGGGGGTAAGGTAGTGTGTCTTTGTCTTATAGGCGGAATGTAGGAGGTTTACACGGCCATTTCCTATCCATTCAGGGATGATTTACATTTTCATCCAGAAATCAATAATAATATTACAGTTTGAACTTGACTATTCCCCTATAGTTACAAATAACTATTTCCAACAGATTTGACCATTAAGGGATGATTTGCATAACGTTGTTTCTAGAGATGAGGTGGTCACTGCATTGTATCTTTAATGGCTTGTGACTATAAGGGGATGGCTGAGGGTTATCTTGTGGACAGTACTAACTGATGTTGAGAGTTTTGTGTAAGGGAAAGACTGTTTCCTTTGTTCAGTGAGAGCTTTTGCCATGATCCAATAAACTCTGAGGGGTGTGTTAAAAGGTTCCTCCAGAAAGTTTGTACTGTACTGTGCTTAGTAGATTTGGTTTCTTGTTCACAGAGGTTGGTGTGTTGCAGTTGCATCAATTGTGTAAGAATCTCAAGAGTAAAAGAACCGAATATATTGGCATGATGATTTGCTGAAAAATGTGGCAGGAAGCTTTTGTGGAACATAAATGAACCTGGTGGACTAAACCTTTTGTAGACACTGAACTCTGTCAGACTGAAAAAGGTCAATGATCTGTCAAACTAAAGTTAAACTACTTCTACAACTAATAATGAAACCTTTTCAAATTTGATATTCAAACACAAAGAATTACAGAAAAATGCAGCTAAACAGTTGCTGGGAAAATTTTCAATGCATGCATATCAACAAATAAGCTGTGCCAATTTTGTTTTTAAATGCACATTTTTAATTACTTATCTGAAGCTTGCAAGATAAACACTTCAAGTGTAGTTGATGTAGAGGAAGGAGGTCCATAAATGAGGAACTTTAGCTGTGAGGTAAGGTTGGTGAAACTTGGCTGAGGAAGGATCACTGAGCTCAAGACATGAATTTTGCTTTTATTCCTCCCACCCCACCCACTCTCCCAACTCCTGATGCTGCCAGACCTGCTGAGTTTCAGATTTCCATCATCCAAAGTCCTTTGCTTTATTATATCAGAAGAACTGATCTTGTTTCCTTTGGAACAAGGCAATTAAATGAGGTTTAGAACATGCAGGTTGGGAAGAGTAGGCCATAGCCTTCGACCCTGATCCTCATTTGATGAGATTCTGACTGATTTTCCTTTGGAATCAACTCTACCTTCCTGCCTGTTCCCTTGTAACCATAGATTCCCTTATTTTCCAAAAATTAATTTACCTCAGCCTTAAATAACTTCAATTATCCAGTCTGTACTTAAATCTAAGAAATAAAATTCCAGTAACTAGCTCATCAGAGTCTTAAAAAGGAGACCTTGTGTTCTTACAGCATGTCCTCTCAAACATCTCTCGTGCATTTAAACTTCAATGTGTATAAGCCCAACATATTCAACCTTGCTTCATAGCACTTTCCTGAAATGTGGGGCTTAAGACCATAAGACAGAGGAGCAGAAATTAGGCCATTCAGCCCACTGAATGGTAGAGCAGTCTCAATCATAGCTGATAAGTTTCTCAAACCCATTCTCCCTGTAACACTCAAGAATCTCTCAGTCTTAAATATACTCAAATTGGCTTAAATGGAGGCAAAATTGAAAAATTTGTAAGCAACATAAAAATGGGTTGAACAACTAATACTGAAGATGATGGCTACCAATGGTTCAGCTGAGTCAGCAGACCACAGAACTCAATCTGGACAAGTGCGAGAGTATGCACTTGGGGAAGACAAACAAAGCAAGGAAATACACAATAAACAGGAGGGTATTGAGAGGGGCAGAGAATGCAAGAAACTTTGGAATGTACACCCACATCCCCGAAGGTGGCAGGATAGGCAGTAAAGAAGGCATGTGAAATAATTTCCTTCACTAGGTGAGACACGGAATACAACCGCAGGGGTGTAACATGAACTTTTTGAAATTTTGGTTAGGTCATAAATAGAACCCTGTACCGTTCAGATTACCCAATTACAGGAAGGACATAATTGCTATACACAGAGAGAAAAGAGGATGACAGTTCACAGGAATGTTGCCAGGCTTGTCAGTTATCAACAATAAAAGGAAGTCATTGATGTGCTATGTAGATGCAACATTAAATACCCTTATGTTGAACAAAATTTGTCTTCAAAGTGGCAACCAATAGTCATTTAAACAAAGGGATGATTAGATTTTCCAGAGTTGTAGAAAAGTTAAATAGGCTAAGGTTGCTTTTCTTAGAACAAAGAAGGTGGAGGGTAATTGAGATGTACTAAATAATGAGGAGCATGAACAGTGAACAGGAAACTTCTACTTCCTGTAGCAGAGAGGTCAATTACCAAGGGTACTACAATGCAGAGGTCAAACCCCTCAACCCCGTTAATTAAAACCAAACACCCAGTAAAGCCCAACGAGCCTCTTAATCTGTTAAAATGTGAGTGACAGAATTCCCAATTTCCACTATTTAAAGAAAAAAGAGTATTTTCCTAACACTAATAGTGAACACAAAACAATAACTACTAACAAATCCAAGCTCCCCCAACCCAGTTCTTAACTACTTACTATCTGATGCCAACTCTTTAAAAAATGCTATTCCAATAACCCACTTATTAAACATTATATTAACTTAATCTCAAGACTCCCAGTCCATGTCTTCTTTGCGGTCTTCAATCTTCTGTCTGTTGATCTGAGTCATCTTTTCTTTTTACTGCGAGCAAGTTTTACATGAAAAGGTACCTTTGATAGTGTTTTCTCAATTTTGAGAGCAGGGTGTTAGATGGGCAGTTAGCCCTCTAGCTCTATAGCAGTTGCTTGGCTGATCGGTGGTAGTTGCTCTCTGACCAATTTTCAAAATATCTGCATTTTTATACGCCCTTTAGCATGATACTGTTTCATTGGCCCAATGTAGTCAAAACAATTTCAAACTTGACTGGGGGTTTTATTTTCCTAAGCATAATCTAAACTAATTGGTTAAATTTGAATTGTCGTCAAAACAACCACCAAAACTCACATCTATTTAACAGCCATTTGTAACATGTATCCATTTTGGAACAGCAGAGGGAACTGAGAAAAATGTTTTCAACCAGAGGGTGGCAAGTGTCTGGAATTCATTCCCCACTTTCGTAGTTGAGCCAGAAATCCTCAAGCCATTTAGAACGAACCTGCATTTCAAACACTGTAAGCAATATGGCTACAGACCAGGTGCTGGTCAGTGGACAACGAGTTTATTCCACCAAAACAGACAGGATGGGCTGAATAGCTTGTCTGTGGATCAAACTTCCTCGAATTGCTTCCAAAGTAATTATATCCCGTTTACAAAAGGGTCAAAAATCATACACAATACTCCAGATGTGTCTTGCCCAGGCCATATGTAGCTTCAGTAAAACCTGCCTACTTTTATAATTCCATTTTCCTTGCAACAAAAAAATTATATTTGCTTTCCTAATAACACACTATAACCTTTTGTGATTTGGGTATCCTAATGCCCAAACTGCTCTTATGTTCTTCTTGCCAAAAGTGGACATGACCACATTTTCCCAACTTTCACACTGTCACTTAATCTTTGCATATCTGTATATCCTTCCTCCCTTAAATTTTCCTACCCTTGATAGGGATGACAGGTTTAGAATTAGTTGGTCATATAAGGATGCAGGGCACAGATTCAACATTTTGGCGCGAGATAAAGAGGAATAGCATTTTAAATGCAGTATGGTAATGACTGGAATTCTCTGGCCATGAGTGGCGAAAGCTCAGACTAATGATTTTGAAAAAGAAACTGGATGGGCATTTGAGGGAAATAAATTTGCAGTGGGTACAAGAGAAAAGAATAGGAAGAAACTAACCTTATTTCTCTACAAAGAGGCTGATATAGATTCAACAGGGCAAGTAGCCTCTTTCTGTGCATTATTATAACAGATTCTGTTACCTTCCAGCACAGTGGATGATTACGCCATGTGTCCCATTTGTTTATTTTAGCCTTTAATACAGGAGATCATCACTTTACTACACTACTCATTATTTTTGAGTCTAAATTAAATATTGCTCCACAGCAACTTCAATGAATTGAAGGAATCATCAGCCGCTGCAGAAAAAGGAAGATATCTTAACTGAAGTTCGAGAATGGCTCGTAAACAGCTCCTAATGTTTGCATATGCTTGTTGAAACACGATATCAAATGGCCAAGGTCGGTCTCTTTTTCAAGTCATTTATTCCCAAAGCAACCGTGGAATAATTTGCTTGTTCTAAATGTACACAAGACAAGAATATCAAATAATCCCTTAATTTAAATGATTATTGGTTGACATTCTCAAGTCAAATTCCATCTAACGTAAAACATCTAACATTGCTATAGCTGCATAGCATATCTATGACTTCCTTTCACAGCTAAAACCCAACTTTGAATCAGCAGTGATGAATCAGGGTAACATCAAATCAAAATTTCCATTCACAATACAAAAGCCAATCCTACATCAGTGCATAACTACAACTAGAACCCAGATGCAAGGAGACTTAGGACAGTGAGGACACTGACAACATCAAAGAATAAGTTATTGCAGCTGGCTAAAGGAAAAGGAATAAAACAACGTGAACAGAATAAACACATAGCTTTCAACAAAAGTGCATACAGAGAATAAATGCTGACAAATAGCATGTTTCCTTATTGCAATATTGTGAAATTCAACTAACCTGCAAACTAGTAAACTACATTCATATTTCTTTTAGGTGTATTTAGTGGGCCCATTAGATAAGGTGAAATAAGGATTATTTGCAGTGTTTTTTTAAATCTGTTTGAGCGGAGTGAGTGATGCATCTGTTAACCATCCTTCTTCACCCCTAATTGCACTGGAAAAGGTAGTAATAGTGAGCCTTCTTGATTCGCTGTAGTCCACGTGGTATACGCCCATCCAGAGTCACCAACTGCTGACCTCTTAGAGTACATCAGGATGCAGAGTCAAGTAAAAACACATCTTTTCATTGAGGTGAGAGTGTGGGCTTGCATATGAAGAGTCATTCTAAATGCAGCTTTTATTCAAGGACATCCTGCTACATCATATGACCCACTTGTCAAATAAATTAGTTTCAGCACAGGTAGAGCAACTACTGAATTTGTGACAGATAAATGTAATTAGATATGCAAACTGCTTTGAGGCCAGACTTGCTTAGCTTTAAAAAAATTGTCAGATCACCAATGTAAATCGAAAATACTCTGATACACATGAACAATAGTGGACATTGTTCTTGGGTGTATGAAGACTGGATCTGATATCCATTCCACTCAAAAATCTAAGCATACAAATTTGGATAAATAAATACAGTTTATGACAAAGGTTATCTCCTCATGGACCAACAGTATAACAGTTTACATTTATTTAATACTTTTAACATGGTAAAATAGTGAAAGACCCTTAACAAGGAGCCTCACAACTATTGCCCGGCTCTTCATCTGTGCCCTCTAAGCTAATCTTTCCAACACGATCCAACCCAAGTTCTCCCAATTCCATTACCACAAATATACAACATAAGTACCTTTGCTCATTCTCACTCTCTCCGCCACCAAATTTGAAAAAGGCCACTGCCATCCTCTCAAAATACAACACTGATCTCTCAAAAATAGAACATAGACCTCTGCTCTTAGAAACGGCATCTGACCACCATGCCAGCATCGCACAAATCCTTCAAAATCACAATTCCACACAACCCTACAAAGAATATCACTGAAATTTCTTCACCAATTTCCTCCTCCGCACTGATCAACTTATCTTTCATGTTGTTTTCGAATTGGTCAACCACACAATCTTCCACTACTGATTTTCCTTGTGTGGAACTATCACCACTCAGTTCTGTTCTTATCTAAGTAAATCCAAACTACCATTACCAGCAGCTTCCCTTCCCAATTCAAAGCATACCTCCCTATAATAAACCCCAATCCTGTGCTCCTCTTTCTACCTGCTGCCCGTTGACCATAACACATGCCAACACGGAATGAGCTGCCACTTACAGGCTGATGCCTCACTGGCAACTTCCACTGACTGACATCAGATTTCATGTGTAGAATACAACAGAACTTCATTGAAGCAATGATTCAAGCATTAGGAAAAGAAGTTTACATTTAAGATTGCGGGTGACCGGAAGATAGCCTAGGTCAGCAATGATGGGGAGTTGGACCAGCAGAGAAGGGACTGAATGCAGGGTTACCTTTTGGACAATGCAGAAACATATTTTCCTTTTGCATCAGACACAACGTAAACACACAAGAGTTGAATGCAGGTAAGAAAGTGTTCACTTGTCCAAGAAATCAAAAGACATTTTTGATCCAAAGGAAAGTTTTTGATTTTACTTAAGGGAAGGAAAACAATCCTCCAGGCTGATATCCTAACTGGTTAAAAACATTAATATAAAAAGGTTCACCATCATTTCTTTCTAAAAATTTGACACACAAAAGTCATCCTGTCTGGCATAAAGTCCTTGAAATTTAACTCCCAAAATAAAAGAGGAAACTAACAATTTTCCACTCAAACAGCTTTTCTAACATTGGTCAAATATTATTTGTGCTCCAGCCAAACGTGTTTACAAGGGTAAAATGATTCATCATCAACTTTCTTTGCCCAGCAGGCTTCCATGTTGTTAAATCACCTATTGTTTTAACCTTCATGTGACAGCTTGGCCCAGTCCTGCTTGAAGCATTTTGTACACTTGAGTTTACAGCTGTATTTGCAGTCCCAACTTAATACAAGACAGACACTACTACTTTCTTGATTATTTTCATGGAGTATGCAGTGTCAATCTGTTAATATCTGGACGTAGATTGCCATTCTTCATGAGCTCTGGGTTAAAATAGTGTGCTTTTTACCTAAAGCACTGTCAAGGCATCAGCAGCAGATTGCAACAATTCAAGAAAAAAGATCCACTAGTCCCTTCTCAAAGGAAACTGGGGATGAATAAATGCCAAAACTTTGACTTTGCTAGCAATTTTAAGACATTAGCTTTAACTCTGTCTGTTATTCACGAGATGCATGACAGTTCTGAGGAATGAGCATCTAGTACATGTTACAGTATTGATATCCTCCATGTTTGTTGCATTATTGGACTATGTTCATCCATGACTATTGTGCACAATAGGAACTGTGTATGAGAATATGTAGAGGATATAAGCAGGCAAGGAAAGAGTTAAGTTCTGAGTTTTGTGAAACAAGGAGGTTCAGCGGAGCATGACTCAGATCAGATAAGAAATTACAGTTAACAATGGGATGCTGCAGGCAAGGGTAATGGGTTAACAAGGTGGAAAAGCATTTATTATGTAGAGCCATTTAACAAGATGAAAAAGTATCCAGTATGTAATGTCAGTTAACAAGGCAAAAAGTATTCATTACATGAAGCCAGTTATTCATTGTTTAATAGCAGATGGCTTAATCTTTGCTATTGACACTTGCTGATTGTTCCAGAGAAGACTGTGAACTCCTGTCTCTGCGCACATAGATGATTATTTCGGGCCCTGGAGGGACAGAACAAAGATGAAGGAGGTAAAACTATACTGTGTCTTTTGCTTCAACTGACCAGGTGGGGGGAGGAGAACAACATTTATCAACATGGAAAGATGTTTGACTGGTCAGCAGGGTCAAAAGAACATGCATAAACAGATAGATTTCCAATTGGTAGGATGTAGTAAATGGAGCTCCACTGTGGTCTGTGTTGTGCCTCAGCTGCTGAGAAATTATATGCCTGATTTACATGAGGTGAGCAAAAGGTATAGATGGTAATGAAAGCTTGAGAAAGATTTGTAGCTCGGGTGCTCGTTGTTGTGGTTGTGTTCGCCAAGCTGGGAATTTGTGTTGCAGACGTTTCGTCCCCTGTCTAGGTGACATCCTCAGTGCTTGGGAGCCTCCTGTGAAGCACTTCTGTGATGTTTCCTCCGGCATTTATAGTGGTTTGTCTCTGCTGCTTCCGGTTGTCAGTTCCAGCTGTCCATTGCAGTGATCGGTATATTGGGTCCAGGTCGATGTGCATATTGATTGAATCTATGGATGAGTCTGTGGATAACCCAGGACTGCAACGGACAGCTGGAACTGACAACCGGAAGCGGCAGAGACAAACCACTATAAATGCCGGAGGAAACATCACAGAAGCGCTTCACAGGAGGCTCCCAAGCACTGAGGATGTCACCTAGACAGGGAACGAAACATCTGCAACACAAATTCCCAGCTCGGCGAACAGAACCACAACAGTATAGATGGTAAAGTAGCAGGTGAAACAAAGATAGGTAGGAAGGTATACTCTGAAGAGGACATAAGAATGCAGGCTGATACGTTGAGAGCATCGAAAGTATAGCAGATATGTGAAGTTGTTCGCTTTGGCGGAAGGCTTATTAAACAGAAGAAAACTGCAGAATTCTGAGGTGCAGAGGAATCATGGCTTTCAAGTGCATTAATCACGAAAAATCAGTGTGGGAGTAGAGTCATATAGCACAGCAACAAGCCCTTTGGTCCCACCGTATCTATGCTGACTAACGAACACCAAACTGTACTAATCATTTACCTGCACTGTAAGCAATTAAAATTAAAACAAAAACAACTAATGGAATGCTAACCTTTACTCCAAGAGGAACTGAACATAAAAGTAAGGACTTCAGTTATATAGAGCATTGGGGAGGCCACATCATAAATATTATTTTAGTTTGGTCTCCTTATTTAAAGAAAGATGCACAGTAAATGGATTTGAAGCAGTTCACAAGCAGTTCTACTAGACTGATATGTGAAATGACTGGTACATCTTAAGAAATCTTGGCTTGATTGGGCTCACTGCAGTTTAGGAAAAACTGCAGTGACTTTATTGGATGATATAACATCCACTTAACAATGTGCAGATGGAAAGGAAGTTTCCTCTTGCAGGCCACTCCAGATTTAGCAGGTGCTGTTTAAAAGTTAGGGAAAAAAATTAATCTTGCTTATTTATATAGTTGTGTCAGACAGTGGCTAAGGAAGAGCTAAGAACTAGGAGTAGCAATAGACAATTCATTCCCTTGTTCTACCATTAAAAACAAATTATTTCCAGAGTTGACAGAAATTACCAGGGTTAAATAGTCAGAATGGAAAGGCTCTAGGGTATCTCAACATTGACTCAGACCTGATGAAGTCTCATGGCATCAGATCAGGCATAGGCAAAGGAAGGTTGCTAGGGATTACCACCTCGTGCAATCCTTCAGCAGAAGAATCTGTGCTTCTCCACATTAAACATCACTTGGAAAATACGGGTGGCAAGAGTGTAATGTGTATTCCAGGTGGGGACTTCAATATCCATTATCACTGTGGCTTAATAGCAACACTGCTGACCATTTGGCCAAGTCTCAAAGGATGATCTTCCACACCGAGTCTGCAGTAAGTGGTGAAAGAATGAACAAGGAATGTCCAAAAAAAAACCTTGATCTCATCCTCACCAAATCTACTTGTTGCGGTGCATCTGTCTACAGCAGCTGTGTTAGAAATTACCATCAACAGCCCTTGTGGGAGACCAAGTACCTGTCATTACTCTGAGGACATCCTCTATCATGATGCTTAGCAGTACCACCTGGCAAATTGAGACAGACATACAAGCTCAAAACTGTGTCCTTGATATATACCATGCCTGGTATATCCTTCACTGCACCATTACCATTAATGATCAAACCTGACATTTACCTGGACCATCTCTGACACCTCCCTCCCCTTCCTGGACCTCTCCATCTCTATTAATGACGACCAACTTGACACTGACATTTTTACAAACCCGACTCCCACAGCTACCTGGATTACACCTCTTCCCACCCTACCTCTTGCAAAAATGACATCCCGTATTCCCAAATCCTCCGCCTACGCCGTATCTGTTCCCAGGAGGACCAGTTCCACCACAGAACACACCAGATGGCCTCCTTCTTTAGAGACCGCAATTTCCCTTCCCACGTGGTTAAAGATGCCTTCCAACGCATCTCGTCCACATCCCGCACCTCTGCCCTCAGACTCCACCCCTCCAACCGTAACAAGGACAGAACGCCCCTGGTGCTCACCATCCACCCTACCAGCCTTCGCATAAACCAAATCATCCGTCGACATTTCCGCCACCTCCAAAAAGACCCCACCACCAGGGATATATTTCCCTCCCCACTCCTCTCCTCCTCCCGCAAAGACCGTTCCCTCCGTGACTACCTGGTCAGGTCCACGCCCCCCTACGACCCACCCTCCCATCCTGGCACCTCCCCCTGCCACCGCAGGAACTGTAAAACCAGCGCCCACACCTCCTCCCTCACCTCCATCCAAGGCCCCAAAGGAGCTTTCCACATCCATCAAAGTTTTACCTACACATCCACTCATATCATTTATTGTATCCGTTGCTCCCGATGCAGTCTCCTCATCAATGTGGACTTCAACAGCTTCCTCATTTCCCCTTCCCCCACCTCACCCTAGTTCCAAACTTCCAGCTCAGCAATGTCCCCATGACTTGTCCTACCTGCCTATCTTCTTTTCCACGTATCCACTCCACCCTCCCCATCATCTTCATCCCCTCCCCCACTCACTTATTGTACTCTGTGCTACTTTCTCCCCACCCCTACCCTCCTCGAACTCATCTCTCCAAGCTTCAGGCTCTCTGCCCTTATTCGTGATGAAGAGCTTTTGCCCGAAATGTCGATTTTACTGCTCCTCGGATGCTGCCTGAACTGCTGTACTCTTCCAGCACCACTAATCCAGAATCTAGTTTCCAGCATCTGCAGTCATTGTTTTTACCTTAAATGAGAAATCAGCATGCCAGAAGCAGCACCAGGCATAACAAACAAGGTACCAACCAAGTGAAGTTACAATTGAGGGAAATAAGCATACAAAAGAGCTGAAGCAGAACACTCTTGACAGAACTAGTCAATACAACAAACAGATCAGTTTAAAGCTCTGCACTCCTGCCATTTCCAGTTGCGCAGGGCAATGGACAATTCAATAACTCATTGGAGGAGAAAGTTCTAACACACTGATCCTCAATGATGTATCCCAAATTTCAGCAGAATTTGTAAAAGAAATTTGACACAAAAAGCCTATATGTACACAGAAGCAAACAACGTAAATATCTCAGTGAACACAGGATTAAATATCAACACATCAAGTACTTTCAAAATGCAGATAAAATTCAGCAAGTGTACAATTACAAGAGCAAATTAATAAATCATAGTCAGAACATAACATTTCTCCATAAACAAGATAAAAATTTAGCTATAGCCAACTTTTTAAATATCCCTTCCGCTCTCCTCCAAATTGCTTGTTTGTCAATAATTCTGCTATCATTTATAAACTCAATTATAATAATCACATTATGACATTAATTCTCTTTCGGGATAAATTCAAACCTAAAATTAAATAAATTAGGCTTAATCCAAAACTTCTGTAATGTAAATCCAATCTTGTGAAAAAAGTTTAAAAACGTGCAAGAAAAGGCTTACCTGAAACCCTTCTGCTTAATCTGTTAATAATTGGCTCTGTAAGAGAAAAAGAATAAAATTTTCTTAAATAATTTTAGCATTTCTGTAGAAGTTACACAGCAAGATAACTTATTTATTATGTGCAATAGTCTTGTTAATGGTCAATTTTGCAGATCAGTCAGCACTGGATACTAAAGACTATTTTAGTCAATAGCTCACAAACTACATGGAAGATTTAAGTACTCTCAAAACATAGGGTTTGTAAAGTCAAAGCCAAATGGTCCATGCTTAATTGCTCAAATCTAAAAGCACATAGTCAAACCACAGTTTGACATCAGAAATTTAAAGTATTCGCTTTATGCCAATGCTGAAACTGGAGATTCAAATGCATAAACATAGTAATGATTTTTAAAATTTTGTTGTTGCTTTGCGCTGCAAAAAAAGCTTACATGTTGCACAAGACACTGATCATGTATATTAAGTGGAGGACTAGAAGAGGAGACAACCAAATATGCAGAATAAAACAAAGAACCATGGATCTTGGAAATTTGTAATAATACAGACAGGTTTTTTTTTCAGCAGTCTGGCAGCATCTGTGGAGAGAAAGCACAGTTAGAAGTTTGGGTCCAGTGACCCTCCTTCTGAAGATACTACCAGACCTGGTAAATTTTTCCAGCAATTTGTTTTTGTACTAAATATTTATTTCCTCAAATTTTCCAGTTCAAGGATAGTGACTGCAAATAAATTATTTACCAAATAGTAATTAAGTATTATAAACAGATATTTAAGGGAATAAATATATTTTTACATGCACTGTTTCTGAAAATGCAACATGCAAAGCATCAAAGAAAACAAACACCTAATATCTCAAAGCAAAGTTCATAATTAAGAGTTCAATTTTTTTAATATCTTGTTACAAAATTGCATTTCAGATTAGTCTGCTTTCTGTAATTATCAGAATTCATAAAAGGCAAGCAAAGCTTCTGTCATCTCCCAGCAAGAGCAAAAACATAATGCGGACATGGAGATAAACATGAAGAGCAAATATACTACAAAGTTTCCCAAGGGATTCATTTATCAGTTGTCAATCAAATGTCAAGTTGCACTCACTCCATCTCCACCCCCCAACCCCATTTAAAGGGTGGATTATTAGTACTAAGGCAGGCACACACACACTTACTATGGCTCTGTCTAACAAGGGTTTCAGAATTAAATTTTAAATTTCCTGAAACCACCAAATTGATCTCATATCGCAAGATTGTAATGAGAAAGCCTCAAGTATTCAAACTGCACATTGAACATTTATAATTAAAATACAAAACTTTTGAAACACTACAGAAGATTCAGACACAAAGGTAGGTTAATTTTTTTTTAATTTCAATAACCTTTCTTCACATTTGTTAGGCTTCCAGTGAAATGTTGAAATGTATTTCTTAACCGTACCTTTGTTCAAGTCTCAATTTGTGAATACAAACATGCAAGTTTAAATCTCTTCTAGTAAAAATCTAGAAGACCTTGAGCCCTTTAGATGAACTTACCAGCCCAAAGTACGTTTAATGGCAACACCGCTCCCAACCCCAGATTCACATAGCTTTCACAGCACCAAGCCTATTCTTGTTTTAAAAATGAATTCCTGTTCTTTTTTATTCAAATAGATTACTGTAAACACTGACATTGAATTCTCACCAATACTTTTTAGCTAACATATTTGCATGCATGCCAAAATTAAAACCTGCCCACCACTATGGGAAAAAGAAAAATCAGCTCAGATCACTCACTTCACATCACCTATGACATGAGGTTGCTTTTGTCACTGGTGATGTGGAAAGGAAGCCCTGATACATGTCTTCCAGTCATTTCCACTTGCATTAAACAAAATTCACTGAAAAAGTCTCTCAACAAGTGCGGAGTCATTATCTTGAATTGCAAAAACTGCGCATGAACAGGTTCCTTCCCAACAACATTTAATGTCATCTGTAAAACCACCTCCATATCCTCTCCTCCTGTTCCAAATGCTTAATAATATTTTTAGACTATGCATGATTACTGTTCAAGGAAATACACACCAACCTAAATCGGACACTGGCACTGATGTCACAATGCACAAGAGATAGTACTGTAGTAAATCAAAAATTTTTACTAACAACCACAAAGGAAGGGACAGGACTGGCAGCTTAATATGCCAGGATACAGGTGCTTTGGTCAGAGGTGGTGGAGTTTCATGTTTGATTAAAATGGCATCACAGCAGTAATCACAGACAAAATAACTGAAGGATCATCAGTGAAGAAATAAGGTGGTGATGGTGACATTATTGGGGCAATAGGGTTGTTATAGTAGGGGATTTTAATTTTCATAACATTATGGTGGTCCCAGTCGATGTTAAGGGCTTAGATGGGGTGGATTTTGTTAAGTACATTCAACAAATGTTTCCTCAAGCAGTATATAGAGGGTCCAACTCAGGAGGATGAAAAAGTCAACCTACTGTTGGGAGATAATGCATGATGGGTGCCAAGGTGACAGACGGAGTACAGTTTGGGACCAGTGACCACAGTTCTATTAATTTTAAAACCGTTATGGAGAGAGACAAAACTGGTCCACAGGTTCTAGTCCTAAATTGGGGTAAGGCAAATTTTGATGGAATTAGATAAGAACTTCATTGGAGTAGTTTGTTTACAGGCAAAGGTACCTCCAGCAATGAGGTCTATATGTTCCTGTGAGGGTAAAGGACAAGGTTGGCAGGAATAGGGAACTCTGGATGACTAGAAATATTGAGGCTTTGACCAGAAAGGGGGAAAGAGGCATGTCTCAGGTACAGGCAGCTTGGATCAAAGGAAACCTAGTAGGTATTACAGGGGATACAGGTGTTTATTGAAGAAGAAATCAGGAGGGCCAAGAAATGACAAATCGAGTTTAATATAGATAAGATTGAGGTCCTGCATTTTGCAAAGTCAAAACAAGGTGGCACAGTGGGCGGCACGGTGGCACAGTGGTTAGCACTGTTGCCTCACAGCGCCAGAGACCCGGGTTCACTTCCCGCCTCAGGCGACTGACTGTGTGGAGTTTGCACGTTCTCCCCGTGTCTGCGTGGGTTTCCTCCAGATGCTCCGGTTTCCTCCCACAGTCCAAAGATGTGCAGGGTCAGGTGAATTGGCCGTACTAAATTGCCCGTAGTGTTAGGTAAGGGGTAAATGTAGGGGTATGGGTGGGTTCGCTTCGGCGGGTCGGTGTGGACTTGTTGGGCCGAAGGGCCTGTTTCCACACTGTAATGTAATCTAATCTAAAAAAAAAGGTAGGAGATTCATGGTGAATGGTAGGGCCTGAAGTAGTGTAGTGAAACAGAGGGACTTAGAATTTATTGCACGGTTCTCTGAAATTGGAGTCACAGGTAGACAGGGCTGTGAAGGCAGCTTTGGGCACATTGGCCTTGATTGGTCAGGGCAGTGAGGAGAAAGTAGGGAAGTTATATTGTATAGGACGTTGGTGAGGCCACACTTTGAGTACTGTGTTCAGTTGTAATCACCTTACTATAGGAAGAATGTTATTAAACTGGAAAAAGTGCACAAGAAATTTACAAGGGTGTTGCCAGGACTCATTGGTCTGAGTTATAGGGAGAGGTTGGACAAGCTCGACGTTTTCTCTTTAGTGTTGGAGACGGAGGAGGAGGAGGGGGGAGGGGAGGAGATCTTATAGAGGTGTAGTAGATCATGAGAGGCATGGATGTGGGAAATTCACTCGGTCTTTTTCCCAGGGTTGGAGAATACAGGATTAGAGGGCATTAGTTTAAGGATAGAGGGGAAATAATAAAAGGGAACCTGACAGGCAGCTTTTTTGTTTTACAGAGGGTGGTATACATATGGAATAAGCTACCAGTGGTTGAGGCAGGGACATTAATAAACATTTTAAAAAGGAACTTGGACCAGAAATGGATAGGAAAGATTTAGAAAGACATGGGCCAAGTGCAGGGAAATGGGGTCAGCTTGGATGGACATTTTGGTCGGCATGGATCATTTTGCGCCAAAGGACCTGATTCTGTGCTGTAGGACTCTATGACTCGAAGATGAATGTTGCCACTACTAACATAACCCTCATTTGTATTACGGGTACATTAGTTTTGCAGTTGTGTTTCTGAACTCATGACCAGAAAAAAAAATAAGTTACTATCTTAGCATGATTTTTGTTAGTTTGAATTCAGTTTAAATAGACATCTGAGAGAGTGATCATTAAGCAGCTGGATAATTAGGAATAACGTTTAGGAAAGGAAACCTGCTATTCATACTTAATTGGATCTGAGAAATTCCAGTTTCACAGTAGTCTGGATTTCTCTTTAAAATGGACTGGCAAGCCACAGAGTTGTCAGTACACCGAAGGAGCAGCAAGGAGATAAATGGGTAAAGTGTCCTGTCCTGACAATAAATATTAAAGATGATAAATAGTGAATGAAAACATTGTAATCCTGTCCAAATCCAGCACATCAGTAAAAAATGTGGTAATATTTAACTGTAATTTTACAGGCATATTAGATTAGAGCCTTACAGTATGGAAACAGCCCTTCGGCCCAACAAGTCCACACCGACCCTCCGAAGAGCAATGCACCCAGACCCATTCCCCTTCATCTAATACTACGGGCAATTTAGCATGGCCAATTCACCTAACCTGCACATTTCTTTTTGGACTGTGGGAGGAAACCCACACAGACACAGGGAGAATGTGCAACCTCCACACAGACAGTTGCTTGAGGCGGGAGTTGAACCCGGGTCTCTGGCGCTATGAGGCATCAGTGCTAACCACTGTGCCACCCTCTTATTACATTCTCAGTTTATACATTCTCAGCTGATGGTAGTACTGGACATTTTCAATTCCGGAGTGAAATGTCTTGATAGTCAAGTGTTACATTTGCAATTTGAGTACCTGTCAGTCAATGAAAATATCCACAAGAGGCTAACAATGTACTTTTAATGCAAGAACAAAAATATCTTGCACACAAAAGGATTTAAAGACACTATCTATATTACACTATACAAGAACTAATTGATATAGTCATAGTACAAATATCAAAAATAAAGATTCAACCATTTGACCCTCATTAATAATGCTACAGAAACTAGTAACCCCGAATGCTTGGTTCCAGTAACCCACACAAAAGGAAACATCCTCTCAGCACCTATCTCAGAATCTTACATATTTCAAGATCACCACTTTTCTAAATTCAAGTATTGATCCAACCTGCGCTTTCTGCTGTTGACAACCAGTTCATCCCTCTAAATCAACCACGTGAACTCCCTGAGCTGACTTTCAAGCAAGTATTTTCATATCCTTATTTAAGAAGAAATTATGCAGGTGACTCTCAACACAACTTCACCAATGCCTTGGACAGAAATAAGTTTCGAAATCCCTCTTTCATTCAGAAAATAAACTTGCACAAACTGGACTCAAGAGTCATCAAGTCATACAGAATGGAAACACACCCGTCAGTCCAACTCGTCCTTGCCAACCAAGTTTCCCAAACTTAACTGGCCCCACTTAACTGAGCTTAGCCCATATTCCTCCAAATCCTTCCTATTCATATACAGATCCAAATGTCTTTTAAGTGTTGTAACTGTACATGCATCCATTACTTCCTCTGGCAAATCATTCCACATGCAAACCACCCTCTATGAAAAACTTGTCCATCAGGTCCCTTTCACCTTAAAAATATGTCCCTTAGCTTTTTGTTTTACTTTAGTACAAATAGAATACAAACATTTGACCAGGTTGCACAGTTATAAAACTGCAGACATCATTTTAAAATTGGAAAAATGGCACTGCGTTTATTTTGCTAATTACAGATCAGTCAGAGTTCAGCAGAAATGTAAATATACAGATCTCAGTTCTACTTTAGCAGATTTTAACAAATTTTCATTTGTTCCTTCCTTGATCATCCTATATGAAGCTACTATTTTCCTCTCAAATGCTATTTGAGTAAATTCTGCATGGAATGAGACAAGTTAAGGCAATCTCAATTCCTTGATGAAATCATAATATGCAGTTATTCCAACATTTAAAGTTAATGCAGAACAGCATATTCCTAAGATACTCCAACTACTAGATCATCTCAAAACATTTTAACACTACGTACTTAAAAACAAAAGGCCCCATTTTAATATCAGCTCACAGGCTATCAGGTAACACACCAGATTAGTGGCAATTCTACACTGCACAAGTTACATCAAAACCCAATTTCCAACTGTGAAAACCAGCTTTACAGTTCCTTACCAACAGGAACAAGGAAAAAGAACCTGACAGCAGATGTGCCAATGTATATACTTTAATCATTCTGGAATGCTGGGAGTACAAAAAGTTCCTTGCAAATAGCATACTGAAGCATTAACAAACCAGAGGAATAAAATACTTTGGACAGTAGAAATAGTTAATGAATTTCATTCTCTAGTAACAAAGAGAAGGTTCAACTTTGTTGGTTTAGAATCCCCCTTATTTTCTGCAGCAGGTTCTTACCATGACAACCAGAATCATTCCTGCAGCCATTTTCTAAACTTTGCCTTCTGAAAATTGTCATGATAATCTCAAAAGAAAAGAAAAATCTCAAAGTGGTTTCGCTACATTAAGACAAAGCTCTCAGGATCATTTTGCATAACCCTTGTATAAACTATATCAACAGTCTTCAAAGGAGTTTAAACACATAACTAGACAATGAGACAAGTTACTCTGAAAAGATGTATGAAGATTTTAAAATGGAAACAGGAAATAGCTACTCCAAGTAAGATGACAGCCTAAAAATTAATGCATGGTAAATGGAGAAAAAGCAAAACAAGAACACAAGGTTACTGACTACAACTTGCTTGAAGGAAATTAAAGCCAACTACTTGAACCAAACAATATTCCTGTGTTCGAAACACAATGTGATCTTAATACATCCATTCATTACACATTCCATTTTCCTCTACTTGGTCAACTGTATGCATGCATCCTCTACTCCCCACAAATCAGTCAACCTTTCCTACCACCAAAAATCTGTACATTTTGAAACAACTCTACAATTTTCAAGCTACCTTTTAAAAATCCTGACAGAGCACATAGAACAAGGTTGAAGGCAGACTGTGTTTCTAATGTGTGCTATTTAAATAAATTAAATACTACTCAGTAATTTCTTAGACCCCTCTGCTATTAGTTTGCTAAGTTATAATAAAGACTTCAGCTTCAGCTGTTGCTAACTCAACTTTTGTTCCATGAATTTGGTCAAACAAATAGATAACGTAGACTAATCAATCTTGATTTTCTTTCATTTATATTACCTTTTGAATATGGACACATCTACTTATTTGCAATCGATCAGAAATAATTACTGTGAAAGCCAGATCATAAATTTATGAGTTATATAAAGTACCCATCTTAAAAATCTACTGAAGTCACATATACATTGGAAACCACTTTTAACCTTGAAAAGTCCAGCACAAAAGCACCTGAGGTTTGAACTAACATTCTGACAATATTTCTGAATATTCAAACCAGAGGCTATTTATCTCAATTCCCACGGAGGCCAACTTTGAATTTTGCTCAATGCTGACATTTTACATCATTAATTACCAATGTATCACAAATTTAAAACATCTCATGTATCGCTTATTAGATTAATACCAGGAACATACAGGTTTGTCATATAAGGAATGGTTGACAGACTAGGCTAGTAAAGTGCAGCAGGTCAGGCAGCATCCAAGGAGCAGAAGAATAGACGTTTCGGGCATGAACCCTTCCTGAAGAAGGGCTCATGCCCGAAACGTCGATTCTCCTGCTCCTTGGATGCTGCCTGACCTGCTGTGCTTTTCCAGCAACACATTTTCAGCTCTGATTTCCAGCATCTACAGTCCTCACTTTCTCCTAGGCCAGGCTAGTAAGCCTAGAAGATTAAGAGGCAATTTGATGGAAACACAAGTACTTGAGGGGTTGGGACAGGTTGCATGTGGATAGGAGGTTCTGTCATGTGGGAGAATGTGGAGGTCATGGTTTAAAAAAATAATTAAAATAAAAGATACTCAAAGTATTTTTACAGATAGAAATAAAGAGATTTTGTTCTCCTCACCGAGATCATGATTCCTTGGAATGCTTTTCCTTAAAATGCTATGGAAACAAGTTCCTGAATATTTTTAAGGCAGAGGTAAATAGATTCCTGATAAGCAAGGGGCAGAAAGGTTGCCCAGAGTAAACAGGAATGTGGAGTAACCCGGTCTTACCGAATGGGATACAAAGCTCAAATGGCGTACTCCTATTCCTCATTTGCACATTCACATGTTTGAAGGATACAAGTAAATTAACGAATTTCTCAAACGCTGACAGATATGGTCCTTACTTTATTTAAGAGTCAACACTGATGACAATTTATGTTGACTTTAGGAATGAAATTTATTTTATGAAAATTAATGAGTCAATCACAAGCTCCAGCAGAACAAGCTCTTAATTATTTAAACCACACATGGTGGCGTTTCATTGAGTTATTCTTTATTACGGTAGTGCTTTTTCAAAAATATAATATACAATGTGTGACAAGAAGCAAAATTTTAAACTGTTTTTGTAACCTCGATAGTGTGAGATTTCACACTATCGCATTTTTATCGAGAGTGGGTGTACACACGCATGTAGGTGTACGCGCATGTGGTGAGTGAGAAAAATATACATTGAAAGTTTAGCAGAAATCCACACAACCTTGCAATCTTCCAGAGTGGTTAATCCTTGCCTCCTCCAATCTGCCTTGCATAGCCCGAATGACTGTCCTATAGCTACCAGAAAATGGATAGCCTACGAGAAGGCCCAATTAGGAATATGGCCTCCAAGGGTCTCAGATCAGTACCTTCCTGCCTGTAAAATCTCCTGGTAACTCAGGAATAATTAATTAATGTTTCCAAGCATGAGTTAGAAAGAGGTCAAAAAACTTCAAATGACCATGCTTTGCCTGAAATTATGTTCTTTAAACAAAGCTCATCTTATAGGTGATGACTTTTTAAAACAATATCTCTAAGATTTATTTCTAAAAACAAAAGTAAACTTAAATGTGATCATTCTATTTGTTTTCTTGATAGATACAACAGTCATAAAAGTCACTATTTAAAGCAAATCTAGGACACCCAGGTTCAAGTTCCAATTGCTCCGAAAATGCACAATAGCATCTCTGGACAGGTTGATGAGGAATTATCTTTAAGCAAGCGTGGTCCACAATTTTCCACTTATAATATGGAGATGTTGGCTATTGCATGTTTATTCTTCTCAATACACTGTACTGAAACAGGGAAAAATTGACAATTTCAGTCCATACTGCATAATCTAAAGCTTCAGTTAATACTGCGTGAAGAAATTCCTACATAAATTTTATCTGGATCATCTTTTCCCTAAATCAAGTACTTCCGACACTGGATTCAACCTGTACAGTTCAGAACTAAATATCAATAAATTAAACAAACATTGAAAGACCAATTCTGAACATAATCCTAAATCAGATTTTTGAATTCTCTTGATCTAGTTTCTATATAATGAAATTCACAAAAAAAAATCACTTGTTTTAAAATCAATGATTGTTTTAAAAATCTGCGTCAGAAGGTACTTCTCCCAGAGACAAAACAATACATAGTCTATTTTAGTATTCAGAAGGCACTTTTCACTATTGTACTGTAAAATCTTTGGATCTAAACTGATCTGCGAGAAGCACAAACTTTTGCCACAAAGGAGAGGCTTTAAAAATTATAATAAAATATCAGAAATCAGTGAACTTCCTGCTTGACGTTTAAAAAAAGACAAGAGACAGCAGTAAAGGGACTTAGGCTGGAGGACAGGAAGTAAAGTATTAGCCCGTTGTAAATAGCTAAAACAATCTACTGAAATGACTGCAATACTTCTATTGTGCTGCAATACCTCATGTTGTACCTTGGTTCCCAACTGAACTAAACAACGCTGATTATAAATGCTGTTCCACATGGAGTCAGATGCCCAGCACCGAAACAGACAGTTCGCTCTAACCTTTTCATGCCGACCTGATATACCAACTCAATCAAGTTCCACCTGCCAGCAACCGGCCCATATCCCTTTAACCATTCCGATTCATATATGCATCCAAATGCCTCTTAAATGTTGCAATTGTACCAGCCTCCTCCACTTCCTCTGTCAGCTCATTCCATACATGTACCACCCTCTGCATGAATGTTTCATATTACATGGGAACAAAGCAATTCAAACCAAACTTAGCCTCACCTAATGTTAACTTGATCTACTTTTGGAGAGACTGAAAAAACATAGCTATCTGGTTCAGATCACAAGAGGGTTCCCTACTGTTATTTTCACAATTCCCACTATTAAATAAATAAAAGAGCAGTGCAAGGCAACTCTGATAAAGAAAGATACAAATTGTTTGCACGAAAAGCTAGTGTCACTGAACCATATCAGGTAACCACAGCAGATTCTTAGTGACGAAACAGTTTCTTAATTCTTAAAGTGCTCTTACTGATCAGTTAAAGTAAAAATTAAATTAGGAATCCTGCTGCTTACAAAAATGTACCATCAAGAATGCTGCAACCACTTGATCTACTCATTTTGTATTTCTAACTTCCATAAGTTGTTTCCAAAAAGTATTCTTTCATCTGACATTTCAATGGCCTGTAATTTGCCATGTTTTTAATAGTGAACCATTTGGGTTCAGTATCTTCACCCCTTTGAATTTGATCATAAAGGAAGTTTAGTGTAAACGTCTATTAACACAGAAAGCCTGAATTTACCATCTACCATTTGCTGCTCTGCACACACCATTTCTACCCCCTCCAACTTCCGCGACACCTCAAGCTGGGAATTAATTGACTGGTCAGAACTTTCCCATTTCAATGTTGTTCAATGGCAATCTTGAGTAATGATCACTGTTGAACAATGCATTAGCATTGAACGTGTTTTTACATTTGACCACTAAGACTATTTTTCATTTTTATAAATCTGGTTTCGAGTTTATTCATTTTTGCCCCTAGTTTTAAAACAAAGATCAATAAAAGTCTCCTCTTACCGGATTTGTAATCTGGATTGTTTTGACATGTGATTGGTCATTAAACATCTCAACATCATAACTCAATACTGGGAATCCCCATGAAACAAGAAATCACAGTGGGAGAAGTTTTTACAAAGACAGACACAGCAAGATTTATTAGCACAGGTTGCTTCAAGGTCATCAGAAATTACAGTTACATATCCACTTGGACAGCAACTTACTGTGCAATTCTTACTTTCAAGAATACTATAAGTCCTCCTTACTAGCATCTGGGCGGTAGTGCCAAAATTGGGAGAGTGTCTCACAGACTAGTCAAGCAACAACCTGACATGTTCACCCTCATGGAATTACATCTTACACACAAGGTCCCAGATGCCACCATTACCATCCATGGATATGTCCTGTCCTATTGGCAGAACAGACCCAGCAGAGTTGGTGGCTTAGTGGTATACAGTCGGGAGAGAGTCGCCCTTGGAGTCTTCAATGTTGACTCCGGACTTCATGAAGTCTCATGGCTTCACATTAAACATGATCAGCAGGAGATTTTCTTGCCTATCACATACCTGCCTCGGCTGATGAATTGGTACTCCTCCACATTGAACAACAATTAGAGGAAGCACTGAAGCTAGCAAAGGCACAAAACGTATGGTGGGTGGGGGGATTTCAATGTCCACCAACAAGAGTGGCTCACCAGTGGTACTACTGATCAAACTGGTTGGGTGCTAATGGACAAAGCTGCTAGACTGGGTCTGCTATAGGTGAGGAGGGAACCAACAAGATTAAAAAAAAATACTTAACCTCATTCTAACCAAATCTGTCAGCTCCAGGTACATTTGTCCATGATAGCATAGACACTATTACTGTGCTAAATGGGACAGACTTCAAACAGATCTAGCAACTCAAGACTGAGCATCCATGAGGCACTATCAGCTATCAACAGCAGAACTGTACTCCAGCACAATCTGTGATTTCATTGTGTGACATATTCCTCGCTCAACCATGACCACCAAGCCAAGGGATTAACCTTGATTCAATAGAGAGTGCAGAACATGCCAGAAGCAGCACCAGGCATACCTGAAGACGAGCTGTCAACCTGGTGAAGCCACCCAAAGGACTACTTCCGTGTCAAACAGCTTAAGCAGCAAGTGATAGACAGAACTAAGCAATCCCACAAGCAAATGGACCAGATCGAAAAAGTTCTGCAGTCCTGCCATATCCAGTCAAAAATGGTGGTGAACAATTTTTAAAACTTCACTGGACTAGGAGGCTCCATATGTGTTCGCATCCTCAATGATGGAAGAGACCAGCACATCAGTGCAGAAGATAAGGCTGAAACTTTGCAGTAATCTTCAGCAAGAAGCCCCAAGTGGATAATCCTTCGCAGCGTCTCCTCCAGTGGTCTCCAGTATTACAGATTCCGGTCTTCAGCCAATTCAATTCGTTCCACATGATATCAGGAAACAGCTGGAGACACTAGATACCACAAAGGCTACAGGTCCTGACACCATTCTGACAAGAGTACTGAAGGTTTGTGCTCCAGAACTTGCCACTCCTGTAGCCAAGTTGTTCCACTACAGTGACAACATTGACATCTACCCAATAATGTAGAACATGGCCCAGGTATGTCCTGCACATGAAAAGCAGGACAAATCCAACCTAGTGAGAAAGGACACGAAGGGAAAGCATAAAATTAAAGAACCTGAAGAGTGTTAGAAATAAAGCAAAAGGAAAAAGTATTAAGAAAGATAACTTTGCTGGGAAAAGCAGGAGGTCCAGCTCTGTACAAGAACAAATTTAGACAGCTATGAAATTTAACAATTAGTCATTAAGGAGGAACAAAAGCCTTTGACAGATCACTCAAGTACCTCCGAGGAAAGACAATAGGGGTTGAATAAAGAGCTTACTGGCCAAGCATGTGAGGTGAAAAACAATGAGGAACGGGTTTAAGACAAAGAAAAGTCAGCAATCAGGTTTAAACAAGGACATGAGGTAATGATTATGTGACCAAACTTTAGAGGCTATCAACACTTAATATCATTACCCAAGTCAGCACAAGGGCAGTTTCATCATTGCAATTCTAGTAATGTGATCAAAAGACTAACAAGTTCATCACAGGCACAACAGGAACGTGGTGAGGACGACATGTTCATCAGCATGAGTCTGTGGGCATGTTTAGTGGGCAAAAATTGTATAATACCAAAGATTGAGAGTGCCATTTTTGGAGTAGCCTGAGAAAACACGGGCTGTATTCCTGATGAAGGACTTTTGCCTGAAACGACGGATTTTCCTGCTCCTCGGATGCTGCCTGAACTGCTGTGCTTTCCCAGCACCACTCTACTCCAGAATCTGTTTCCAGCATCTGCAGACATTGTTTTTGCCTGAGAGAACACAAGGTTGTTAAATGCTGGTACCGCTACTCTGCTGAGATCTTAGAACCTCTACTTAGACTCGGGCTTGGTGTCTTGTTACTCTAACTGTGATACTCTAGTAAATATTTAAATATAATGTGCTAAATGGACTGCTTGTAAGAATTTTATTCCAGGAAACTGAACAATCTCAGGCAAAGAACCAGGGAAGGTTGAATTGACTCCAGTAGGGAACCCTCCCTTACCCACTGAAGCTCTCAGGCAGGCTTCGACACTAGCTCATTACCACCCCCTCAGTAAAGTGATGGAATGGATCATCAACAGTGCAATCAAGCACCGCCTGCTCAGCGACGCTCAGAACATCTTTGCACGAGTTCCTCAGGGTAGTATTGGCCCAACCATCATCTGCTGCTTCATCAACAACCTTCCCTTCATCATAAGGTCAGAAGTGGGGATGTTCACTGAAGATTGCACAATGTTCAGCACCATTCTTGATTCCTCAGATACTGATGCAGTCCATTTCCAAATACAACAAGATCTGGTCAATATCCAGGCTTGGGCTGACAAGTGGTAAGTGAAGGAACCACACAAAGGATATGACCATTACCAATGAGAGACAATCTAACCACCATCTTTTAACATTGAATAGTGTTAGCATCACTGAATTCTCCACTTCCAACATCCTGGGGATTACTATTGACCAGAAACTCAAATGGATTGACCACAAATACAGTGGCTACAACAGCAGATCAGAGGTTAGGAATACTGCAGTGTGTAACAACTCTTGACTCACCAAAACCTGTGCACCATTTACAAGGCATGAGTCACGAGTGTGATGGAATACTCCCCACTTGCTTGGATCATTGCAGCTCCAATAAAACTCAAGAAACTTGACACCATCCAGGACAAAGCAGCCCACTTGACTGGCACAACATCAACAAGCAACCGCTTCCTCCACCATCAATGCTCAGTGGCAGCAGTGTGCACTACTGATAAAACGCACTGCAGAAATTCACCAAAGATCCTCAGACAGTACCTTCCAAACCCATGACCACTTCCATTTAGAAGGAAAGGGCAGCAGTTATATGGGAACACCACTACCTTCAGGTTTCCCTCCAAGCCACTCACCATCCTGACTTGGAAATACAATTGCTGTTCCTTCACTGGTCACTGGGTCAAAATCCTGGAATTGCTTCACTTAATTGCATTGTGGATCAACCCACAGCAGGTGGACTGCAGCAGTTCAAGGCGGCAGCTCACCACTACCACCACCTTCTCAAGGGCAACTAGAGACAGGCAATAATTTCTAGCCAGCTAGCGACACTCATCCCATAGATGAATTTTTTAAAAATTTAAATCGCTCCTCACAAAGATATTGGCCCTTCATTACAGATTCACAGCAGTTGTGGACATATCAGCCACAGAATGTATTGAAAGTCTGCAAAGAGGTATGGCAGAAAAGAAACAACCAATGCTGGAAACCATTGCGGATCAGATAGCATGCATGGTGAGACAGCAAGCTAACATTTTGAGTCTAGATGACTCAGAGTTGAAGTGAAATGCTGTCCCCTCCACACATCACTTCAGCTCCGATATGAAGAGTCATCTTGACTCGAAACATTAGCTTGCTCTCTCTCCACTAATTCAGTATAGATTCCAGCACCTGCAGTAATTTGCTCCTAAGGGAGAAAAGAAAACTGACAAACTTCAATATATATCAAGCACACAAGTTGCCAGTTTATTCCACTACAGCCCAGGTTCGAACATGGGCAAAAGGAGATCAACTCCAGATGTGAGAAGAGAATGTTAACATCAAGGCCTCACTTGACTGTGTGTGGCATCAAGGAACCCTAGCAAAACTAAATTCTATAGTCGTCTCTGCAGCCCATTTCATTTTTTTTTCTTTTTTTCCCTTTCTTTTCTTTTTTTTATTTAACCCCCACACTACCACCTAAGTGCGGTAGTGCTTATTTTGCAGCCCATTTCAAGCTGAAACCCATTCATTAGTGATTCTAATTGACAATAACACCAAAGCTCTATCACAAACTCAAAATTACTCTGCCTCGCACAGCTTGTTACCTCTTGCCCTATTGTTCAACATTGGTTCCATGTCAACACATTTGAAAAATTAAATTCCTAAAACCCTCCACTGCTTATTTCCACATTAACTTCTTGACTGTATTTTCTGGACACATTAATCAAATTTGGATTTCAATCTAAATTAAATTTCTGAAATGTAGTTACTATTAAAATGCACTTCACACCTAAAATTCTAATAAAGCCACGTCCATTCTATGGTCTGGTTAATTTTCAGCAATACGGAACTTTCTTTCTAATTTTGTACCTGCTAAAGCAAAATGAATTACCATTTCCCTCTAATCAATATACCCTGTAGCAGGTTTTGTAGACTAAATTTGTCAAACATTATCTCAAATACAGACTAACAACAGACAGAATCTGTCAGTCAAGGATGGTTCTCAAACATCTGTGTATCTAGTTAAATTTGAAGAACAGAGCCTAAGATATCATGTCCGAAACCAAAGATACTTACAAAACTTCCAGTTATGCTTTTGTACATCAACAGTAAGCAACTCAACAGCTTAAGTTTCCTATAAAATGTCGGGCACGATTTCATGCAATGCTAAATATACACTTGTTAATCCTCTACTCAAATAAGTTGGGTTAATCAAAAACATTTTCTAAAATCATGCATGTTATAAAATGCACAAGGAAACAATTTACTTGTTGATGAACAAAATAGACTTGATCCTAATTTTTCTTAATGCATAATATTCTGAATTTCCTAATCATTTTGTTCTCATTCTACATTTAACAGAACTAACTGGTTAAGGCAGTCAAACTGCACTGGTGAGAGAAGAAAACAAGAGATTGTAACTGAACCACAAGCTGTCCAGGAAATAAGGTAAAATCACATACTTAGAATTCCCACAATCAAGATCATGGTATTTAGCTCCCATCAAAATTAATGCACAACATGAACTGGTAATTGAAGATAGTGGTTATTTGCCTGGGTGTTGAATGCCTTAGAGTGTCCTTATCAAGCTCTAAAGCTGAATAGCACGAGTTTAAGTGTTAAGTTCTGGATTCTGACTTTCAACAGTGTTGCAAAATCCCTCAGAAGACAAATGCAATCAACTTGTGTGCCACATCAAAAGTTATTTCAATCATGTATCTTAAGAGAAATGCCGCGCTAATTTCATATCCCGCTATTACCCTTCCTCTAAAAAAACTCATTACTTCTCAGACTACCTTACCACAGAAGCTCAGGAAACATAATCCAACGTCCCAAACACTCCTTTCATGTGAATCAGCACTTTACCCATTTACTGTGCTTCTTTCACTTCAGCATACTGCATTATCGACATTGGGTGACCATGCTCAGAACACCCGCACTGTCTTCAACAGTCATTCCAAGTTTCTTCCCCCCATTCCCACTTCTGTCCTTAACCTCATACACTGTTCAAGCACAATAAAGTTAGTTAAAAGAACAGAGCCCCATTTTTCAATTAGGCACTTCTAAACTACACTTAAGAATTTCACATTATACCTTTTGCTTCCAAACAAATCAAAATCAGAAACTGCTGGAAAAACTCAGGTGGAGATTTCTACAGACCTCCCAACAAGCCCAGAAGAGAGAGGAGCAGATATGTAGTCAGATGTTGGGCAGATGTAAAAGAAAGCAGAGTAGTTGTGGTGGGTGACTTCAACTTTTCTGTACTTGCCTGGGACTCCCTTAGAGCAAGGGGCTTGGATTCTGCATTAGTGGTGCTGGAAAAACACAGCTTCAGGCAGCATCCAAGGAGCAGTAAAATCGACGTTTTGGGCAAATGCCCTTCATCAGGAATGCCAAAGGGCTTGGATGCAGAGCAATTTGTTAGGGACAGTATGCTGACAATCCAACCAGACAGGAGGCTATACTATCCCTGGTACAGTATTAGGGAATGAGCCAGGACAAGTGATGAAGTTTCAGTAGAGACCATTTTTGGGCTTAGTGACTGTAACATTTTGAGTAGGTGGAACAGTGGTTAGCAATGTTGCCTCACAGCGCCAGAGACCCGGTTCAATTCCCGCCTCAGGCGACTGACTGTATGGAGTTTGCACGTTCTCCCCGTGTCTGCGTGGGTTTCCTCCGGGTGCTCCAGTTTCCTCCCACAATCCAAAGATGTGCAGGTCAGGTGAATTGGCCATGCTAAATTGCCCGTAGTGTTAGGTATAGGGGGTAAATGTAGGTTGTGCTTCGGCGGGTCAGTGTGGACTTGTTGGGCTGAAGAGCCTGTTTCCACACTGTAATGTAATCTAATCTAATCTCTACCTAGTCATGGACAAGAACAGTAGTTTTTGGGCAAGGGCCAATTACATCCAAATTAGACAGGAACTGGGGAATGTGGATTGGGAGCAGCTATTTGAAGGCAAATCTACGGCTGCCATGTGGGAGACTTTTAAAAACCAGTTGACGTGCATATCCTTGCAAAACTAAAGGATAGGAATGACAGGATTCAGGAACCATGGATGACAAAGAAATTTGTAAGCTTAGTCAAAAGAAACAAGAAAGCATACGATAGGTCTGGGCAGCTACAAACTGACAAAACCCTTGAGAAGTATAGAGAAATTAGGAAAGAAATTAAATGTGGAAATTAGAAGGCTAGAAGTGCCATGAAATGTCTTTAGCATATACAGTCAAGGAAAATCCCTCTGGCTTTTTATGCATATGTTAGAAGAAAGGGGGTAGCAAGGCAAAGAGTAGGCCCACTCAAGGACAAAGGAAGAAAATTAGGGATGGAGCCACAGGAAGTGGGAGAGAGATCCTTAATGAGTAATTTGTTTCGATATACACCAAGGAGAAGAACATGACTGAGAAACTTTTGAATGAATACTCTAGAGAATGTCAATCGATTGAAGGAGGGAATCTTGGAAATCCCCAGGGACAGGTGGGCTCTATCCCAAGTTATTGCGAGAAGCAAGGGAAGAAGTTGCTGGGGCATTAGCAGCTATCTTCACATCCTCTTTGATTACGAGAGACATTTCAGAGGACTAGAAATTAGTTGTTATTCCCTTGTTTAAGAAAGGAAGCAGGAATCATCCAGGAAATTATAGGTCAGCAAGCTTGATGTCTGTGGTGGGGAAGCTCTTGGAGTAAATACTGAAGGACAAGATATATGCATATTTTGAAGAAAATGGACTAGTTCGTGACGGGCAGCATGGTTTTGTTGGGGTAGGTCATGTCTCAGCAATCTGATTGTATTTTTTGGAAGGGGTGACAAAGATAACTGATGAGGGAAGGGCTGTGGATATAGTTTATATTGACTTAGTATGGCATTTGATAAACTCCCACACAAAAACGAAAACTACATGGAATTCAGGATGGGTTGGCTAGGTGGTTACAAAACTGGCTTGATCATAGAAGACAGAGGGGAGCTGTGGAAGGGAAGGGTGTTTTTCCAGAATGGAGACTGGTAACTAGTGGTGCTTCACAGGGATCGGTCTTATGTCCTCTGTTTTTTGTAGTATATGTAAATGGTCTGGAGGAGAATATGGGAGGTCTGATTAGTAAGTTTGCAAATGACATTAAGATTGGTGGAGTTGCTGACAGTGCCAATGATTATGAAAGGATGTAGATCAATTGGCAATTTGAGCACAGAAATGGCACTGGAGTTTAATCTAGACAAATGCAGGGTGATGCATTTTGGAGCATCAAATTTAGATGTGATTTATACTGTAAAACAAAATTAGGAACATTTACATACAGACAGGTCCACAATTCCCTAAAAATTGCAACAGAGGTAGCCGAGGTGATTAAGACAACGTATAGCATGCTTGCCTTCATCAGTCGAGGCATGGAGTACAAGAGTTCGCAAACCAAGCTGAAGCTACATAAAACCCTTGTTAGACCACATTTGTAGTACTATGTGTAATTTTGGTTGCTGCACTACTAGAAGGATGTGGAAGCTTTGGTGAGAATGCAGAGAAGGGCCACCAGAATGTTGACTGGTCTTGACAGTACTGACTATGCAAAATGGTTAAAAAGATTAGAATTGTTTTCACTGGAAAGACAGCGGCTCAGAGGAGACCTGATAGAGGTCTACAAAACTATAAGAGGCTTAGATAGGGTGGATAGTCAGAGACTTTCGCCCAGACTTGAAGTTTCAATTACAATGGGGCACATGTTGAAGGTGGGGGTGGGGTGGGTTGGGATTTTTAAGGCACATATGCGGGGGACATTTTTCATGCAGGAAGTGGTAGGAGCCTGGAAAGCACTGCCATAAGAGGTGGTGGAAGCAGGCACGTTGATGACATTTAAGAGGTATCTGGATGGCTACATGAATACAGATCAAATAAGGGCAAGCTTGTTTTTTTAGTGTAGTTCGGGCATGATGATCTGCACAGGTTTGGAGGGTTGAAGGGCCTGTTCCTGTGCTGTACTCCTCTTTTGTTCTTTTGTCTGGAGAAAACACAGAATTAACATTTGGATTCAATGACCCATCTCCAGAACAAAAAAGGCTGGGTTCACAATGGAACAATCCTTTGATAGCTTTGAATATCATTACATTTTGGTTTTGGTACTGCACCAAGACCAAAACTAAATCATCTGGTTCACCAATGTTTTTTAAGGAAGGAAATCTGCCATCGGGCTGGCTCTGAACAAGACTGGGAACACACAGTAACGATGGTTGATTTGTAATCGCTGAACTCAAGCCACCTACCTTCAGAAGTTAAATGAAATGTACAATTAATGACAATACCTAAATCTTATGGTGAGTTTGAAAGAAACTGCACTCTGACCCCATGAGTCACTTACTAATATCCGAAACAGGCCGACAGGTTAAGCAGATGGAGACAATCTGAGCACAGAGGTATAGTTAGTAGGTTTACAGGTGATACCAAAATTGAAGGTGTAGCGGACAGCAAAGAAGGTTACCTTCGATTACAGCTGGATTTTGATCAAATGGGCCAATGGGCTGAGAAGCAGCACATGGAATTTAATTTAGATAAATGCAAGGTGCTGCATTTTGGGGAAGCAAATCTTAGCAGGACTTGTACACTTAAATGTAAGGTCCTAGGGTGTGTCGCTGAACAAAGACCTTGGAATGCAGGCTCATAGCTCCCTAAAAGTGGAGTCGCACGTAGATAGGATAATGAAGAAGGCATTTGTTATGCTTTCCTTTATTGACCAGGGTATTGAGTATAGGAGTTGGGAGGTCATGTTGTGGAGTGCAGGACACTGGTTAGGCCACTGTTGGAATATTGCATGAAATTCTGGTCTCCTTCCCAGCAGAAAGATTTTGTGAAACTTGAAAGGGTTCAGAAAAGATTTACAAGGATGTTGCCAGGGTTGGAGGATTTGAGCTATAGGGAGAGGTTGAACAGGCTGGGGCTGTTTTCCCTGGACCGTCGGAGGAGGTTTATAAAATCATGAGGGGCTTGGATAGGATAAACAGACAAAATCTTTTCCCTGGGGGCGGGGAGTCTAAAGGGCATAGGTTGAGGGTGAGAGGGGAAAGATATATAAGAGGCCTACGCAGAGGGTGGTGCAAGTATGGAATGAGCTACCAGAGGAAGTGGTGGAAGCTAATCCATTTGCAACATTTAAAGGCATCTGAATGGTAGATGAATAAGGAAGGGTTTGGAGAGATCTCAGCCAGGTGTTGGCAGGAGGGACAAGATTAGGTTGGGATATCTGGTCAGTATAGATGAGTTGGACCTAAGGGTCGGTTTCCGTGCTGTACATCTCTATGACTCTAAATAACAAAATAAATGAAACCAAGTTACTTAAAAGTGGAACTCAGAAATAGAAATATACAATATTGAAAAGCAGGAAAAGATCATGCACTCCATCATGTTTATCCCAAATTCATAATGGCTGGAAGACATTTGACACCTTACCTTAGATTAGATTACCTACATAGTGTGGAAACAGGCCCTTCAGCCCAAGTCCACACCGACCCTCGAAGAGTAACCCACCCAGCCCCATTTCACTGACTAAGGCACTAATTTCCCCACATCTTTTTTGCAAATCTTTCTCCTCTCACCTTAAAAATATGCTGCAGAGTCTTGAAATTCCCTGTCCTAGGGAAAAGGCATCTACTATTCACCTTATCTATACAGAGGTTTGTCAACCGAGGGGGTAAAAGATCACCTGCCACCTCTTCTACTCCAGTGGAAAAAGTCCTAGCATATCCTTATAGATACTTATAGTTGTATAAGACTCTGGTGCGGCCGCATCTGGTGTATTGTGTGCAGTTTTGGTCGCCATACTATAGGAAGGATGTAGAGGCACTGGAACGGGTGCAGAGGAGGTTTATCAGGATGTTGCCTGGTATGGTAGGAAGATCGTATGAGGAAAGGCTGACGCACTTGGGGTGGTTTTCATTGGAGAAAAGAAGGTTTAGGGGTGACTTGATAGAGGTGTACAAGATGATTAGGGGTTTAGATAGGGTTGACCATGAGAACCTTTTTCCACGTATGGAGTCAGCTATTACGAGGGGGCATAGCTTTAAATTAAGGGGTGGTAGGTATAGGACAGATGTAAGGGGTAGATTCTTTACTCAGCGAGTCGTGAGTTCATGGAATGCCCTGCCAGTAGCAGTGGTGGACTCTCCCTCTTTATGGGCATTTAAGCAGGCATTGGATAGGCACATGGAGGATAGTGGGCTGGTGTAGGTTAGGTGGGCTTGGATCGGCGCAACATCGAGGGCCAAAGGGCCCCTACTGCGCTGTATTCTTCGATGTTCTATGTTCTATACTAGCCTTATAAGATCAGGCGGACGATAACTATTCTTTAAATTCATTTCCCTTCTATATAATGAGATCTCTGCTCCAATTTAGTTGTGATAAATAAATGGTCTTGTTAAGTATAGAAAACTATTTTGTGTTAACCGGTGTCTAGCCAAAGATAAACTGGGGATTTGGCGAACAGAAAATTTTTAACTCTTGTAACAACTCTGGGAGAAGCAGGGCTTCATTTCCAGCTCATTATCCCCATGAGCCCAACAATTCTAAAACCTCATTCCATTCTGTGAAAAGAACCCGTCTAGTACCTTGCCTATGTCTGTTTTAGCTTGGTTGAAGATCTCTCTATGTTTCAAACAGAAACAGAATATCAATAGACACACAGTTTAGTCTTGAAATTATTTTGTATATATCTGTCCCATCAATTCTAAATTACATTGGTGTAGGCTCCATTAAGGCCCTGAAATAAAGAGTTCTCTGTTGAACCTTTACCAAAACTACTTTTAACCCCTCAATTGAAGGGAGAGTATTGCACAAAACTCTTTATACTAGCCTGTATAAATGGTAGGACTAAGTTTTACAATTTGTAATACTATTTCGATTTATTGATACAATCCAGTATCTTACTTGTTTTAGCGACATAGTCGCCATGAACCATGAATTGAGTGTTTTCTGTCAAACACTTTGAACCACTTTTCACTCAGTTGCTTTCAACGTCATTACCTGTAAATGATTGGCAGGCCCATTACTTAGTTAAATGCAGTATTACATAGGCATTACCTCTAAGTTAAATGTTATTTATCATTAAGGGCCTTTCTCTCATGTTAAAATCTGTCTGAATTAAGTCCTCTCTCACTCTGTTCTTAACCATTACAAAGAGCAGTGCATCACATGCAAACCAAGATGGACACAAGTGATGCAGTGCAAGGCTGATCCACAGCCATTCACTACATCTTTTTAACTGTGGGATTAGAATCACTTCCTCATTTAAAATATCACACTCCCCTGATAACACAAGATTCTATCTTATAAAGCTGCTAGTGTAAGACCTTCTAAATACTCAAAAGAAAAGTAAACTTTGTGGCACACATCCTTCTTTGCTGAAATATCATCAAGTACAGCTAATTACACCTCTTTCCCATCTTCAGGATGTTGTGCTTGGTAAAATACACAAATTAAGTTATTCCAAGAACAATTACATCTATTACAACTATCGCCACTAAGCCAGCACAGCAACTTAGCGCAAGAAAAGTACAGACTGTGAATTTGCTCTACAAATGAACAGTTTTGAAAATTTCACGTTAAGACTTTCAGTCAAAGATGATATAATTTCCTGATAAATTTAATACCAACCTACTATGAACCTCAAATATAATTTTAAGCGAGTATATCCAATTGTTTAAACTTCTGTTTTGTGATGAGTTTGTCCAAAATATAATTCCCATAGTTGGCTGATTTGACAATTAGGAGAAAGTGAGGTCTGCAGATGCTGGAGATCAGAGATGGAAATGTGTTGCTGGAAAAGCGCAGCAGGTCAGGCAGCATCTAGGGAACAGGAGAATCGACGTTTCGGGCATTAGCCCTTCTTCAGGAATGAGATGGCTAATGCCCGAAACGTCGATTTTCCTGTTCCCTAGATGCTGCCTGATTTGACAATTACTCCTATCCAGGCTTGGTATTGTATAGAAAAAGCTGTTCTGGCAGTGTGATGTTGTACAACCTAACAAAGGGTCCAAAGAGCAAAGGAATTGGTTATGCACTGCTAATCAGCTTCATTATTACGCCAAGCAACATTGATGTTATAAATTATTGACGAAAACACTCCTAAGCAGTCTTGTGGTCCAGTGGTTGTGTTCCTACTGACAAGTCAAAAGACCCAGATTGAAGTCCCCACCTGCACCAGAGGTGTGTAATAACATCTCTTAACTAGTTGATTAGCAAATACAAAAACGAACACTCCCATCTGATTTAACCTCTTCCCTCTCTCCCTAACCTTCAGAAGCACACCGCTGTGTGAAGTGCACTAACACACCTAAAGGATTCAACATTAACATTGATCCACTGTTGAAAGATCTTCTCCTACCCACGACATGGGGCAAGTAAAGCAAAAACTGTACAAAAAAAAAATCAAACACACTAGTCGTACTCCTGTTCTCCATCCATTTAAACACTTGAACAATTGAATGTTTGATAGCACTAACTGTTTACAAGATTCAGCTTTGCTCTGAGTGGACTTGACATTCACTCACAGAAGTGCACTCTTGGAACTCCTTTCAGCTTTCATTGGCTATGCGAAAACAAAGCCTGCCCATATTTACCCAACAACTGGTGTGGATGTTGTGCCCTAGTCTACACCTTACCATTTTCTAACCTCCACCATGAAGTACCTGAAGTAGATGTCGAATGGAATGCCCACCAGCATGTGAATCAGTACTGAACAAAAAAGTAGAGGAAAAACAAAACGGGACTTACACAACTTCTTCCATCAACAAGCCTGGGAAGCCTTATTCCTGGCTAGGGTATTGAGATGGCCCTAGATCAGATAAGTGACCTTGTATATGACCTAGAAAACTTGCCAACTCTACTGCCCATGCCTTGAAGCTGGTGAACAAAGTTATAGGAGACCCGGCTCTTGTTTCAGAATCGGCTAGTGCTAGATTTCCTCCTTGCTAAAGGAGGTGCTGCTTGTTCAGTCATTGGCCCACAATGCTGCACCTACATCCATGATTTCTCGAAAGACATGTTGGACAACACAGAAGTTATCAACAAAACGGGTCAAGACGCAGGGAAGATATCTGCCCTCCCGTCGTCCGACTCATGGGGATGGAGTGTTACTTACTGGCTATGGTCACTGTGTGGATAGGTCGTGTGGAACATACCAATAGTCCTTGGTCTCATCCTAGGTATATACAATGTTGTCCACTTATGCATGAAATGGACCGTACATTACTTTTCACCTTAGCCAAAGAGGAATCTGGTTAATCGACCCTCGTCTACCCCTGTACCTCCATGCCTGAACTTCCATGCTGAAATCCAGTATCTTTCAGACTCTGCTCCTCCAGATGACGACTTACCAGAGAAGACACTTGACTTATTGAGAATACAAATCGACTGAATGGACTAATTATACTTATGTAAGCTATGTAGTTGCCATGAAATGACAAAAGGAGGGAATGAGAAAGTCTATACCCTTAAAACGTGTCCTTAAACATTTAGATTAAAATGTTATGTTGAATTATTGAACGAATTTGCTGCATACTAGAAATAGGCAGGCAGGGAGGCTCAGAAAAAAAAAGGGGGCAGCCCAAGTTATGAGGAAGAAAAAAACATCTATTCTCACCAAGTGATGACAGGATGGTCTAAGGCAATTAAGGACATTTGCCTGAACATCACTGAATCTGAGTAAACAGGACACCAAGTGATAACATTCACAGCAGTTCTCTTGTGAAATAGCATCTGATTCTGACCTTGAAACGAAACTCGACTATCAAAAGCCTTGCAATTGACGGTCAGGTCCTACCAATTATCATGAATTCTTATTACCCCTTGCATGCGAAGCAGACACAGATAGAAAAACATCTTTTCTGTCAGAAGCCCCTGACTTGAGTTCAAAAGAACACTAGAGACAGAGGCAGAGTAGGAGAGGCAGGCTATGGATTGAACCTAATTGCATTTTTGAGACTTAAATGATGATTTGGAGTAGTTATTATTGGTTATGAAATGCAAACTCTGTAAAAGGGGATATCAATGAAGCTTTTAACTTACTTGCTGTTCTTGCAGACCATTCTACAGACCTTACAGACTGCCCCACTGTCAATTCTAACTAATCAGATCTTATTCTTCTTTGAATTTGAATCACAACCCTGAAAAGAAAGCAAGTTTAATTCGAGACTAATGAATCAGTTTAAATGCAACCTTAGGGTAACACTTCAGCTTCAGGTACAGAATGATTCTGTACTTAAGATAAAAAGCAGGAACCTATTCCCAGCTTAAAATTATTCTAAACCTAACATTGAAGAGATTCTGACGCAATCTGTCGGGAAGCCATTTTACGATCAAAAATTTGCCCTCCTTGCTAAGATGGCATTTTGTAAAACAATTGTATCAGACATGCGAATTGTGCAAGGTTACCTTATGACATCTCCCACTTAAGTTCCTATAAAGAAGTACCAGTCTAAGTTATCTCGCCAGCAGACTCCTAATTTGACTGGATTTGTTTTTCCCACCTGATGGGTAGCTCAAGGCCTGTAGGAGTGATCAGTCAAGCGCACACAGATTTGTCAATTAACTTCTCTTCCTTACAAATTTTATCTTTTACTGTTATCTGTTTAATTAATAACATGCAGTGTTTTTTTGTAAACTTTTTGTATAAAGTAAGACTGTTTGTGACAATAAGACAGAGTAGCCTGCTAGGGCTCTTGAACAGCTGGTGCCCTACTCTCCTGGGTTAATAGAACCTAGTTAGTTTAGCTTATAGGTATCAGTGTTAATGTTGTAACAGTGATGCTATTGGTAAATAAAGGGGATGACTAAAATTAAACTAAACTGTCGGCGAGAAGTTTTTCAGCCCAGAAACAGGCCCTTCAAACCCGAGCTGATCCAAATGTACTGTCTAAACCTGTCAGTCAATTCCTAAGCATTTGTAACCCTCTGCTCCCCACCTACTCATGCATCTGTCCAGACACATCATAAATGAATCTACCGTGCCTGTCGCTACCACCTATGCTGGCAACGCGTTCCAAACGCCCACCACACTCTGTGTGAAGTACTTGCCGCGTGTATCCCCCTTAAACCTTCCACCTCTCACCTTGAAAGCATGACCTCTGGTTACTGAATTCTTCACCCTGGGAAAAAACATGTCTTTATCCACCCTGTCTATATCCTTCATGATTTTGTAAACCTCAAATCAGGTCCCCTCTCAATCGCCTTTTTTCTAGTGAAAGAAAAATGTAACCTACTCAACCTCTCTTCATAGCTAGCAACTTCCATACCAGGCAACATCCTCGTAAGCCTTCTCTGCACCCTCTCCAAAGCGTCCACATCCTTTTGGTAATGTGGCGACCAGAACTGTACACAATATTCTAAATGCGGCCGAATCAACGTCTTGTACAATTTTAACATGACTTGCCAGCTCTTATGCTCAATACCTCCTCCAATGAAGGCAAGCATACTATATTCCTTCTTGACCCCTCTATCCACCTGTTCCGCAACCCTCAGGGTACAATGGACCTGCACTCCCAGATCTCTCTGCCCATCAACTTTTCCCAAGGCTCTTCTGTTCATTGTATAATTCGCTCTAGAATTAGACTTATCTAAATGCATCACCTCACATTTGATTAGATTCGATTAGATTACTTACAGTGTGGAAATAGGCCCTTCGGCCCAACAAGTCCACACCGACCCGCCAAAGTGCACCCGACCAGACCCATTCCCCGACATTTATCCCTGCAGTTAACACTACTGGCAATTTAGCATGGTCAATTCACCTAACCTGCACATTTTTGACTGTGGGAGGAAACCGGAGCACCCGGAGGAAACCCACGCAGACACGGGGAGAACATGCAAACTCCACACAGTCAGTCGCCTGAGGCGGGAATTGATCCTGGGTCTCTGGCGCTGTGAGGCAGCAGTGCTAACCACTGAGCCACCATGCCGCCCTAACATGCCTAACGTTAGCACATGCCAACGTCACATGTGAATATTGAGAGAGCAGTTTACAGTCCTCAAGGACTATGGAAACCTTCATTTCAAAACTTGTAAAAAGTGGTGACTTACCGTTAAAATTTAGCAGTACTTCAGATCTGGTTATGCACAATGTTTGTAAAGCATTCTGGCCCATTCAGTAACATTTGCTACCTAAGTGCTAGTCAATGACCATTTCCAGCAAGAAAACAACCTAGCCAGCTTGCTTTGATATTCAAATATGTTACTGTTGCCAAGTCTTTCATATCAACATTCTTGGAATTGCCAATCTTTTAGTAAATTTTATCAGTACCAAGCATTTACAGATCAGTGCTGATAAAGTTCCTTCATTGCAACAGGGGCCTGTCATTTTGCCTTGGGATATTTACAATTTCTACTTTTTTAGTTTGCTATCACTGTGTCATCTAAGTGAAATTGTTTCTTTATGGTCATTATATCAAATTCTAAACATTTTTGTAAACCATACTACTAGCAACTAGGTTGAAACTGCCACCAATTATGAATAGTTCACAAAATACCTCAAGAGATTTGAAAATATCACAGAGACAAAATTGAAAACAGCAGTGGAATTCATTGTCCTCAAAACTATTTTCTTCAAATCAGATGTAAGGTTCAAGTAAGGTTGGTGGAAAGTTTAAAGTAAAAGCACCACTAAACATTTCTTTGTAATATCTGTAGCTTATTCCAAAGCACTTTTACTCACTAAACTGCCCTACCAACAGAAAGATAGCATTAAAATCTTCTAATAACTACCATTTAACCAAAATAATTCTCAAAATATATCTAAGAACTACCAAGAATTGAACTAGTTAGCCAACTAACAATTAAAATTAGGTTTACTACAATGAAGTATGTATTTTGGACAACAGAAGGACTCATGATTGTGCTCCAACATTTGACAACTTATTTGCTCTAACAGTAAAAGTAAAATTGCTCACTTACTGGAAATTGTACCAAATAATTAAAGAAAGTTATTCTGTTTCTGCTAAATAGAGCAGAGTATTAGACTTGTGTTACAGGAACTAAAAAATCAAGCAAAAGTGTTGTATTTTGTTTTCACAAACAGATGCCTTCTATGAAGATTACACAAGAACCATTTGGCCCTTTAAGCCTGCTTTTCCAGTCAATAAGACCTTAACCTCAGCTCCACTTACCTACCCCCTCACCATAACCTTTAATTCCTTTATTGTTTCAAAAATTCTTAACTCAAAATAACATTCAATAAGGAAAACATTCAATTACTTCACTGGTAAGGGAATTCCATAGATTCCCAACCCTTGGGATGATCACATTCCCCCTCAACTCAGTCCTAAATCTAGTCCCCCTTATTTTGAGGCTATGCCCTCTTGTTCTAGTTTTAGTGGAAACATCCTTCCTGCTTCTGTGTATTTCCTTTGTAAATTCATATGCTTTTAAGATTCCCCCTCACTCTAAATTCCAATGAACATAATGCCAGTCTACTCAATCTCTCCTCATAAGCCAACCCCCTCAACTCTGGAACCAACCTAGTGAATCCGCTCTGCACGCCCTCCAGTGCCAGTATATCTTCTCAAGTAAGGAGACATAGTCCTCCAGGTTTGGCCTCACCTGCTCCCGATACAGCTGCAACATAAACACCTCCCCTCCGCGCCCCCTCCCCGCACGCGCTTCGATTATCCGAAGGAGATCAAGGCCCCGATAGAAACGTTACATGAAGTGTTGTTTCAACCCTGATCATGAACTTGGTTTACACAGATTAAAACGATCTCTGCCAAGAACAGTCCTGGATGTAGGTGAGAGCCCAGGCACCGTCTTCAAATGACTGACCACCTGCCCTCTCCCCACACTTTCCCTGGAGTTCGACATAGGGGTGTACCCTGAACCCGCTTCCCCAGATATTCTAACATTGTGCATACAGTTTGTGTTTGCACGCACACGCTATTTGGAGATTTACCCTAAAAAGGTAACAGCAGTCTTACTGTTGGTGTCCACTCTGGCTGCCCCGGAGGGGGAGGGGTGTGGATGGAGGCAGATGGGGGGGCGGTGTGGACAGAGTTGGGGGGGGGGGGGTGAAAAACGGGTGGGGAGCGGTTGGGGGCAGGTGGAGGGGACAGTGTTGGACAGGATTGAAGGCAGGTGCTCACGCGCACTGTGCTGCTGACTCGTCTCCTGAATAGGGAACAGACTTAACAGAAAACTCCCGAGCCCCAGAGGAAAAGCATTGAATCAATTAACCAGATAATCAAATTATCCAAACAAAAAATAGTGCCCACCCATCTCTTTCAGATAATCGAGGCTCCTCTGTATATCCCTCTGCAAACTTTCAGTGTGCTGCACATTTTACTTGATCACGCATCTTCGTGTCATCCACAAACTTTGACACATGACACATGGTCCCCAACTCTAAAGCAATTATGCAAACTGTAAACAATTGCCGTCCCAACACTGATCGCCAACCAGAAAAGCACTAATTTATCCCCACTCTTTGCTTCCTTTAAGTTAACCAATCCTCCATTCAGGGTTGCTAACTGACATAAATAAGCTTGATAGAAGATGACTCAACAATACCCCATTATGACTCCCACAAAGCACATTCATCCACTTCACATTTTATCCTCGCCCCCCCCACCGTGTGTGCAACAGAACACCATTTCCAGCACTAAAAAGTTGATTTTGCAAGTTATTTCTGGTCTCCCTCCTATAGGGAGGATGTTGTGAGACTTGAAAGGGTTTAGATAAGATTTACAAGGATGTTACCAGAGTTGCAGGGTTTGAACTATAGGGGGAGGCTTAATAGGCTGGAGCTGTTTTCCCTGGAGCATCAGAGGCTGACGGGTGACCTTATAGAGGTTTATAAAATCATGAGGGGCATGGATACAATAAACAGATAAATCTTTTCCCAAAGGTGGAACAATACAAAATTAGAGGTCATAGGTTTAGGGTCAGAGGGGAAAGATTTAAAAGGAACCTAAGGGACAACATTTTCACGCAAAAGAGTGGTTTGTGTATGGAATGAGCTGCCAAGGGAAGTGATAGAAGCTGGTACAATTACAACACTTAAAAGGCATTTGGACGGGTATATGAATAGGAAGGGTTTGAAGGGATGTGGGCAAAGGGCTGGCAAATGAGACTATATTAATTTAGGATATCTGGTTGGCATAGAGGAGTGAGATCGAAGGTCTGTTTCCGTACTGTACAGTTCAATGACTCTAAGACTCTAAATCAACAATTATGGGTTTAAAATTGCTAATGTGCAAAAATAGATCAATACTTCACACACCTGCAGCGGCAGGGCAGGGGAAGGTGGTCGGGGCGTGGTCAGAATACTATTCCTCACTTTTATTAAGAGTCATCCAGTATTGAGCCAAACCAATGTTGAAAAAATGTCAATAACCCTTCTGCAAGAAATGCTGACTTAAGAATATTCCAAAATGACAGAAAAGACAACAAATGCCTTGTCAAAAACACATTTTCTAGGGGCAAATTTTGGACTCCCACTGTACAGAAATCTCTTCTGCAGTGATCTCTAAATTCACCATGGCTATAAACTGGACTTTCACACGTCATGTGTTTCTCCCTTGCATTAAAAGAATAAAATAAGGATACAAATGCCAGACTAATAATCAAACTCCAAATCTTCACAAGACATAACATCTTAACCACAAGCATCAATTTGATGGAAGTTTCCTCAAATCCTCAAATTATGGATTCAAGACTGACCAAGGAGCACAACGTACACAAATACTCAGCAAAGTGACAATGAATGTTGTATTAGCATTCAGGTAGTTCTGGGATAATGCACGTTTCGGCAGCACAATTTAGCTATAATGTAGCTGAAGAATTAGGGAACGGTATTTTGGAGAACGCTTACCTCCATTGACAATAGCGCAATTTCAGTGGGAATCAGTTCACATGCTTCATTCTGCACATGCGCCAGTGTCCTTGCTGTTCTGCACATGCGCCAATCTGTGTATGCACAAAGTAATTTGCTGACAGAGCAGATTTCTGAGAGAGATACTATACAGAGAGCAGCTTGCTTACATTAAATGTACTGTGTTAAATTTACTTTTGTTTGTTAATAAATGAGATTTCAACCTTCGTTCAGACTGTGCTAGACTTTGCATCAGACGTTTGGGTGAGTTTTGAGAGATAGGATTTGGAGATGCCAGTGTTGGACTGGGCTGTACAAAGATAAAAACCACAACACCAGGTTATAGTCCACCAAGTTATAGTTTATTTCGAAGCAATAGCTTTCGGAGTGCTTTCAAGTTCACTTGAGAATGTAACTTCGAAAAATATTTCTGCGATTTACATATGAAAGAACGGAACCCAACATATTCTTTCTCAAACATGAGAGACTTAAACAATCCAGGTCTTTCTCAAAATATAATTTCAGTTACATCACACTGTAAACTTTTTGCCATAAATTCTGTGTCTTACGATCTTATACTCCATAACCACCTGACGAAGGAGCAGCGCTCCAAAGGCTAGTGCTTCCAAATAAACCTGTTAGACTGTAACCCGGTGTGGAGATTTTTAATTTTGAGAGATAGTGAGTGATTTTTTTTTTGCTGGTCTGCCCCAACCTAACTTTTCCTTGGGCCCCATTATTTCTATTAAGCCATTTTCTCTTAAGCACAGTTTAGCTGGAATGCACTAGTGTTATAGGGGAATTACCTGTACATGTCTTTTGGTCAAGACAATAAATAGAGTTGCTATGGTAGAGTTTGAGAAGGTGAAGAGGCCCACTGGCAAAAGAAAGTGAAATATCTCAACTAACCTCTCCACCTCTGCAAAAACTGCATTAGTCATAATTCATATTGTAGTTACATTATCCACTTAAAATTTCAACAAATGCATGATCAATAACAAATTTACCAGTGATAGAAATCACTGAATTGTTGGTCTAACATGTTTGAAGCCTAAAGCTCAGGTCCAAAAGCACACATTGAGTAGAACGTCTTCATTTTGAATCAGACAAGATTAAATTGATCAATCAGTTGCATAGAAAATTACGCTGACTTGTGAATGTAACCAAACTAATTCTACATTCTCTTCTCATACTGAAAAAGTTCATTTTAATCACAAGGACCAAAGTAAGTTTAACAAATGTGGAAACTCAGCAGGTCTGGCAACAACCAAAGAACAATACAAGACAGGAAGAAGCCCTTCGGCCTATGAAGTGTGTGCCAACACATGGTGTTTCTAAATTTAAAATGTTCAGTCTACACAGTCTGAATCCCTCTATTCCCTGCCTGTTCGTTTATCTGTCAAGATGCCTCTTAAATATTGCTTGTGTTCACCACCACTTCCTCTGGCAGTGCATTCCAGGCACTTAACACTCAAAAAAAAACTTTCCTGAAATCTCCTTTAAACTTGGCCCTTTTATCTTAAACCTATATCCTATAGTGACTGATACTTAGAGAAAGCCATAGAGAAAAACAGAATGAACATTTTAAGACCAGCAACGTCGTTAGAAAGGGAAAGGGTGGTATTTATGCTGATGATGGGTGTGGGTGGCAGAGGGAGAAAAAAGGAAAGAGAGAGTACATGGAGACAGGGCCCAGAAAGAAGAGGAGAACAAAAGGGATTCGCAAACAAAGAAATTATTGATGATATGCTGAGGTAGGAATAAATGCTAGGTAGATCATGAAGAAGAAGCATCAATGAATGAAAATGGGTCAGCTGTGCTGGAAGCAACCCATTCTAGACAGGACCGAGGGGTGTGGTGTCATACACCACAGAAACAGGACCTTTGCTCCAACTCATCTGTGCCAACTAGACGTCCCATTCTGACAGAGACCCACTTGCCAGCACTTGGCACATATCCCTCTAAACCCTTCCTAATCATATACCCACCCAGATGCCTTTTAAATGCTGTAATTCTACCAGACTCCAACTTCCCCTCTCATTTTAAACTTATGCCCTCTAGTTTTGCACTCCCCTACCTTGGGAAAAGGTCCTTGACTATTCACCTTATCCATGCCCCTCACGAAAACCTCTAATGGCACACAGCCTCTGATGCTCCAGAAAAAAAGCATACTGCCAGTCACAGGCCTCCAGTCCAAAACAAAACTCTCTACCATCAGCCTCTGTATCTGACCCTCAAGCCAATTTTGGCACTCACCACCAAAGAGTGGATCTTGTAAGTCAAGACAGTTTTAGTATGCAAGGACAAAACGTGGTGCGCAGGCTTGGTGGGCTGAAGGGTCTGTTCCTGTGCTGTATCCAGTTGGCCAACTCCCCCAGATTCCACATGATCTAATCTTGCTAACCAGTCTACCATGCAGAACCTTGTCGCACACCTTGTTGGAGTCCACATAGACAATGTCTACCACTCTACCTATATCTATCACTCCAACTCCAGAGTAATGAGCAGAGAATAGGGCTTTAACATTCTGAAACTGATACCTCAATGAGTCCTGAAAGCTCAAAAAGTCCTTCAGCCAAAGATAAGATTTTGTTTCTCCAGCTTTCTTTAAACCATGCTGAAACACTATTGCTGGCCTGAGACTGAAAGTTGGATGAAAATACAATGGTGTATTGAAGTGGCAGACAGTTGGAAGCTCAGGTTCCTTTTTAGAGACAGATATGTATTCAGCACAACAGTCACCCAGTCCCCAGTCAATGTACAGCAGATCACACTGTGAGGAGCAAACAGTAGACTAGACTGAATGAAGTACAGGTAGATCGCTGCTTTATCTAGAAGGTGTTTCTGGGGCTTTGAACAGGAAGGAAGGAGAACGCAAAGAAACAAGTGTTGCACCTTTTGTAATTGCATGGGAAGCTAGTGGGGTTTTGGGAGATGTTGAGTGTGAAGGAGTGAACCAGGGTGTTCCAGGGGAAACAGTCCCTGCAGATTGCTAACAAACTACAATTAGACCAAAGCTCAATTTTACCACTAACCATTCACAATCAAAACTGTGAAGTGCAGGCTAGACACAACACAATGCAAACTCATTACATGGATACAAATGGGAATTATTTTGATTTGCATAAATAATATTCTTTTTATTGGTAATTAGGAACAATGTACTAACAAAAAGTTACGTATGATTTGTAAATAATTTTTAGAGACATCTACTGGCACTGAACAATAGAGTGAAAAGGCAAGAAAGGTAAGTTGTATGGAATACTTTACTCAAGTTACTGTTGACATTTATTTTCAGTGCCAACATGAGACTCTTCAGTCAATTACTCATAGTACATTGATCCCTGCAAAAGGACAGTGTGGCCTTCAGATTTTGAATTATTGTTAAGAATCTACAGATTTCAGAGAGATGAAACTGATCATGCTGATTCACATTCAAAGCAAGTTTTTGAAAACAAAATTATACAATTTTGGGGAATGAAATGAATATGATTATCTTAGCACTAATGCAGAAAAATGATGCAACTCTGCTTTACTTTTTCCTTTATTCTGAAGATGCTGGGTTGAAGAACTCCTCAAAGGCTTTATCAGTGAACTAATATTTCAGTGGATGGTTGTCCAGATGGTCGGAGATACTGCCCTTCAGATGGGATATCAAAATAAATAATCAGCTGCATACAAGAGACTCGAAGACACTATTTCACAGTTTTGATGCTTCCTAGTCAACTTTCCTTTATCAAATAACACAATCAAGAGCAAAGCAATTGGTCAATTGTCTCATTGATTCTCACGGTTTTAGGCTGACAGCTTTGCAAAATAAGTTTGCTGTATGAACTTATCTATCTTGAACAGGGGAAGTAGTGGCATATGGTCATGTCATTGGACTAGTCTTCCATAGGCCACAACTAATGCTGTGGGGAAATAGGTTCAAATTCACAACAGCTAGTTGAATTTAAATATACTTACTAACTGTAGAAGAAAACGCTAGTCTAACTAATAGTGACCATGTAACCAATGTCAATTGTCGTAGCATACCATATGGTTTACTCATGTCCATTGGGGAAAAAAATCAGCCATCCTTACCTGGTCTAACTTACTTGTGACTCCAGACCCACAGCAATCTGGCTGATTTGCTTTTATTATCTTTGTTCTCAGAGCTCACCTTGCTGAGATATTTGTATCATTGATAGTCACAGGTGAGGTGTTAGAAGACTGGAGGTTGGCTAACGTGGTACCATTATTTAAGGGTAATAAGAGCAAGCCAGGGAACTGTAGACCAGTGAGCCTGACGTCGGTAGTGGCAAGTTGTTGGAGGGAATCCTGAGGGACAGCGTGCACATGTATTTGGAAAGGCAAAAACTGATTGTGGATAGTCAATATGGCCTTGTGCGTGGGAGATCATGTCTCACAAACTTGATTGGGTTTTTTGAAGAATTAACAAAGAGGATTGATGAGGGCAGAGCAGTAGATGTGATCTATATGGATTTCAGTAAGGTGCTCGACAAGGTTCTCCATGGGAGACTGATTAGCAAGGTTAGATCTCATGGAATACAGGGAGAACTAGCCATTTGGATACAGAACTGGCTCAAAAAGGTAGAAGACAGAGGGTGGTGGTGGAGGGTTGTTTTTCAGACTGGAGGCCTGTGACCAGTGGAGTGCCACAACGATCGGTGCTGGGTCCTCTACTTGTTGTCATTTATATAAATGATTTGAATGTGAGCACAAGAGGTACAGTTATTAAGTTTGCAGATGACACCAAAAATGGAGGTGTAGTGGACAGCGACGGTTACCTTGGATTACAAAACAGGATCTTGATCAGATGGGCCAATGGGCTGAGGAGTGGCAGATGGAGTTTAATTTAGATAAACGTAAGGTGCTGCATTTTGGGAAAGCAAATCTTAATGGTAGGGTCCAAGGGAGTGTTGCTGAACTAAGGGACCTTGGAATGCAGGCTCATAGCTCCTTGAAAGTGGAGTCACAGGTAGATAGGATAGTGAAGGCGGCATTTGGTATGCTTTCCTTTATTGGTCAGAGTACTGAGTACAGGAGTTGGGAAGTATTGTTGCGGCTGTACAGGACATTGGTTAGGCCATTGTTGGAATATTGCGTGCAATTTTGGTCTCTTCTATCCGGAGGATGTTGTGAAACTTGAAAGGGTTCAGAACGGACTTACAAGATGCTACCAAGGTTGGAGGATTTGAGCTATAGGGATAGGTTGAATAGGCTGGGGCTATTTTCCCTGGACCATTGGAGGCTGAGGGGTGACCTTATAGAGGTTTATAAAATCTTGAGGGGCATGGATAGGATAAATAGACAAAGTCTTTTCCTGTGGTGGGAGAGTCTAGAACTAGAGCGCATAGGTTTAAGGGGAAGAGGGGAAAGATATAAAAGACACCCAAGGGGCAACTTTTTCACGCAGGAGGGTGGTGCGTGTATGGAATGAGCTTCAGAAGAAGTGGTGGAGGCTAGTACAACTGCAACATTTAAAAGGCATCTGGATGGGTATATGAATAGGAAGGGTTTGAAAGGATATGGGCTGGGTTCTGGCAGGTGGGACTAGATTGGGTTAGGATGGACGAGTTAGACCGAAGGGTCTGTTTCCATGCTGTACACCTCTACGACTCGATGACTAACTAAAAGTCGGATTTTACTCTCAATATTGGTGACAATTTTACAGAGGACCTTGAGTGCCCGCAATGTCCAGAATAAATGAATTACCGACAGAATGCAAAACCATTATATAAAAATACCTTCACCATGTAGTTGTGTGGTACAATTTACAAATTCAGTCACAGTCAGTTCTACAACAGAATCTGTTAAACGCCGCCTGAAATGACCTAACAAGCCTCCAGGAGCAGCAATTACTGTTTTATATACTTTGCATTATTTTGGAACTTTGGGGGGAAAAAAAAAGTTAAAACAACTGCACTTTTAAAAAGGAGGAGAACAGACAGTAAGGCAGCACATGGTCGGTAAAGGAGAGTGGAGGCTGGTACAATTACAACATTTAAAAAGGCATTTGGATGGGTCTATGAATAGAAGGGTTCAGAGGGATACAGGCCAAGTGCTGGCAAGTGGGACTACATTAGATCAGGATATCTGGTTGGCATGGACGAGTTGGACCAAAGGGTCTGTTTCCATGCTATACATTTCAATGACTTGAAGCCACTCAAGTCAACAGCAACTAGAGATGGTCACACCTAGATCCAAGGTAGAATATATAATAAGTGATAACAGTTCAAATGTAAGTTGTTATCTAAATATTTTTAGGTACAAAATGATACAAAAATAGTTACATCAAAGTTTACTTTCTCTGTTGAAGTGATCCCAAGAAACGTAAGTGATTAAATCTTGTCAGGATTTGCTGTCAATTTAACTACAATCAAAGGGTGGTATTTATGAATTTATGCAGTATGCTTAGTAGACTTATCACTTCATCACTGAGAAACACAAATTCTGATGAAAGAGTAGTAACATACAATTAATTAAATACTGGAAGACTATAAAAGCCCAACATAGCTGTGAAAATGAATAGTAAATAAGAATTTGCATCTTAAAACACTTTCTTGACTACCAGATGTCTGAAAGCACTTTACAACAAACCTTTATATATTTATTGAAGCATAGTCTCTATTGTTTTGCAAAAAATGCAGCAGCCAATTTGTGCAAGCATGCTCCTTCAAACAGCAATGTGATAATGACTAGATGATGTTTATGTGATGCTGAGTAAGGAATAAACATTGGCAAGGAACCAGGAATAATTCCCGTTCTTCAAAATAGCACCTTCGGACCTTTCTCTGAAGAGAAAAGATGGGTCTCAATTTAAGATTTCACCCTAAAGGTGGCATTCTGACTGCATAGCAGTCCCTCAGTACCACACTGGTGTATCAGCCTGGACACCAATTTTTGGAATGGAGCTTGAGTGACAGAGAGGCAAGAAACCAAGAACAGAAGAGGCTGATCAAATATTACAGTTGTCACTACAGGAGATTTGGAGAGGATGAGAAGAAATTTGTTTTCCATCCAGAGGGTGGTGGAAGTCTGGAACTCACTTGGGAGTGTATTGCAGTGGATTTTTTTAAAACTGCCAGACCGGAAGCAAAGAATAGGAATCTAGTAGACTGGTCTTTTTCCTTTTGGCAGGCATTGTATTGAACAGTGTGAAACCCAGTTATCTAGAATGTATCTTAATGATTTTGATGAGGGGGCCAGTTGTAATATCTCCAAATTTACAAATGAGACAAAGGTAGATTCAGTATAAGGCGGATTAATGTGAGGTTATTCACTTTGGAAGCCAAAATTTTGGGAAAGCAAATTATAATCTGGATCACTATAAATTGAGAGGAGAATGTGCAACGAGAACTGAGTGTCCTCATACACCAATTGTTGAAGATAAATGTGCAGGTGCAGCAGGCAGGAAACGTAGCAAATGGCTTATTGGCCTTCAAGGTGAGAGAATGAGTGTACATAAGCTAGGCTAACTTGCTGCAAGTACACAGGACCTTGGTGAGACCCGACCCAGAATATTCTGTACAGCTTTCGTCTCTTTACAGGAGGAAGAATTATCTTGCTGAAGAGGGAATGTGATGGTTTCCCAGACTGATTTGTGGGACAATGGGACTTATGAGGAGGGGTTGAATTGATTATGATAACATTTGCTGCAGTTCAGAAGAATGGGCAATTATCTCATAGAAACGCATAAAATTTAAACAGGGCTACAAGGGTAGATGCAAATTATGTTCCTGATGGTGGGGGAACATAAGGATTCCCAGTTTAAGGACACACAGTATTTCATTTAGGATTCAGATGCAGAGAAATTTCTTCACCTAAAGAATGGTGAGCGATGGAGCTTGCTATCACCGAAAGCAGTCAAGGCTAAAACATTATCCAATTCCTTTTTGAAATCATAAGTAGTACTTGGAGCTAAAGACATCAAAAGGATATGAGGGGGGTGGAAGTGGGAGAACAAGCTAGTGAGTTGGATGTTCAGCATGATCATAATGAAAGGCAGAGCAGGTTCAAAGGCTGAATATCCTGCTCCTGCTCCTTTTTTTTAAAAAAGAAAGAAAAGGGTGGTAGAAACAAAAACTCTCACCACATTTCAGTACTCTTTAGATGTGCTGCCTCGCCATTAACAACCATGCTGGCAAGAAGGCCATCTACACTGGGTGGAGGAGATTTCAAGGGGAGAAACGGTCAGTGAAGTTACAGTCAGAGTACAGCGTGGAAACAGACCTTACGGTCCAACTAGTCTATGCCAACCAGATATGCTAAATTAATCTCATCCCACATGCCAACGTTTAGCCCATATCCCTCTAACCCCATCCTATTCATATACCCATCCAAATGCCTTTTAAATGTTGCAATTGTACCAGCCTGCACCACTTCCTCTGGCAGCTCATACCGTACACGTACCACCCTCTGCGTGAAAAAGTTGCCTCTTAGGTCTCTTTTATATCTTTCCCCTTTCAATCTAAAGATATGCCCTCTAGTTCTGGACTTCCCCACCCCAGAGAAAAGAACTTTTCTATTTACACTGTATGTGCCCCTCATGATTTTATAAATTTCCAGAAGATCACCCCATCAGCTTCTGAAGCTCTAGGAAAAACTAGCCCCAGCCCATTCAAGCCTCTCCCAATAGCTCAAACCCTCCAATCCCAGCAATATCCTTGTCAATCTTTTCTGAACCCTTTCAAGTTTCACAACATCCATCCCACAGCAGAGAGGGCAGAGCTGCATACAATATTCCAAAAGTGGCCTTACCAATGGCCTGTACAGCCACAGCATGACCTCCCAACTTCTTTACTCAATGCATTGGTCAATGAAGGCAAGCATACCAAACGGCCTGTCAACCTGTGATTCCACTATCAAGGAGCTATGAACCTGCATGCCAAGGTCTCTGTTCAGCAACACTCCACATGACCTTACCATTAAGTGTGTAGAGTTGAAGGTAAAATGCGTTGCTTTCAGCATCCACCATTATTCAAACATACTGTTTATCAGGCATCCAAAGACTACACTGGTGCATTGGAGAAGATGTCGGATTTCATCATCATTAGTGGGCGGCACGGTGGCACAGTGATTAGCACTGCTGCCTCACAGCACCGGAGACCCGGGTTCAATTCCTTCCTCAGGCGACTCGGCGTGGAATTTGCACATTCTCCCAGTGTCTGCGTGGGTTTCCTCCGGGTGCTCCAGTTTCCTCCCACAATCCATAAGTGTGCAGGTTAGGCGAATTGGCCATGCTAAATTGCCCGTAGTGTTAGGTGAAGGGGTAAATGTAGGGGAATGAGTCTGGGTGGGTTGCGCTTTGGTGGGTCGGTGTGGCCCCCTTAGGGCCTGCTTCCCCACTAAGTAATCTAATCTAATGATATCGGTTCCTGCCAAAATGAGGCACTGGAGGTAGAAGAAATGATTGACATTTTCTCAGAGCTCACCTTAGGTTTTGATGGTTATTTGGGGTAATGTTGAGAGGTAAAAGTGGGGCTGGTCGAGAACCTTTGTTTTCTGGATGTTTTGTCATATGCCTCAGTGAAAACGTCAACAATGGATTGTCTCTCTCATGTAATGCATTCTTTTGTTCAAGAATCTTGATAGGCTTGTGTGATATGTTTCAGTCGCAAGTCACCAGTTGTTTAATATCACTTTTAATATGTAGTACCTGTTTGTATTGCTCAAATAAAATTACTTTGGGCCATTTAGTTTTTTTTCCCCCTCCATTAATAATTTCAATCTACAATTACATTTCACAGAAGTTAATATAGACACTACCTAAAGTGCACCTGCAAATAAAAACTGTATTTGGACAGTAATCAGCCCTAAAAGACTTGTAACTTATTTGTAAAAGGATTATTATCAGTAACACCTGGACTTTGTTGTGACGCCACCAACCTCTGGCAGGAACTCAAAGCACGGACTGCAGCTCACCTGTTCGGTGCACAACACTAAACTTCATTGCAACTTCGGGCAATTGACCAGATTTTGAACCTGGCATTCCTAATTCAAAAAAGAAGTTACAAGGTAATACATTAACTTATTTTTTAAAGTCACAAAGCCCTGCAATCAAGGAAAAGTATTTCTTTGCACTGTTCCCTTGATCTTATAGGCAATGGGTTTACAACTGTAGATGAACAGAACCTCCAGTATCTAGGCTTTGCACTCTGTCCAGTTTGACAACAAATGCCAAAAAAAGCTATCAAATGGAGGGCCTCACAGTTCTGCTCTCATGACATGTACCAACGAACACGTTGCATTACCAGTCAGTGGAAAAGGATCAAGAAAAGGCTGTCGAAGGGTCACTGGATCCAAAATTTTAATTCTGCTTTCTCTCCTTAGATGCTGCCAGACCTGCTGAGTTTTTTCAGCAATTTCTGTTTTTGGTAAAGATCACGAGTTTCCTTCTATCTCATACTCCAATCTTAAGCCAGTGGAATGGTCATCTACAACGCACTTCATTGTGCCCTCCGTGAAGATCAAAAATTCAACACAGACCAGACATCAGGTCTGCAGCCTTGAGTCTAGACAACTTCCAGCTCTATTAGCAACTCAACTGGTATTATTCTCACCTAAATCACAGACTATAGGTTCAAATACCACTCGAGACTGCGGCACTAAATCTCAGTCAATACTCCAGAGCAGTGCTGTCAGGTGTATGGTCTTACAAATGAGGCATTAGTTAATGAGATATTTAAGTTAAAGACTGCTCTCTAAGCAAGACATAAACAATCCCAAAAAGTTATTTCAACTAAGATTAGGAATTATTCCTGGTCACCTGTCCAATATTTATACTTCAAATCAATATCACAAATACCAATTAACTGGCATTATCTGTTCATTAGGAGTCCACTATGTGTAAAGGTGGCTGGGCATTTTCTATATTACGAACAAGTGATTACACTTCAAATAGTACTTCAAAAGTTGTACATAGCTTTAGAAAATCCCACAGTTGTGAAATATGATATGTAAATGCATGCTTTTCTTCCTCACTTTTCAGCACTCAGGGTAGTGCACGTGCAAACCATGAATGAACCTCAGACCTAACAATAGGTCCTCAAGGGTAGTAATATCTGGATTACTCCCAGTGCTACGAGCTAGTGAGGGCAGGAATACGAGGATAGAGCAGATGAATGCATGGCTGAGGAGCTGTTGTATGGGAGAAGGATTCACATTTTTGGATCACTGGAATCTCTTTTGGGGTACCTGTACAAGAAGGACGGATTGCACCTAAATTGGAAGGGGACTAATATACTGGCAGGGAAATTTGCT
>NC_057727.1:8274396-8310741 GCF_004010195.1 Chiloscyllium plagiosum
CAGATCTAAAAGTTGAAGTTCGAAATTGGAAAAAGGCGAATTTTGATGGTATTAGGCAAGAACTTTCGAAAGCTGATTGGAGGCAGATGTTCGCAGGTAAAGGGACGGCTGGAAAATGGGAAGCCTTCAGAAATGAGATAACAAGAATCCAGAGAAAGAATATTCCTGTCAGGGTGAAAGGGAAGGCTGGTAGGTATAGGGAATGCTGGATGACTAAAGAAATTGAGGGTTTGGTTAAGAAAAAGAAGGAAGCATATGTCAGGTATAGACAGGATAGATCGAGTGAATCCTAAGAAGAATATAAAGAAAGTAGGAGTTTACTTAAGAGGGAAATCAGGAGGGCAAAACAGGGACATGAGATAGCTTTGGCAAAGAGAATTAAGCAGAATCCAAAAAGGGTTTTTACAAATATATTAAGGACAATAGGGTAACTAGGGAGAGAATAGGGCCCCTCAAAGATCAGCAAGGTGGTCTTTGCGTGGTGCCACAGAAAATGGGGGAAGATACTAAATGAATATTTTGCATCAGTATTTACTGTGGAAAAGGATAAGATATAGACTGTAGGGAAATAGATGGTGACATCTTGCAAAATGTCCAGATTACCGAGGAGGAACTGCTGGATGTCTTGAAATGGTTAAAAGTGGATAAATCCCCTGATCAGGTGTACCTTAGAACTCTGTGGGAAGCTAGAGAAGTGATTGCTGGGCCTCTTGCGGAGATATCTATCATCGATAGTCACAGGTGAGGTGCCGGAAGACTGGAGGTTGGCTAATGTGGTGCCACTGTTTAAGAAGGGCGGTAAAGACAAGCCAGGGAACTGTAGACCGGTGAGTGTAACCTCGGTGATGGGCAAGTTGTTGGAGGGAATCCTGAGAGACAGGATGTACATGTATATGGAAAGGCAAGGACTGATTAGGGATAGTCAACATGGCTTTGTGCATGGGAAATCATGTCTCACAAACTTGATTGAGTTTTTTGATGAAGTAACAAAGAAGAGTTTCGGGATTTTGATACAGTACCAGTGAAGGAACAGCAATTTTTTTGTTTTTGGTCCTCTCTGGGTAAGTGGAGTATTCCAAAACACTCCAGATGCCTTTTAAATATTTATAATTGTAACTGCATCCACCACATCCTCTAACTCATTCCATACATGCACCATCTCCACACGGTCTTAGGTCCCTTTTCAATCTTCCCCTCTCATTTTAAACCAATGCCCTCTAATTTTGGACTGCCCCAACTTAGGGTGAATAGAAAATGGTCTTTTTTTCCTATCAATATCCATAATGACTTCATAAACTCTACTGGATCACTCCATGCTCTTAATGATTTTATAAACCTGTATAAGGTCACTCTCTTCAGCTTCTGACCCTTCAGGGAAAAACGTTTTTTAGAACTGCATGCCGCTGACCTCCCAAAAGAACGTAGGGAACGCATGTATGTTTTTAACACAATCCAAAGCTAGATGGTCACTTGTTTTGCTATCAGCCTTTTGACTTCCAAATTACAAACCCATTCAAAATTTCAAACTCGCGGATTTTCCCTGTTCCTATTGTTGTTGTCTTTTAGCCAAGTTTATTGTTGTATCGAACTTGTTTTATTCAAGCAATACACATGGAGTGTCTCCAATTGCCGTTGAACTGGAGCATGGCCTCTTGGGATACTTGTAACATTTGTCTATCTTTAGGCGGTAAGATTCTCCTCCAATGCAGACGTTCATGTCAAATTCCAAGGTTCTTTGCTCACTGACAGTTGACTTGTAGCTGACCTAGCCTTTAGTGCCACTTATTTTAAACCCCTTCTTGGAATCGTCTTTGGAGTTTTGTTTTTGCAGCTTGATGGCCTTGGTGTTTCACCCTGTTACTGAAACCTCCGTGCCTGTTCTAGTATTTATTCATTTAAAACTATTGCCAGTTTATATAATCCTTTTCAGTTTAGAATAATATAGAGAATCTTCTGACCTCTGTATTTTAACCATTTCTCTCTCCAGAACTATTTTTCAGATTAAACTGACTTCTTGTCCAGTGCAGTCATGTGCATTGTTAAAATAATAGATAGTTGTGTCAAACAGTCTGACAGATGTTATCTGGACTTTGTGCTTTCTAAGCCTACCCACACAGATTTATTTTGTATATAAACTAAAAGGAATTTAATTTAGGCGTTTTACTGCATTCTACAGTCTAGTTACGGTATTCGAGTCAGAGATGTACAGCATGGTAACAGACCCTTCGGTCCAACCTGTCCATGCCGACCAGATATCCTAACCCAATCTAGTCCCACCTGCCAGCACCCAGCCCATATCCCTCCAAGCCCTTCCTATTCATATACTCATCCAAATGCCTCTTAAATGTTGCAATTGTACCAGCCTCCACCACATCCTCTGGCAGCTCATTCCATACACGTACCACCCTCTGCGTGAAAAAGTTGCCCCTTGGGTCTCTTTTATATCTTTCCCCTCCCACCCTAAATCCATGCCCTCTAGTTCTGGACTCCCCGACCCCAGGGAAAAGACTTTGTCTACTTATCCTATCCATGCCCCTCAATTTTGTAAACCTCTATAAGGTCACCCCTCAGCCTCAGACGCTCCAGGGAAAACAGCTCCAGCCTGTTCAGCCTCTCCCTATATAGCTCAGATCCTCCAACCCTGGCAACACCTTTTCTGAACCCTTTCAAGTTTCACTACATCTTTCTGATAGGAAGGAGACCCAGAATTGCACTCAATATTCCAACAGTGGCATAATCAATGTCCTGTACAGCCGCAACATGACCTCCCAACTCCTATACTCAATACTCTGACCAATAAAGGAAAGCATACCAAACACCTTCTTCACTATCCTATCTACCTGCGACTCCACTTTCAAGGAGCTATTGACCTGCACTCCAGGGTCTCTTTGTTCAGCAATACTCCCTAGAACCTTACCATTAAGTGTATAGGTCTTGCTAAGATTTGCTTTCCCAAAATGCAGCACCTTGCATTTATCTGAATTAAACTCCACCTGCCACTTCTCAGCCCATTGGCCCAGATTCTGTTGTAATCGGAGGTAACCTTCTTCACTGTCCACTACACCTGCAATTTTGGTGTCATCTGCAAACTTACTAACTGTACCTCTTATGCTCGCATCCAAATCATTTATGTAAATGACAAAAAGTAGAGGGCCCAGCACTGATCCTTGTGGCACTCCACTGGTCACAGGCCTCCAGTCTGAAAAACAATCCATCACCACCACCCTGCCTTCTACCTTTGAGACAGTTCTTTATCCAAATGGCTAGTTCTCCCAGTATTCCATGAGATCTAACCTTGCTAGTCTCCCATGGGGAACCTTGTCGAAGGCCTTACTGAAGTCCATATAGATCACATCTACTGCTCTGCCCTCATCAATCTTCTTTGTTACTTCATCAAAAAACTCATTCAAGTTTGTGAGACATGATTTCCCACACACAAAGCCATGCTGACTCTCCCTAATCAGTCCTTGCCTTTCCAAATACATGTACATCCTGTCCCTCAGGATTCCCTCCAACAACTTGCCCACCACTGAGGTCAGGCTCACCGGTCTATAGTTCCCTGGCTTGTCTTTACCATCCTTTTTAAACAGTGGCATCATGTTTGCCAACCTCCAGTCTTCCGGCACCTCATCTGTGACTATTGATGATACAGATATCTTAGCAAGAGGCCCAGCAATCACTTCTCTAGCTTCCCACAGAGTTCTAAGGTACACCTGATCAGGTCCTGGGGATTTATCCACCTTTATGCATTTCAAGACATTCAGCACTTCCTCCTCTGAAGTTTTGAGATGTTTTCAAGATGACACCATCTATTTCCCCACATTCTGTATCGTCCATGTCCTTCTCCACAGTAAACACTGATGCAAAATACTCGTTTAGTGTATCACCTCATCTCCTACAGCTCCACATATCAGCTGCCTTGCTGATCTTTGAGGGGCCCTATTCGCTCCCTAGTTACCATTTTGTTCTTAACGTATTTGTAAAAACACTTTGGATTCTCCTTAATTCTAATTTGCCAAAGCTATCTCATGTCCCCTTTTTTCCCTCCTGATTTCCCTCTTCAGTATACTCAGACTGCCTTTATACTCTAAAGATTCACTCAAATTCTCCTGTCTACACCTGACATACGCTTCCTTCTTTTTAACCAAACCCTCAATTTCATTAGTCATCCAGCATTCCCTATACCTACCAGCCTTTCCTGTCACCCTAACTGGAATATACTGTCTCTGGATTCTCGTTATCTTATTTCTGAAGGCTTCCTATTTTCCAGCCGTCCCTTTACCTGCTAACATCTGCCCCGATCAGCTTTTGAAAGTTCTTGCCTAATACCATCAAAATTGGCCTTTCTCCAATTTAGAACTTCAACTTTTAGATCTGGTCTATCCTTTTCCATCACTATTTTAAACCTAATAGAATTATGGTTGCTGGCCCAAAAGTGCTCCCCCACTGACACCTCAGTCACCTGCCCTGCCTTATTTCCCCAAGAGTAGGTCAAGTTTTTCACCTTCTCCGGTAGGTACATCCACATACCAAATCAGAAAATTGTCTTGTACACACTTAAATTCCTCTCCATCTAAACCCTTAACACTATGGCAGTCCCAGTCTATGTTTGGAAAGTTCAAATCCCCTACCAATACCATCCTATTATTCTTACAGATAACCAAGATCTCCTTACAAATTAGTTTCTCAATTTCCCGCTGACTATTAGGGGATCTACAATACAATTACAATAAAGTGATAAGCCATGTATTTTTTTCTCAGTTCCACTCAAATTACTTCCCTGCACATATTCCCAGGAATATCCTCTAAGTACAGCAGTAATACTATCCTTAATCAAGTCAAGGTGGACTTGTTGGACCAACGGCCTATTTCCACACTGTAGGAATTCTATAATTACCTAGGCCCTACCCACCACCTTGAACATTCATTCACTCTACCACTGACACATGGTAACAGTAGTGTGTCTAATCTACAAGAGGCATTGCAGCTTCTTAGACAAACCAATGTCATCAACCATCTCGACAGACACAGGACAGTTACCAGCTGCACACATTATCTTACCAAGAGAGGACCAAAAACAAAAAAATTGCTGTTCCTTCACTGGTACTGTATCAAAATCCCAAAACTCCTTTCCTCATAGCACTGTGGATATATCTATGCCAAAAGGACTGCAATGATTCATGAAGTTGGCTAACCATTACCCTCTCAAGGACAATTAGGGAGAGGCAACAAATTCTATTATTGCTGGCATAATTCTTATCCCATTTAAAGGATAAAAAAAAACTGCCATTCTTAGCAAGTTCACAGTTGACTCCAGTACAACACAATGTCAGCTTCTAATTGTTGTCCAAATTGGCTGAGAAAGCCAATTTGTTGTGGAAGCCCCAGTGCCACCTTCTCAAAGACATCCGGGATGGGTAATAAAATGCTGGTCTTCCCAGCGACATATTACCCCAAAACAAAAAGGTCTTTCAAAATCTTGAGTTCAGAGCAAGTGGCTTAAATATTTATGTTCCATCCATGGATTTTATGCCATATGCTTTGCAAATGAATGAAAAAGGGAATTAGATTGACAGTTTAACCAATGTATGCAAACAAGTACATAAAGACAACTTAACAGAATGGCAAGGGCGGCATATATAATTAGGCAATTATGTGATGTTAAGAGTTAATTTGCTCTGCTGATCTGCAAGAAATTGAATGCCGGGGGGGGGGGGGGGGGGGGGGGGGTGATGTGTCTTTGTCTAATAGGTGAAGTGTGGAAGGTTTACATGGCCATTTCCTTGCCATTCAGAGCTATTTACATTTTCATCCTCTATTCAGAAATCAATAGGAGCATTGCAGTTGGAATCTGACTACTCACCTATAGTTCAACAAAAAAAGTACAATTCACACCAGATCTAGCCACTAAGGGATGATTTGCATTACATTGTTTCTGAAGGTAAGGTGGTCACTGCATTGTATCTTCAGTGGCATGTGACTGTGAAGAGATTAACTGGGAGTTGTCTGGTGGGCATTACCAACTGCAATGTAAAGATTTTGTATAAAGGAAGGACAGTTTCCTTTGTTCAAGGAAACCTTTTGCCAGAACCCCATAAGCCCTACAAGGTGTGTGTGTTAAAGGTCCCTCCAGAAAGTTTGTACTGTATGGTGCTTAATAAAATTTCATTGGTTGTTTACAGAAGTTGGTGTGTTGCGTTGCATCATGTGCTTAAGGACCTCAGAAAAAAACACAATGAGACCAAAGACATCTGCGAAAAGCAATTTAAGATAAAATGATAAGAGATCATCCAGTTGCCATTAAAAAAAATCTTTGCTGCATTCCTCATTAGTTCCAGCAATCAGAAGCATTTTTCCATTGATTATAGCAGTGCAAATTGATGTAACTGACACTTTTATAGAGGAAACTTTGTTTCTTTTAGCAAGAAATGAATATACTCATGTTCGAGTGCACTTTCGTTGTGGAATCTAATGTTATCGTTAACTTCACGTCAAAAATATTTTAAGTACAATGTCAAGAACAAGAATCTGACATCAGCATCTCCTAAAGTGAAATTTCATCCTCTGAAATAAACTGAAGCAGAGGATACTGATGAAATACAAATCTGGTGAGAGGCTTTGGACATGCTCCACTAATTCTATCTGAAGGAATGTCATTAGGCCAGTTACTTCATAAAGTGCACTGTAAATCTGGTTTTCACATCCCATTTGTATATTGCTTCACTGAATTCTCTGCTAAAAACAATTTGCTCAGTAGGTCTGTATTTTGAAACAAAGATTTGACATTACTGGAATGTTACCAGTCCAACTTAAGGCTGTCACCTTATTTTGGGACCACAACATTTGCACATTGATATTTGTTGATTTGGCTTTGCTTTTTGCAAAAAGTAATTTAAGTTTATGGGTTATGGTAATTTGTTGTTGTTTACAGCACACATGCTTCTGATAATAGGCACCAGATTGCTTGGTATTTCTTTACGTCCAGGTGAAGTTTAAAATCTAATTGAGTTTCTATCTGATTTTCAGTCAGGTGTAAAAGCTTTCCTAATCTGACCACTGTGAACGGTCCTTGGTTGGTAAGCATGGCTGGTTTTCAGGTACATGCCCTGAAATTGCATGGCAAGTCATCCTAATCTTGTACTCATCTACTATTCAGAACTGGCTAAATTTCACACTCAGCTTATGTCACGTTGCTTGCATGTAGCGCTTCCAAAAGTCATTTGGTCTGTCATCATGTCTTTTTTTTTGGACAAGATCCTGGAGGAGTCACATCAGAGTTCCTAGAAGTTTTGAAATAGAGGACATGTTCTAAGGATTCATTGAGATTGTGAACAAAGATGGGGTTCACTGCTTCAACAAATGAAAAATACAATTTGGACCTCGTAATGAAAATTTATAATATTGTTTTGTGTATTTGGATTGTAAAGGAAAGGTAAATGCATTTTTGATTTTTAATATTGTGAAGATTGATATTTTTACAATAAAAAGAAGAAACAGGCAGCAAGTCATTTGGAACAGTGAGCTAAAGACCGCATTTCGAAGAAATAATGTGCTGTAAGCTACATTACAAGAAAGGTTATCGATGAAGACCATTGGAAGTGTTTACGAAGTGGAACTTTTACTGTCTACAGAGACAAATGACCAGAGGGCATGAACAGGTCTAGCTCAGGAGATCCTTATCAGCAGAAGACAGTTTAATTTTTGGCAACATCCAGCCTAGCAGAGCAGGAAAGAAGCCTCAAGATGTTTAAACAGCCCAAGTAGACAGGGTACATGTGAAACTTATTTATAATCTTAACTATTAATAATAACTTTGAAATGTGATTGCAGATCTTAGACATGGACCATGACTTGAAGCATCTGAAACATGTAAATATCATGTCAAGGACACAGGAATGAAGAAACATTTTTTTCTATTTGGTAGACATGAGCTGTTGGGCAGGAGAACAGGGAAAGGGGGTTGATTGCGGAGTACTTGAGTACAGTGGTGGTTTATGTTCACCTTATGCTTGAATACGTTTCTGACATGAAAGATTACTTCTTCATTCCTCACACATAGGGATACCCTGCATGAAAAATGGTGCCTTCTGTTTCACAGCATTTGAGCTGACACCCTAACAATTTCCTTAATTCTGTCTCAAAGATGCAAACTGACTCAGGTTGCTAAGGTGCAGCGGAATGGTTTATAGTTTTTGTGTTCAGTTCATTCAATCATTCACCATACCAACATCAAAATTTGATCTCATGGAGGCTCAAAATCACCTGGTAAATGGGAATACCATATTCCTTGATGCTGGGGTAATTTTTGTTTCAATGCATTCCTAAGACAAGTGTCACCAGCAAGGTAGGCATCTATTGATCATCTTCATTTTCAAGGTGACAATAGCCCTTGTTTTATAAGTTCTGCATTAAAACCATTCCCAAAATGAAAAAGTGTGTTTTAGAATTTTGAACATGCCACAGTGAAGGAACAGCAATATATGTTAAGTCAGCGTGGCAAGTGCTTGTACAAGAGCAAAGTACTGCAGACAATAATGGCAATATTAAGCAGGTCTGGCAGCAGCTATAGAGAGAGAAACTGAATTAGTGTTTCACATCAATGATCTTCGATCAGAGATCATTCATCATTTTAATACAAAGTCTTAACCCAAAACGTCATCAGTTTCTCTTCAAAAGATGCTACCAGACCAGAGAATTTCCAGTGTTCTTTACAATGCTAAGTCTGTCAAGATATTGGGCTGTATTTTTCCACCCACCCCATAACAATTGTTCAGTATCACCAGCAAAGTTGGCATTTGTTGCTCTTGCGTCCTTGTCCTGAGGTGGTGACGATGGATGGCCTGAACAGCTAGTTTGGCAATTGCAGAAAGCAGAATCAACTACACCAGTTACGTAAGTTACATAAAAGACAGACTCATCTCTGAAAAGAAGTTACGATTCACTTGAAAAATAAACAAACAAATAAATTCAGATTCTCAAAAGATCACGATGGAATTTCTACTTCAGCCTCTGAATTAATAGCCAATTAACAAGTATTGATGCACTGATGTACACAGTGAAGTATGACATGAATGATGATTAGCAATGTTGAAAATTCAATGTACCAACTGTTGAGCTACCAAGCAAGCTTTGAAAGTAGCTTTGTGCAAATCTGAGGGAGCACTGCAAAGTAATTCATGATGGTAGTTTGCTGATGAGGTCTCACCCAGTACTAAAAAGGTAGTTCATCCGCCCTGCAATATTCAACAGACCATAAATTTGCAGCACAGGCTGAAATCAATTTTCATGTGGCGCCAACAACCAAGTGCATTTGGGTGTTTCCCATTACCGCAGAGCTATTCCCAATTTGCCTTACAACTAAGCGAGGTTATTTCAGAAGCCAACATCTCAAGCTTAAACATGATGATCGACCTTAGATAAATCTTCCCAAGATTCTTGAGGTCCTAGTGAACCCAGTTAACCAAAGTTCAACTGTCCTCTCAAGCTCTAAGTGGGCCATTTTGAATTTCAAGTGGATACCAGTGACCTCTCACTAAATTTAAATAGGATTCTCAAAGTGACTTGAAGATACACAAGGAAATAACAATTCCCAAGTCCTGATGGACTTCATCCCAGGGTCTCAAAAGAAGTAGCTACTGAGATAGCAGATGCATAGATTTTCATTTTCTAAAGTTTACAGATTCTGGAAAAGATCCCTGTGAATTGGAAAATTGCTACTGTCACACCTCCACTCAAGAAAAGACAAAGACAGAAAGCAAAACACCCCCGCAGTCCTATTAACCTAACACTGGTAAAATGCTGGAATCTATTGTTGAGGAGTTTACAATACAGCACTTCAAAAACCTCAATGCAATCAGAAGAGTCAACATGGTTTTGTGAACGAGAAAGCTACAGTAACATTTTTTTATTCATCCAAGGCATGTGGGCTTTATTGGCTGGGCCAGCATTTTTCACCCATCCCAAGCTGCCATTGAAAAAGGTGGTGAGGTGTTGCCTTCAGCAATTGCTGCAAACCTGGTGTAGGTACACTCAGTGCTTCTACAGGGAGTACCAGGATTTTGGTCCAGTGAGTGAAGGGATGACAATACTTGTCCAAGTCAGGATGATAAGTAGCTTGGTGAAAAACTTGGAGGTGATGGTGTTCCTTCATATCGAATGCCCTTCCTCCAATTTGTTGGAGTCCTTTGAGGAAGTAACAAGCAAAATTAATAAAGGGAAATTCAAAAAGAACGGGGGGGGTGGGGGGGGGGGGGGGGGGCGCGCGAGAAAGAGAAGAGTGTGTTGCATTGCTAATCAGAGAGTGCATCACAGCTACAGAGATGAAGGTTGCCGAGGAAGGTTTTCTACTGAGTCAGTATGGATGGAAGTTAGCAATGGCAAGGGAGCAGTCACCTCATTGGGGTCTTCAACAGACTCCCTAATAGCGGTAGGGAGATTGAAGAACTCATAGGTCAGCAGATTTTGGAAAAGTGCAGACATAGCAGGGTTGTTGTTCTGAGTGACTCCAACTTTCCCAATATTGATTGGAACCTCCTTAGCAAAGATTGTTTGGATGGAGCAGTTTTTGTCACGCATGTTCAGGAGGGTTTCCTTCCTCAGTACATAGATAGGCCGACGAGGAGAGAGGCCATTTTGGATTTGGTGCTCGGCAATGAACCAGGATAGGTATCAGATCTCATGGTGGGAGAGCACTTTGATGACAGTGATCACAACTGCCTCACATTTATCATAGCCTTGGAGAGGAAAAGGAGCAGGTACCTTGGAAAAATATTTAATTTAAGGAAATTGTGACGCTATCAGACAGGAGTTGGGAAGTACAGATTGGGAGCAACTGTTCCACAGAAAGAGCACAACAGACATGTGGAGACTGCTTAAGGAGCAGTTGTTGCAAGTGATGCACAAATTTGTTTCTCCGAGACAGGCAAAAAGACGTAAGGTTAAGGAGCTTTGGATGATGAGAACAGAGGAGCTTCTCGCCAAAAGGAAGGCGGCAGCTTACGTAAGGTGGAGGAAGCAAGGGTCTAGCACAGCATTTAGAGGATTACAGGCTAGCGAGGAAGGAGCTCAGAATTGGACTGAGAAGAGCCAGGAGGGAACACGATAAAGGCTTGGCAGGCTGGATTAGGGAGAATCCAAAAGGCATTTTACTCATACGTGAGGAATAGGAGAATGATCAGAGAGAAGGTCGGGCCGATCAGGGATAGTGTAGGGAACTTGTGCGTGGAGTCTGAGCAGATAGGGGAAGCCCTAAATGAGGTTTTTTGCATCGGTTTTCACTAAGGAAAGGGACCTTGTTGTGAATGAGAACTTTGAGGAGCAGGGAAATAGGCTTGAACAGATTGAGATTGAGGAAGTTGATGTGCAGGAAAGTTTGGCAAACATTAAGACTGATAAATCCTCAGGGCCAGACGAGACCCAGGTTGCTTCAGGAAGCTAGGAAGGAGGTTGCTAAGCCACTGGTGAAAATCTTTGCTTCCTCACTCTCCATGGGAGTCGCACTGGAGGATTGGAGGGAGGCGAATGTTGTTCCTCTTTCCAAAGGGAACAGAGAAATCCCCGGCAATTACAAACCAGTCAGTCAGTCAGATGTTTGTGGTCAGCAAGGTTTTGGAAAGAAGAATTGAAGGTTAGGATTTATGACTATTTAGTAAAGCATAGCATGATTAAAGGCAGTCAGCATGACTTTGAGAGGGGAAGGTCATGCCTCACTTATCTTATTGAGTTCTTTGTGGAGGTGACAAGTCATGCTGGCAAAGGTTGAACAGTGGATGTGGTGTATGTGGACTTCAGCAAGGCATTTGATAAGGTTCCCTACGGTAGGCTCATTCACAAAGTCAGGAAGTATGGGTCACAGGGAGATTTAGCTATCTGGATTCAGAATTGGTTGGCTGACAGAAGGCAGAGAGTGGTTGTAGCTGGTAAGTATTCTGCCTTGAGGTCAGTGTTGAGTGGGGTCCTGCAGGGCTCTGTTCTTGGGCCTCTGCTGTTTGTAGTTTTTATAAATGACTTGGATGAGGAGGCTGAGGGGTGGGTTATTAAGTTTGCCGTTGACACAAAAGGTTGGAGGTGCCGTTGACAGTATTGAGGGCTATTGCAGGCTGTAGCCTGCAGAGCTGGGCTGAGAAATGGCAGATGGAGTTCAACCTGAATAAATGTGAAGTGATGCGTTTTGGAAGGTCGAACTTGAATGCTGAATATAGGAGTAAAGACAAATTTCTTGGCAGTGTGGAGGAACAGCGAGATCAAGTGCATAGATCCCTCAGTGGCCAACCAAGTGGATAGGACTGTTAGGAAAGCATTTGGGGAATAGAGTTAAAGAGCCATGAGGTTTTGCTGCAGCTCTACAAAACCCTGGTGAGACCATACATGGAATATTGGTGTTCAGTTCTGGTCACCCTACTGTAGGAAAGATATGGAGGCTTTGGAGAGGGTGCCAAGGAGGTTGACCAGGATGCTGCCTGGACTGGAGGGCTTGTCTTACAAAGAGAGGTTGACTGAGCTCCGACTCTTCTCTGGAGAGGAGGAGGAAGAGAGGTGACGTGATCGAGGTGCAAAAGGTAATGAGGGGCATAGACAGAGTCAATAGTCAGAGACGTTTCCCCAGGGCAGGATTGACTGCCACAAGGGGTTTTAAGATATGAGGAGGAAGATATAGAGGAGATTCAGAGGTAGGTTATTTACGCAGAGAGTTGTGAGCGCATGCAATGCATTGCCAGTGGTAGTGGTAGTGGTGGAAGCGACTGCTGGTCATGCAAATGGTCAGAAGTGAATTGAGGAGAGCGTTATTTTATTTTAGATTAGGATTAGTCCTTAGTATAACACTGTGGGCCAAAGGGGCTGTACTACGTTGTACTTTTCTAATGTTCTATGAAACTGGTGGATGTGTTGTACTTACATTCCCCCAAGGCATTTAGCAAGGTGCCTCAAAAGGTTATTACACGAAACACAAGCTCATTATTTTGGGGATAACATTAACAGAGGATTGGTTTGTTAATAGGAATTAGCGGGTAGGCATAAAAATGGGTCATTTCAAGGTTGGAAACTCAGACCAAGTGGTGCATCATAGGGATCAATATCTGGGTCTCAACTATTTACAGTTTATATTAACGGATTGGATGAACGGGCCAAATTGATGTTGCTAACTTTGTGTCATCAGTGAAGATAAGAAAAGCAAGTTATGAGGAGGACAGAAGGAATCTGCAAAGGGATATAGACAGGTTAAGTAAATGGACAAAATGGACTCCTGTACACAATTCACAAAATTAATATGCCGGCATAAAGAGTCATTTGGAAGACAAATGGAAAATTGGATCTTATGGCAAATGGGAATGAGATAGTTTAAGCATGTTTTGTTACAGTTGCGCACAATGTTGGTTAAAACTTGGTGCACTGTGTATGGCCTCTTTATCGAAGAATATTTATGGGTGAGAAGCTGTTCAGAGAATGTTTGAGAGGCTGGGCTTGTAGCCATAGGGCAAATCAGACAATCGCAAGGGTGATCTTATTGAAAAAGAATTGGAGAGGGGAATTTGCAGGGCGAATATTGAATAACATTCCCTCTTATGGGAAAGACCAGGACTTGTGATCAGAGTTTCAAAAAGAAAAGGAGTCTCCATTTCAGACAGAGATCATGAGATTTTTGTTCTCCGAATCGGGTATCTTTGGGACATTCTTCTCTAGACAACGATGGATGCAGTCATTCAATATTTTAAGGCTGAGATAGATAGGTTCTTAACTAAAAAGGAAGTCAAAGATTACAAGGGATGGGCAGGGTGTGGAGTTGAAGCCCTCAACACATGAGCTATGATCTTAGTGAACAGTGCAGCAGGCTTGAGTGGTCCAGCAACCTGTTCATGCTTGTAATGGGACATGGGGATGATGTAAATGTGGTGCACCAATACCAATGCAGAAATAATTTTCAGCCTCTTCAGACAGCAGGCGCCGCTTAAAACAAAATACATAATTTCTGAAAAACTGCCCTTTCTTTTAAATAAAAACCCAATTTGCTAGACTCTCCTTAATTTTATAGCTTGCAGTATTTCAGAATAATCTCTGATACGATACTTTTTCAAACTGCTTGTCGCAATAAATGTACACTGTACCGACCATAACGAGAAAGAAAAACAACAACTTGCATTTATATAGGCAAAAAACCCACAAAAACCACGGATGCTGTAAATCAAACAAAAACAGAAATGGATGGAAAAGCACAGCAGGTCTGGCACATCATCTGTGGAAAGAAATCAGAGTTAACTTTTCAGGTCAAATGACCCTTCCTCAGAACTGATGGTAGCTCAGAAAATGTCGGTTTACATGCAGATGATGGGGTGGGAGGACGGGGTAAGGAGTAGACGATAGGTGGGGGCAGAACCCGAAGAGAAAGAGGGAAGAACAGTTGGACAAAGGAACAGATAATGATCTGGCTCGGAGAGTGACTTGCTGTTTATGGAGTCTGTTAGTGGCTAACAATGAGCTGTGTGTAATAGCAGACAATGTCATAACAAGCCTGGTGTGTGGGGTTTGGATAAGGACATGTGAGAGCTCAATTCCTAACTTATTGAATTTGACATTTAGTTCAGAAGGCTGCAGGGTCCCCAAGCATAAAATGAAGTGCTATTCTTCCAGCTTACACCAAGCTTCGCTTGAAATACTGCAGCAAGCCTGAGACAGATGTTGGCTAGGGGACAGAGTAGTGTGTTTACGTGGCAGCCAATTGGAAGCTCGGGGTCTTTTTTTATGCAGACAGAATGGAGATGTTTGTGAATCGGTCACACAGTCTACATTTATATAAGACTGTAAGAGTCTAAGACATAGAAGCAGAAATTAGGCTATTCAGCCCATCAAGTCTTTTGACTTTCAATCATGGCTGATAATTTTCTCAACCCTTTTCCCACTTTTTCCCCATAACTTATGATCCCCTTGGCAATCAAGGCTTCTCTGTTTTAAATACACTCAATGATCTGGCCTCCACTGCGTTCTGTGGCAATGAATTCCACAGATTCACCATTGTCTGGCTGAAGGCTTTTATACAACGCTTCCTAAAATGCTGTTTTCTCACAACCCATTTTAAACTTTTTTGATTTAGTACTGTTACAAATACTGAGGTACAGTGAAAAGAGTTGCCTTATATGCTTTCCAGGTGATCGTCAAGGCGCCAAAGTGGCAACTAGCAAAACAAGTCATGTGTTAGATTATTAAAAATGTATTGCATCTCGGTTAAGATCAAAGCACTGGAATAAGAGGAATCTATAAACCACGTTACTGCATTTCTTTATCCAATGTTCCACATTAAATTACTGCCTTAATGATTTATACCACCATAATTATGTCTTACAGTGTCAAAATGTATAATTTTGGACTCTAAACGTAATAATAAAAAAAAATTAGCAGATAATGTTCCTATGAGACAAAAAAATTCTTGCTACAAACATGTAGTTACACAGCAATTGCAACTCATACGTAGGTGTCACTATGCTCAGATTTTATTTCCATTCAACAGCTCATTCAAAAAAAAACACTAAGATAGCACCAGCTTATAAAAATTTATGCATTAAAAAGTAATGCATAAATGAAACTCAAGACTGCATCAATTGACACAATTAAAATCAATTTTCTGAAAAGCAACATTTGGCTAAAATAAGAACTGACTAATTCCAGGGCAGGACAGCACAGCATGCTGGAAATTAAGTCTGTTGCTCCTAGATTTATCACAAGAGTTCACCGTGTTGTAAATGCTCAATTTTCATGATTTCCGGAAGCATGATGAAGAAAAGCGTAGACCCAGGTTCCATATCAAACAAGAATAACTTATGACAAGTGAATAGACCATACATCGAGGCAAACAGTTAAATAACACTTCAGCATATAACACTACTGATCCATACACACGCACACACACAGTGGTACAAGCAGGGAAACAAAGAAGAGTAACAAGGTTGAAAAACTAGAAAGATAGTTTAGAAGTATTTGTCCTCAAATTCTGCTCAGTAGTTTTTGCTTTTCTGAAGGATGCTTCCTGGCTTCTCTTTTTCGAATTCTTCCTTTGTCTCAGATGCACAGGATGGTCAGTTTACTTGTAAAATGCATCTGTTTTATTAATTAGAAGTCACAGCTTATAGAAACTAAAGGATATTTTGCCAGTTTTCTTCCAGTTTAATTTAGTTTAAACTGCAGAGGACAGAGAGACTGCTTCTAAACTGGTGGAGATCAAATCTCTGCTGTAAATTGTTCCAGCTCCAACTGTGACAGTGGCTCAGTGATTAGCACTCCTGCCTCACAGTGCCAGGGACCCAGGTTCGATTCCAACCTCTGGTTTCTGTCTCCATGGAGCTTTCACGTTCTCCCAGTGTTTACATGGGTTTCCTCCGGGTGCTCAGGCTTCCTCCCACAATCCAAAGATGTGCAGGTTAGGCAAATTGGCCATGCTAAATTGCCCATAGTGCTCAGGGATGTGTAGGTTAGGTGCATTAGTCAGGGGTAACTAGAGTAATAGGGTAAGAGGATGCGTCTGGGTGGCTTACTCTTCAGAGGGTCAGTGTGGACTTGTTGGGCCAAATAGCCTGTTTCAACACTGCAGGGATGATGATGATGTGATGAATTACCCGATGACAGTTGCGGACAAGCAAAATGCCCTTGTCATCAGTAGCTGGTCACTAGTCTATAGACCAATCAACATCCTGTGGCCACTCAACCTCTTGGCTCCCGTTTCTCAGCAACCACTTCAATTGCTGCTAGTTCTAACAACTAGCTATTATGCTCATAGAGGGTGTCAGGTTACTTGTTTGTCAAAACATGTAATCATCCTTTCAAAAAACATTTCTCATATTTGTCTGCAACTTTTAAAAAATCAGAAAATAAAGTTTGTTTTCTTTCATTAAAAGTAGCATTGCTACCTAAGTGAGTATTTCCTACCCTTGAGAATCAACCATATGGTTTTGGCTCTAGAGTCAAAATGTAGACCAGACCAAGTGAGAATGGCAAATCTTCTTCCCTAAAAGGAATATTAGTGAGCCAGGCGGGTTTTTACAATAATCAACAGTGGTCACCCTTACAGATGATTTCAGAGTTTTGCTGAACTCAAATCATCATTATCTACCTTTATGAAATTCAAATACATGACCCCAGAACCTGAGCCTGGGATTCCACATTACAACTAAAGTGACATTACTGCTGCTGTCAACAGTGCTGGACTCCAAGTCTTATTCAGTAAGGCAAGTATTTACAGAAACCTCCAAATACATGCAAGAACCTTTGCAGTTAATTTGTTTCTTTTCATGGTCACAGTGTCTCTGAAAACAACTGACAGGGCATGGAAAGCAACACCATGAGGTGCAAGATCTTTTGTCAATAAAGTCACATACGTCTGTGACCATCTGCCTGGAGAGTCACAGTCTCCTGCAGGACAGTATTAGAGTCACCTTCGTGTAATTCCGCATTTGATGGTAGATCCTCTGGTAAGCATATGACCTCAATATCTTTGTCTCGCTCTTTCTTCTCCCACATCCTCCTGCTGCTTCAGGAGTCAGTTTTTCCTGCCAAGCGTTGCCCCTGATCAGTACTGTGCCCAAATGTCACTCAGGCTCTGATTGTTATCATCAGCTTTCCTTTTGGATAGAGCAATTGCTTAATTGTCTCTGGCAGCCTTTCACGCATGTACTTACATCTTCATGACATTAGGTGACCGAAGAGAAAGACTCTGTTCAATTTAAGTGTTTAACCCATGACGCCTTTAAATATGCAGTCATTGTGGGTATGTTTGCAGAGTTGAAATTTGGTTTGCAGACATTTCATCCCCTTTCTAGGTGACATCCTCAGGCTGTGGAGCCTCCTGTGAAGCACTGCTGCACTGTCAGCTGGAATTTATTTGGTTTCATTCTCACTGCTTCCGGTTATCTGCTGCAATTGTCAGTATATTGGGTCTAGGTCAATGTGTTTATTGATAGAGTGCGTGGATGAGTGTCAAGTTTCTTGGAATTCTGACTGTTCTGCTTGCGTTGTCCTATTATTGTTGTGTTGTCCCAGTCGAATTTGTCGATGTGTCTCAATACTAGGGATAGCTGGTCGTGGTGTTTAGTGGCTAGTTGATGTTCATGAAAACAGATTGCTAGTTGTCTGCCTGTTGTTTGTTCTATACAGTATTCCGTGCAATTTCTGCATGGAATCTTGTATACCACGTTTGTCCTGCACATGGTTGGTATTAGATCCTTTGTTCTGGCGAGTGGTTTTCTGAGTGTGGCTGTCAGTATATGTGCTGTCATAAAACTTAAGGTACACAAACCAGACATTCCAAATAAATGCCAAGCAACATAGCACAGGAACACTTCACTGGAGGCTCCATAGCACTGAGAATATCATCTACAAAGACAACGAAACACCTGTAAACCAAATTCACAGCTCAGTGAACATACCGACATCAACTTCAACTGGCACCCATGCTATAAATCTTAACACTAACCTAGTACCTTAAATATTCCAGCCTCTTCTACGTCCCTTGCACCCCTGATGAATACCACCAATTTGATAGTCATACTCCAATAAGCAAAATTATGCTGTCTGAAACTAGCTCCTTTGTAAAAACATCTGAACTTGCCAAATTTTCAAGATTGTTTCCAATTTGAACTTGCACATTTGCGACAGGGTTTGCAGTGCAGATAAATTTTCACAAATGCAAACATTCACATGTAATTATATACTCTAGCAGATAATGGAATTATCAAGTGTGCTATTACTGTAATGGTAGAGACACTTCAATAAACTACTTGGAAAGGTCAGCCTTTTAGAATGAGAAATTAATATTTAAGTGAGAAAGTGTGTAGGGTATAAGCAGGCAGGGAAAGAGTTAAGTTCTGAGTTTTATGAAACAAGGGGTTCGGCTGAGCATGACTTAGATCAGCTAAGAACTTACAGCGAGCAATGGGGTGCTGGAGTCAACAGTAATGGGTTAAGGTGGAAAAGCATTCATTATGTAGAGACATTTAACAAGATAAGGTAGCATTCAGTATGTAACGTCAGTCTAACAAGGTGAAAAGTATTCATTATTTGAAGCCAGTTAAGGTTAAAAATATTCATTGTGTAACAGCTTAATCTTTACTGTTGATGCTCACTGATTATAACCCAATCAATATGTATGTTGGCTTATCAGAATGTTCCTCCCTGCAAAATGACTATAAACAGAGGAACCTCAATTATCCAAATGTCGGATTATCCAAAGGCGACCCAGGGGTCCTGACAGAAACATTATGTCAAAGAGCTGTTTCAACCCTGATTACTTGTTATGTTTACAGGTACAGTGATTAAAAACAAATTTTGCTCACCGCTGCTTAGAACAGTCCTGGACAGTCCAACTGTCCAAGCACCGTCTCCAAATAACTGACCTCCCCCTCTCTCCCCCCCAAATACTTTCCCTGGAGTTCTACATAGGGATGTACCCTGAACCCACCCACCTACCCCCTCCCCAGATAATCTCTCCAACATGGTCTTGTACAGGGCAAAAGATGGAACCTGTCAAAATGTTGCGCGCGCGCACGCACACGATTGAGAGACTTACCCCACAAAGGCAGCAGCTGTCTTACTGTTGGTGTACAGTCCGGCTGCCCCGGCAAGGGGGTGGGTGGTGCATGGGGTGAACAGGGGCTGGATTTGTGGGTGGGTTCGGGGCGGGCAGGCGGACAGTGTTGAGGTGGGCAGGGGGCAGGGTGGGCATGGACAGGATTGGGGTCTCACAGTGTGATGCTGCCTTGTCTCCTGAATGGGAAGCAGACTTCACAAAAAAAAACTCCAAGCCCCAGAGGGAAATCAATTAACCGAATAATCAATTATCCAAATGAAATAGTGCCCACCCATCTCATTCATATGAATCGAGGTTCCTTTAATTCATTAAGAAACTGCACTTCCAGAGAAGACCATAAACTCATGTCCCTGTGCGCAGAGGCAATAGTTCTCTCTCCTTCCAGGGCCTAGGCTAAAAATGAAGGACGTTAAAACCACACCGTGTCTGAGCGTTTTGCTTCGACTGAGGGGAGAAAACTGATAACATAAATACTTGAATAATAAAAGCCATACAATTTAACATCTTTGCAGAAGATTTGACCAGAGTCATGGGAATATTTTTATATACAAACAAATGGTAGTTCAAAATTATTTTTGCAATATTGCAGTGTTTAGGATCATTGCTATCTCAACAGTAAATAGCTCCTTCAGGCTTGATCATAACAATCACAATTTTTTTCTTTAAAGCAGCAAACTACAAAAACAACGCAATTTAAAATCATTATTGCAGTGTCATAAAACTTTACTGTCATTGCATATTCATATATCAGAATATTATACTATTTATGTCTTATTTGCTAAGATTAAGATCAATCTTCACCATCATTATATGCAAGCGATTAAACATAAATGATGCATCACAGCATAGTATGGTAACTATTCTTCCTAAGATCAAAAGAAACTACAAAGTTGTCAACACAACCCAGTCTATCATGCAAACCAGTCCCCCATTCAATGACTTCATCTGTACTCCCCGCTGCATTGGCAAAGTAACCAACATAATCAAAGTTCCCTCCCACCCTCTTCCACCCAACAGAAGATATAAAGGTTTGTACATATGTACCAACAGATTCAAGAACAGCTTCTTCCCGGCTGCTTGAATCAACCTCTAATGGTAATGCTGATCCCTCTCTGCACCTTCTCAGTAGCTGAAACACTTTATCTTGCACTCTGTTCTGCTACCCTAATGTACTTGTACAATACAATTGGCCAGTAAAGCACGACAACACTTTTCACTATACATGAGATAGTAATATATCATATCAAAATGTACAAACATTTAATGCATCATTTGCATTTTTTCCAACAAGCTTATGAATTTACAAAGGCCTTTGGTAAGGTTCCACATCGTAGGTTGCTCTGGAAAGTTAGACCTCATGGAATCCAGAGGGCGCTAGCAAACTGGATACACAATTGGCTTGATGGTAGGGGGTAGGGGGTAATAGTGGAAGTAAGATGGTCAGACAGGAGGCCTATGACTAGTAGAGTGCTTCAGTGTTGGGCCCATTGCTGTTTGTTATCTATATCAATGATTTGGAAGAGAATGAACAAGGCATGATTAATCAAGTTTGCTGATGACACTAAAATAGGAGGTATCGTGGACAGTGAGGAATATTATCAGACACTGATCTTGATCAGCTGAGGGAATAGGCTGAGAAATGGAAAATGGAGTTTAACATAGATAAGTGTAAGGTCTTACATTTTGGAAACTCAAATCGGTGACTCAGTAGTTAGCACTACTGCCTCACAGCACCAGGGACCTAGGTTCAATTCCAGCCTTGGGCGACTGTGTGTGGAGTTTGCACATTATCCCAGTGTCTGCGTGTGTCCCCTCTGGGTGCTCCGGTTTCCTCCCACAATCCAAAAATGTGCAGGTTATGTGAATTGACCATGCTAAATTGCCAATGGTGTTCAGGAATGTATAGTTTAGGTGCATTACTCAGGGGTAAGTGTAGAGCAGTAGGGTCAGGGGATGGCTTACTCTTGGGAGTAAGAGTGTGGACTTTGGCCAATCAGCCTGTTCCCACACTGTAGGAATTCTATGATTAGGTAGGAGTTTTATGGTGAATGGTAGGTCCTTGGGTTCAGGTGTATGGTTCTCTCAAAGGTGGAGTCACAGGTAGACAAGGCAGTGAAGGCAGCTTTTGGCACATTGGCCAGGACAGTGAGTATAGAAGTTATGCTGGAGTTATATAGGACGTTGGTGGGGTTGCACCTGGAGTAGTGTGTTCCATCTTGGTCAGCTTGCTATAGGAAGGACATTATTAAATGGGCAAGAGAGTGCAGAAGAAATTTACAAAGGATGTTCCCAGGACTCAATGGTCAGAGTTATAGGGAGAGGTTGGACAAGCTAGGAATTTTTTCTTGAGAGCAGAAGAGACTGAGGGGGACCTTATAGAGATATATAAGATCATGTGAGGCATGGTTAGGGTGATTTGCACTCGTCTTTTTCCAAGTATTGGAGAATCGAGGACTAGAGGGCATCAGTTTAAGGTTAGAGGGGAAAGAATAAAAAAAAGGAACCCGAGGGGCAACTTCCTTTTTACATAGAGAGTGGTACGCATGTGGAATGAGCACCAGCAGAAGTGGCTGAGGCAGGTACATTAACATTTAAAAGGCATTTGGGAAACAAAATGGATAGCAAAGGTGTAGAAGGATATGGACCAAGTGCAGGGAAATGCAGTTAGTGTGGAAGGACATGCTGGTTGGTATTGACCAGTTTGGGCCAACAGGCCTCTCTCCATGCTGTAGGACTCTATGACTAAGCTTGAACTGCTCACTGGATTCACTCAGAAATTCACACTCATTCTGGAAATGTCGACCATAAAGGGCTGTTTGTTCAGAGTTTCCACTGGTTGGGAAGTTGAGGATTAAAAAGCCTAGTTTAAAAATTGGAGCCAGCACTTTCAGAAGCTGAAATTAGAAATCCTCAATTACACTTGAGAAAGGCAGTCTAAGTTTAAAACCCTCTTACACAAACAACACTAGTTCCATTTTTAAAAAGTTTTAAATGTAAAATCTCTGGATTTTGAATTCACGGTGTAAGGAGTGTGGTACAAAATCGAGAATCCCTAATTATTCTTATGCTCCTGTGTAATCATTCTTATTTTTTCTCTATAAGAGCAAACCTTAAACAGCAAATGGATAGAGAAAATGATGTTCAGTTTCCGGTGTTCAACTATATTTTACAGTGCTGCCTGCAGAACTTCTTAACATTTAGTAATGCAGGATAGAACTTGATAATGCTTGAAACTTGAACTTAGACAGCAAAAATCATGCTTTTCAAAACTTACCATCTTACCCACTTGTCAGAAATCAAACAAATTCAGTTATAAATACATTTCAAAAGGTGTAGTGTGGTTGTCACCCTCATCAATATGACACTGTTTAAATTTAACATTCTCATCCTCATGTTGAAATCTCACTACAGTCTTGTAACTTCCTCCAGCACCCTCCAAGAATTCTAGCATTAAAGCTTCCCTATTTCCTTTACAACATTAATGGTGATCATAGCTTCAGCTTTCGATGCCTCAAGTTCTAGAATTCTTACGCCCTCCACATCTCTCTGAACTCGAGTCGAAATCTACTTCTTCAATTTCAACACTATTCACACTCCTCAGACACTGAAGTAGTCCATATTCAAATGCACCAGATCTAAACAATATCCAAGATTGGGCTGACAGAAGTGACAAGTAATATCTGCACCATACAAACGATCATCACCAATAAAAGACAGTCTAACCACCACCTCTTGACATTGAATGGTGTTACCATCGCAGAATCCTTCATTTTCAACATCCTTGGGGTCACCATTGACCAGAAACTCAACTGTGGCTACACCAGCAGGTCACAGGCTATGAATACTGCAGCAATTCCTGATTTCCAAAGCCCTTCCACCATCACAAGTCAGAAGTGTGATAGAATACTCTCCAATTGCCTGAATGGGTGCAGCTCCAACACTACTCAAGAAACCTTGACACCAGTCACAATAATGCAGTCCAATTGATTGGCATCACATCCACTTCCTCCACAGACGCTCGTACACACTGCTCCACAGTGACAGCAGTGGGTACGACCTACCAGATGCAATGCAGAAATTCACTAAGGATCCTCAGTTACCACCTTACAAACCCACAACCACTTCCATTTAGAAGAATAAGAGGCAGCAGATACATGGGAGCACCATCACCTGCAAGTTCCCCTCCAAGCCACTCATCATCCTGACTTGGAAATACATCACCATTCCTTCACTGTCGCGAGGTCAAAATCCTGGAATTCCCTCCCAAGAGTCAACCCGCAGCTGGTGGACTATTGTGGTTCAAGACAGCAACTCGCCACCAACATCTCAAGGCCAACTAGGGCCAGGCAGTAAAGAAAACAGAAGAAAAGCAGTCAAAGTAAACAAGCTCTCACTCAGGAGCAGTACTGCACCGCCACCTTGGTGACTGAGCAGCAACCTCCAGAACTCAGTTAATGGGTTACCACTGCTCCATTCAAACAGCTACTGACAATGCTGAAACGCCTAACTCTGGATTACAAAAAGAAAAGCTAATAGCATGTAAAAAACATCCAACATGTATTTGTCCTCCATGTACGTAATTCCCTCTCAAAAGGTGAAGCAGAATTACCTGTCAGAAACATTCCTCAGATAGCCTTAAAGTAATTTTTTTTAAAAAGAAAAGCTGCTTAAGACTCCTGAACTACCAGCTGTCCCAAACACCTCAACAAAAGGATTTCTAATAAGTTAACTGCATCCTTGGACTTTTGGAATCCATGTTAAAAGCAAGGACACTGATAAACTGGTCTCAAATCATTTCTAATTCATTAACCTCGTCATGTTTTATAATGGCCTCTTTCCTGCTGTCTGTTTGAATGTACCTGTGTTGCAAACTCATGTCTGAGTGTGTGCAATCAATGCTCCTTCCACTTCACTTTACAACAGTGTTATTCTGGTAAATCACACTCTGCGCAAAGACAGGTGGAAAGAATAGGGAGAGGGATTTCTTTTAAAACTCAAATCTGTCTGTAACAGCAAAAAGAAGAACTGCAGTAAACCTAAATCAAGCCACTGAAAGTGGGAAGATGTGAGTTAACAGCCAGAACAAAGTTGCTAATAACTTCTCCCAGGGCCAGATCTTATTAAAGGCAATTGTTTATTATGACAACACAACCAAAAGTTTACATATACCTGACTTGTTTCTTTGAATACATTTGTAGATTGAGAGAACTCCATTATACTGTATAACAATTCACAAGAGATCAGTTTAATCAAGGATTTTAAATGACAGCATAAACTACAAAAACATGAAAAGTAATGAGCATCTGGACTAGGAAACAAAACAAAAGTCTTAATGAATTTTCATTCCTACTGTTATAGACCAGGCCAGACCCACTCAAAATATTTCAAAAAGTAGCCTGAACTCTAACCTTTGCTCGTTGGTTACCAAATGAAACAAAAGAGAACAGAATATAGAATAACTTAACCTAGCCAAAAACCTAACAAATTATCCCAACTTAATAATGCTGTTCCAAATTCCTACAACAATCTCCATAAGCACCCCTTGGCAAAAAATGTAAAATCAAACACAGGGTCTTACAGGACAGAGCGAGATGTCAGACAGAGTCAGATGGAACACCATCTTCCATGGAGCGGTTTCTTTAACCAGCAGCCTCCAAACTGACAGGCTGCTTGCTCTGAACAGCCAGATTGCTAAAACCTAAACCAAATCTAAAACCAAGCTAAAACCAAACCAGAGGTCGGCTGAGCTGGGAGAACTGGCCACTCCCCTTTCATCAAACAAGTTTTTTTTTAATTTAAAGGCTTTCTCAACTAGATGTCAGACATTTTGGAACCTGTCTCTTTTAAAACACTTCACGAAAAAAAAAGGATAACACAACCTTGTTCAAAGGTGCAGCATTATGACATTACCAACAGATCTCATTCAGAACTAATTGATAGCTTTAGACTTTATCTATTGCTATTAAAGTAACAGCTAAAAGCAATCCAAAAAAGTTTCATTAAAATAAACTAGTCTAACTTTTATAAAATTACTGGACACAAACAGACAATTCACAGCACAGGATAAGAAGAACAATATTTCATTGCTAAAACAAGAGAAACAAAAAACTAAAATACCTTGAGCTACATACATTCAGTAAACACTGCATTTAGAAATTCACATTGTATAAATGTAAGCTGCTGCTTCTATCTAGTCTCCTTAGGTCAACGAATTCTCAGCTTAAGAGAAGGAAGAACTCGGCACCATGATGAGGGAAGGTAGCAAAAAAAAAAGGAAAATTGGACAAAATGTAATGTCAAAGAGATGAGATTTTTGCAGAATTTTGAAATTCAGCAAGAGGATTTGCAAACCAAATCAACTGTGAAAAAGAATTGTACAGAGACAGTGGATAAATAGAATCAAATTAAATGCAAGACTCAAAGATTTGTGTGGATGCAATCAGTTTCAGTTCGTGAGGCACTGGCACCGAAGGAAATTGCTCTAGTGGGACAGGCCTCATTGAGCCATGCTGGGACCAATTTCCTGCTGAATCAAATAACAAGCAGTAGAGAATGTTTGAGACTAGTTGACGTGTTAGTAGAGGGGAAATGTAGAGGTTATGGCAACATTACAGGGAAGCTGTTTAGATAAGGATATTCAAAAGTTAGACAGGAGCAGACAGTATATAAACACAGAAAATAGCAGTAAACATGGAGAAAAGGGGAAAAATGGTTTAAACGCAAAATTAATGGCTCTTTACATGAATATATGTAGTATTGGAACAAAGAATTACTAGTACAAATACAGGTTAACAAGTATGATCAAATAGTCAGTACTGCTAAGGAAGTAACAACTTGGAACTACATCGCAATTTTTGAAAGGATGATAGGATAACATTATTGGTTCAGATGGAAGAACATCACTTTTGGGCCTTGAACCCAAGTAAACATATATTGGCATTGAAGGCTGTCCATGGAAGATTCATTAAGTTATTACCAGGTATGAGGAGGCTGTCTTGTGAGAAGTTCAGTAAGTTGGGCCTGTATTCATTGGAATATAGAAGAATGAGAGGTCACTTCATTGAAACATACAAGATTCTTAGGGGACTTGACAGGGTAGACACGGAGAAGCAGTTTTCCCTTGTGGGACAAACTTGGACCAGAGGGCATAATTGCAGATGGAGGAATTACACATTTAAGATAGCAAAATATCTTTACCACATAGGCCTGAAGAGGCTAGGTTGTTAAATACCTATCTCAACCTTGAGTGTAAGTTTAGATCAGTATGGGATCAAAGGTAATTGGGAAAAGGCAGGAAAGTGGCATTGATAATTATGAGAATCATCATGATGTCACTAAATGGCAGAGTGGCCTGCTTATGCTCTGATATCTTATGGTCTAACTGAATGATCAATCTTCAACAATAGAGTTGAGGAGCAGAGAATGAATAGCAATCTCAAAATCAAAGTTACAGACACAGGAATAGGTCTAGACAAGAATTTAGATTAGAAACTACAAAAGTGTAACATGGTTTGAAAATAGATTTTTAAGTATTTTGCTGGGACCAGTAAAGCTTGGTGAATTTCAGAGAATTTGAGAGATGGGATTGAACGGTGACCTCAGAACTCAGAAGCAGCTTTACAAATGACAGAGACAGGCATATCAGTGACAATATTATTTGAAAACATTGATCACAAGGTGAAAACAAGCACAGCTAATGATTTAAACATCGCTGCAGATAAGGAAAGGGTGCAAGTAAGCAATTTCCCTGGAGGTTAAAAAAAAAAAATCAATCTTTACAATGATTTAAAATGTGCAATTTCAAGTTCATTTTAAGATCAAGTAAGCCACTGCAAATGCATACAATCAGAATGAGTGAGCATCAAGGGAAACTGATCTTATTGAACTTTAGGTCACCAACAGTGAAAGCAAGCAAGGAAAGCCCAAAATGTTTGTTTCGCCCTGCATGTTGTAAGTAAAAAAGCACGACCACCACCAGCAATGGAGCTCAACCAGGCAGTCTACTATTACAGCAATGGCCCTGGGTCAATCACAGTGAAAGAGAAACTATTGACTATCACTGTATTTATGGAAAATGACCCTTGGTTTAAGTGATATTATCAAAGAACACGTGAGTTAAAAATAAGAGACCAAAAATGCTGCACATGTTACCAGCCAGTTTTTAACTACTGGGTTAAGTACAGTACTCAAAAATTATTCCTGGGCATATCTCAGAAAACTAACTTCTACTTTGGTCAATTTACATTTGTACATGTCCAAACTCGAGTCTTCTTATGTCACCTTTAACATAGTGGAGTACTGTTGATATTCATGTGAGAGAATTATAGTTATTTTGATCTATTGATCTAAGCCAGCATATTGCTATGTTAACTAACTAGGAAATAAGACTCTGCTAAGCTAACTGATCGTGGAAGCAAAACGTTGCAGCTCAGAACAGCAATTCCACCCCACAGCACTGCACATCAGAAGCGGTTGTCATAATCCTAGCCTAGAATGCCTCACCCTCAAAGCTGAAGGCAGGAATAAACAACAATAGCACGTCACAAATTCCTTGTCCAAATGTAGTGTTTCAAATTGCTTTTGCCTCAAGCAAAAAGCACGTATCATCCCACACTGTTCCACAGCTTCAGAAGGTCTACTAGTAAATATTGTACAAACACAAAGAAGATTCAGTTAAATTTCAGTTAAATATTTGGTATTAAATCTTTTTTCTGGCTTTAACGTGTATTACAAATTTGCTACTTAGGCTACTACTGAAGGGCTTTTGCCCGAAACGTCTATTTTACTGCTCCTTGGATGCTGCCTGAACTGCTGTGCTCTTTCCAGCACAACTAATCGAGAATCTGGTTTCCAGCATCTGCAGTCGTTGTTTTTACCTACTCCAGTTCAAGTTGGTAAATGGTAGAAGTATTGTAATATCTTGCACATATTTCCATGTTTTCATTGAGATTAGTGGTGGCAACATACTACAGGGAAAAATAAATCAAAGACTAAAATTAGCCTGTGCAATACTCTTAGTATTGTACCTTCAGTGAGGTGTAATATCGAGGTGCTAATATTCTCATGAATTGGGTAAAAAGAAGTTGGTATCTAAAATGCTCATATTATGTCTGTTGAATTTACAACTGTTCCACACCAATAAACTTTGCTTCACTGCTCAAATTAAACTGTGCAAACAGCGAGGACACTAAGAGCAGAAGGACAAAGTGTAAAACATAGTCATGGGTGTTTTTCCACAGTTTAATTGGATGGGATGCATCAATTCTGGATGCTCACCTTGTTCAAATTCCAATAACAATTTTGAAATTATCCTGTCAAGGGATACATCTCTGCAGCAGGTGGGACATGAATATGGATTTCCCAATTCAAAAGGTAGGGACACTACCACTGCACAAGAATAATTCCCATACTCTCATATGTCATTTAGAGTCAGAAATCTATCATTCTCTATCTTAAAGGGATCTTGTTGAGCGCTGTTCGGCTCTTTTGTTTCCCACATTACAACAGTAACTACTATACGTCTTATGAAAAGTCACAAATAAATGCAAGTCTTTCTTCCTTTTTGTTTATTTCAAATGTCTTGATTAAGGACAGCTAATTCAAAACAGGTCAGCAACTGAGCTGAATGGGGTCTGAAATTCTTCAGCCATATTTCTAGTCTCAGACTGGAGGACAAACTCCTGAGGGGACTAGTGTGACTCATTATTCCAAGTTGATGCAATTTCCAGGGATCTTCTCCCACCTGTGGGTGGGAAAGAAGCTCCACTGCCTTTCACAAGGCAGATCTCAAACCAAGATGTAGACAATCCCAAAGCCAGCAAGATCAGGAGTAAGCAGTCACTTCGGTGATTTAAGGGCAAGGTGTACATTGGAAGATTACATGGGCAAGTTGACTGGGCAGCCTTGGCAGACAATTGTTCCCAAGATCAGATCACTGTTCAAAGATTCCAGAGGTATGAGTAAGGAGAGTGTTGCAGATTGGGATTGAAATGGAGTTTGCACCAGTCTGCTGGTACTGAAAACTGCAGCTCAACATCACTGGACAGGAATACCCATGGTACTGGGTTTGTAATCTAAACAGATTTTGGTTTGCATCATAGTCATTCATTTACAACTGTGTCTTGGAGTTATTCAGCCTCTAGACTCAAGGGTGGAAGACAGTTCCAAACTTAGGAAGTTAGCTATCAGCCTATAGATTTTCTGCTTGAGATTTAAAAGTACTCAATAAATCACAAGAAAGCTCAGAGAAACAGAATCTTGGGGTGCTTCTCAACAGATCCTTGAAGGTAGCAAGACAGGTTGAGATGACCAACTGTATACTTGGCTTTCCAGTCATAGCAGAGATTATAGAAACAGGGAAGCTACACTGGAGCTGTACATGACTATCATTAGGCCACAACTGAAATAGGTCTGTACACAAACCACCACACTATAAGAAGGATGCGATTGCACTGGAGTGGGTGCAGTGGAGATTCACCAGGATGTTCCCTTAGTTGGAGCATTTTAGCTATGAAGAGAGACTGGATAAGCTCAGGTTGTTTCCTTTAAAACGAAGGCGGCTCGGGAGGCCACATAAGATTGTAAGGGGTATGAACAGGGTAGACAGGAAGCAGCTGTTCTCCTTAGTTGAAATGTCAATAACGAAGGGTTTAATTTTAAGGTGAAAGGCAGATTTAGAGAGGGCTTGAAGGAAACCCAGAGGGTAGTGGGAATCTGGAGTGCTTGGGAAGGAAGAAGTACAAAACCTCAAACTTAAAAAAAGGTTTATGGATGAGCAAGTGAAATGCCATTGCATTTAAGGTTATGGGTCAACTGCTGGAAAATGGGATTATTGTAGATGGGTCAGCATGGACCAGAAAATCTGGAGGGCCTCTTCTGTGCTCTAAGACGGTCAGAATACAATAAGAGTGTCCAAAAAGGAAATAGTGAGAGTGCAGGGCCAACTTGTTCCTATGAAGTTGAAGGAGGGGTCAAAGTAGAAAAAACCCTGGAAAACCAGGAACTTACAAGATTGATAAGGCAAAAAAAGGTGACAGGAAATGCATGATAGATTCTGAGGACTCAAAATTCTGGAAACCCTAAAAGGCACATGGAAAATACAGAGCTGAAAATGTGTTACTGGAGAAGCGCAGCAGGTCAGGCAGCATCCAGGGAACAGGAGAATCGACGTTTCGGGCATAAGCCCTTCTTCAGGAAGAAGGGCTTATGCCCGAAACGTCGATTCTCCTGTTCCCTGGATGCTGCCTGACCTGCTGCACTTCTCCAGCAACACATTTTCAGCTCTGATCTCCAGCATCTGCAGACCTCACTTTCTCCACATGGAAAATACAGGTCTAATGTAAAAAGGAACTAGGTGAGAGAATAGGGAGCATGAAAAAGAAGTGGCAGGTAAAATAAAAAGGAAAATCCAATCACTATATTAGGTGCAAGAGGATCACCAGGGAAAGAATAGGCACATTCGGGATCAAAGTGGTTGTGTGTGCGTGGAGTCAGAGGACGTGGTTGAGATGTTTCTTTTAAAAAAAGGCCTGGGCTGGAGAATTTTAGCTATGACAGAATGCTACAATAGACTAGGGCTGTTTTCCTACAGCAGGGAAGCTGTCATTATTTGGTTCCCTTCAATGAATGACACAGATATAGAGGAAGAAACATTTCCCCTTAGTAAAAGGGGTCAATAACCAAGGAACAAAGATTTAAAGGTTAGGCACAGGAAGTGCCTTTTCTCACCCAGAGGATGAGAATCTGGAACCCCGCTTGAAAAGGTGGTCAGGGCAGCAACGATCATAGCATTTGAGAAACATTCAGATGAACACACAAAAAATCTCAAAACATGCAAGGCTACAGGTCACTTTCTGGAAAACAAGACGAAGGTAGATAAATGCTAGATGATTGGCAAGGACACAATGGGCCATGCTATAAGACTCCAGGGGTCAACATTGCCATGTTACAAAATAAAGCATTCCTATAAAACTTGTGCAGGTTACTTGCACCCACATTCACGTGGACATTAAAATCTGCCTATACAGCACTTCAGAATTACTGGTGGAGCTCAAACCATTACAAAAGGACTTTAACACTGAAAATTAAGCACCAGTCAAAACAAAATTAAGTTTTTACTGGAGTTTAGTATCACTATGCAAGACTGAGTGCATAGAATTATGACAGCTATTGGACCACAACTACCAACATTCAAAACAAACAAATATAACAGGTACCAAAGTTACTGAATGAAATACCAGTGTTGTCACTCTGACATGACTGTGCTGTTTCTTTTACAATCTTTCCTCCAAATGGGTGAATTATTCACTGGGTATCTAGCATTTTCAATCCTGGTGCCTGCCACAAAATGCACATTTTACCATACAATAAAAAAAAGGTCAAAGAGGATTAAAAGCTTAGCTGAAAAGGCTAAGCTATTCCCAAGTCTACTTTATTGCAAGCTGCTAAGCACAGCACTAACAGATCAAGGATACATTTGTTTCCACTGAAAATTATAAAATCATGCAAAAGCTATTGCATAAAAGGAGGTATTGGACCCATCTTTTTCATGCATTGTTCCGCACTCCAGCTCATTTTGAGAGGGAGGGCTGGTGGGTGGGTGGGGGGGAATATATCAGAGAAGAAAAAGAAATTACTTAACTATTCCCTCTAATAATTAATTGAAATCCATAAGTGTTTTCATCTACAGCAATACAAGTTTCAGTACTCAGTGGTGTGAACACTAAACTGAGCAACAGACAGCCTTGTACAGACATGAAATTAAGTGCCTTCAGTTATTGGAATGCAAATCACAGGAAATCATCCTTATGTATTTGCATTGAGTCAACCAAGAGAAAAAAAAGACAGATGGATACCAAGAAAAATTACCTCCCATCCTGGGGTTTGGTCCATTAAAACAAAATGGCAGTAATACTGAAGCAGATTTGCAGAACCAAGACATTTAAAACTCAAATGCTGCCTGCAGGTTGTAGGCAACAGCAACAGCAACAGCAAACAAGTGCTCAGAACATACAAGTCAATCCCCAGAAAGATTGAAAGAATTTACTTCAAACATACCAATTAGAATTGTGCATAGTATTATGGACATTGTTGATGTGGCAAATGAAATATGAAGCATCAATAAACCTTCAAATACTTTAATACCATAAAACACAGGAACGGAAGTAGGCCATTCAGCCCATCGGATTTGCTCCAATGACATGATGGCTGACATCCTCCAATGACATCCTCAGCTCCACTTTCCTACTTTTTCCCCCATAACCCTCTATTTCCTTACTGATTAAACTGTCTCAACCTTGAATATACTTAATGATGCAGTATCAACAACTCTCTGCAATAAGAAGAAGTGTTTCACAGATTCACTACCCTCAGAAGAAATTCCTCTTCATGTTTGCCAAAAATATACAACCCCTTATACTGAGACTGTGCCTTCTGATACCAGACACACAAGGGGAAAATTATTTACATATGGAAAAATTATGTTCAGCTCCCAATTCTTCCTGAAATTTGGAACAATCCTCTAATTCTCTCAATCAAAATCAGTCTAGCACATCATGTAGACCAAATAAGTTTGAACAATTCAGTTCATTCGCGTGAAGGACTTCAACCCAGAACTCACTTAAAACTTCTTAGGCAATGTCACTGAGAAACCAAACAAAAGGGCTCTATTTAAATTACTGCATGTTACATTAGTACTTTGGTCTAGTTCTGAGATCAAGGCTCAGGTGGAGTACTTAGGAGAATTTGACTGAGCATCTAATTCATTCATCACCTCAAAGTGCTCGAGACTTGATATTCAAAATGGAGAATGTTCCATAGAAAAAAAATACATCGACTTGACAAGCAGAAAAAAAGAAAATTCAAAGCAACCTGACATCAATCATGCTTATCCACCATTTCTTTAAACTACTAAACCATTCCCAAATAGGCTGCTGGAATTCCAGTGAAAATATTAAGTAAATAACAAACTCTGTTTCCATTCACAGAACCAGAAATTTCTTTTCAATCACACATATCATACAATATAACTCAAAACATGATCTGCTTGTGCTAGTATTTAGTAACTTAAGTAGAGAAAATAAAATCTGCCACTTGAATTTACTAAGGGCATGAGAGTAATCTGTTATGTGCAAAAGACATGATTGGTCAATTGATGGTTTAGAAATGTCGAGCAATGTTAGTTTGGCAGCCACTACTTCGCATCATAATTGCACCATCTTGAACGCTGAAAAAAAAATCAAAGATCTAATACAGATTACAAACTACCTATCCATTTATCTGCAGCAATCTTCCCAAAAGTGATCCATAGTAGGTGTAATATTTCCCTAGTCAAATGAACTATGGTATGTTTAGACTGCAGTGGAAAAAAAATTAAAAGTATTTTAAATAGGGACTGCAGCGACCTAAGAAAATTAAAGTACTTACTGGTTCTTGATACTCCCCTTCTGCAAAAAAAAATTCAAAACACAATAAAGGTAATAGTCCTCAAAGGTCTCTGAACCGATTAAATGAAAGGACTAAAATACACAGATGGACTTGAATGCAAACACGAAAAAACACTATTCTGATCAGACAAGAAGTTAGTGGGAAATCCAACTGCACTAGGGTTAATTTTGTGAAAGAATTCAAAGTTAATTTTCAGTGTTGCAGAGCCTGAAATGGCTTTTTCAAAAGCTAGCAAAAACAAGATGCAAAACATTTCAGATGACAACGACTCAAAGCTGTCCACTTTCACAACATGAACCCCCGGCAAACTGACTTGGACCTTAAAGAGTTCATACTTCCCTTAACAGCCCTTTATATTTATCTTAGTATGTTGCTTCAAGTTTAAATTTAATTATACAAGGAAAACAAACTGCAGCCGTATTAATCATTTAATTTCCTGCTCAGAAAGATCTTTCACCATCATGTAGAAATCATTGCTCTTAAAATACAGTACATTAAATCAACATAAAGTCACTGCTTAACTAACTCCATCCCAAAATACAAACCCACATACAAACAATAAGACAAAATTAGTTTGCAATGAACCACAAGTACAGTAGTCTTCTGTATTTTGGGTGGCACAGTGGTTAGCACTGCTGCCTCACAGCACCAGAAACGCGGGTTCAATTCCCACCTCAGGCAACTGTCAGTGTGGAGTTTGCACATTCTCCCAGTGACTGTGTGGGTTTCCTCCAGGTGCTCTGGTTTCCTCCCACAGTCGAAAAATGTGCAGGTTAGGTGAATTGGCCATGCTAAATTGCCCGTAATGTTAGGTGAAGGGGTAAATCGAGGGGAATGGGTCTGGGTGGGTTGCTCTTCAGAGGGTCGGTGTGGGCTTGTTGGGCCGAAGGGCCTGCTTCCACACTGTAAGTAATCTAATCTAATTTGTCACTTCCTCTGCAGGTGCTTGCACCTCTCCTTTATGATGGCTGCAAAAATGATCAACCACTTGTTATTATTTTTCTATACGGGACATCTTTGTGTTGAACCATTTCAAGATTGTAATTTTGTCTCGGCTCCATTTATCCAGTGGATTTAGTCCACCTCTTCATTCCAAACAAGCATGTCTTATCTTTCCTTCCTTTACCCATCAATGCATCCTCCTGAGGTGACAGAAAATTTACAATGCTTAATGAGGTCATTCAACCCATCATGTCCAAGCCAGTCAACAAAGGGCTATCCAGCTGAATTCTACTGCACTGCAATCTGCAGATCATGGATATTCATGTAAAGCCATTAAATGGAGATGCCAGTGTTGGGCTAGGGTGGACAAAGTCAGAAAGAGACAGTGAAGTGAGATCAGAATTGAGTATGTTGCTAGAAAAGCATGGCAGGTCAGGCAGCAACCAAAGAGCAGAGTCAAAAAGAAAGATGTTTCGGGCCTGAGCCCTTCATCGGGAATCTAGACAAAGTCAGAAGTCACAACACCAAGTTTAGTCCAACAGATTTACTTGAAACCACAAGCTTTTGTAGTACTGCTCCTTGGTAGCTTCACTTGACAAAGTAGCAGCACTACAAAAGCGTGATTTCAAGTAAACTGGCTGGACTATAAACTGATACCATGTGACTTTTGCATGGCCACTGGCTGAGGATTTCCAACTCCACTGAACCTTTTCAGGCAATGAGTTCCAAATTCCCCTCAACTCCAAACCATGACGTCCTTCCATCTTTGGCTAATCCTTTGTCAACCTCGGCTCTACCACTGTGCTTTGTTGACAAACTTGGCCCTCAACCCTGTACAACCCATCTCCCTTACATCCACAGTCCATCTGTCAGGCTTCTTGGATCACCTCCCCAACTTACCTGGAGGATCTACTCTCCTACTTTGTCTTGCCTTTCTCTTCACCCCACCCAGCCCCACAAAACCACATGGATCCCAGAAGAGGTTAACTGTCCCATCCTCCTGAGGGTGTAACACAATCCCCCTTTCGCACCTCACCACCCCCCAAAAAAAAAACAAAAACAAACCACACACACACACACAGGTGGCACTCATCTTGTGTCTCTCACCTTCGAAGTCGGACTCCGAGTCGGACTCGGAACCGTCGTCCCCGTTGGACTCGGTCTGCATGGGGTCGTCATTGTTGTAGCGGCGCCTGCCCCCGGCCCGCTCCTCCTTCTCCTTCAGCTCGGTGAAGTAGTCGATGGCGAACTCCACCAGGTCGGAGGGCCGGTGCCGGAGCACCTCCACCGTGTAGCCCTGCAGCAGGTCCGTCAGCCCGGGGGGGATCTCGATATTCATCCTCTCCAGTGGTGGGGGGGGGGGGGGGGGGGAAGGAGGGGGTGGGGGCGGA